>NW_024884253.1:65855026-65898526 GCF_019232065.1 Centrocercus urophasianus
CCTCTCCTCTCCTCTCCTCTCCTCTCCTCTCCTCTCCTCTTCTCCATTCTTATGTGTGAGTGGAAACATTCACTTCAGAACATAATGCACTTCTCATTTACAGTAAAGTCTGAACCCTTATCCCACTTCAATCTTCATTCAAAACAGAGTTTAAACTTATAAATAAGAATTTATACATTCACTGCTTACTGAGAAACAGTGACAATTATATACTAGAATAATTCCAAAGAAAGTTTTTAAAACTGGGAACATATCTCTATATAAAGAATGCCTCTAAGTGGCTGAATTGTCCTGGTGAAATTGCACTGACTCTTCAATGGCTAGAATTCAAGACAGATCTAGAACATACAACTGAAATTCCAAAAAGTGAAAGAGGACAAAAATAAAAGCTCATACTTAAAACAGAGATTTTTGAGACAGTTTGTACTGTCATTCATTATGACATCCGGTCTGTACAGAAGTGCTAGGGAAGCAGTAGAGAAGCACATGGAAGCCATATGTATTTACAGAGCAAAGTTACTTTTGAGCATATATCAACAGAGGCTTACTAAAACAGCTTGAACTGTGCAAGGATTCTGTAGGTCCTGCGCCATTAGGAGAATTCACACTTCTCTAGGCTAATTCCTATGCCAAAATTAGGCTCAATATCTGCCATAGCAGAAGATTTGATCTATTCGTGTTCCACGTCTGTGAAAAGAAAAATCATCTCTGTTCTTGATCTGAATGAAGGTTTCAGTCTTAGGACAAGAGAAGAAGCTGGTGTGTTAACAAGCAGGCACAATTCGAAATTAGGAGGCAGAAAAAATAGCTTTTGTGAAAGACACTAAAGACGTTTTCATTTTATCAGAATGATGGTTACTATTTCATTTTTAGATCAACACTTATAAAGTATTTACTCAATATGAACATCAACTTCTGTAATGTTTTAAATGGGTTTTAAATATCTGCAGCACAACCTGCCAACATGGCCTCTGAGGTGTGTTTTAATAAAAACATGAAAATTCATTTTTAAAAATCTAAATGCAAGCTTTCCAGTACAGCCAGTAACAAATTTACCCTAGCAAAACCAGTACACTTAAATTCAAATGAGCTGTAAATACACAGTGTCTGGAGGGGGGAGGGCGCAGTAAAAGCAATTTAGTAAAATAAGCTATATTCTATTGCATACATTAAAAATTATATGTTTTGGGGAAGGTAAGGCATATGGAACCTGTTATTTTATATGAGTTCTGTAGCAGGGAAGACTAAGTTTGGCTGACGGTGTCAATGGCTTTATCAGAAATACAACCATTCATCTACGTAATTACACAGGAGGAAACATTAAGAACTTGGCACACATTAAAAATGATTCCTAATTAAAATGCTATTTAATAAACAGACCCATTTTATTACTCAAGGACCTAAAAAAAAAAAACCTAACAAGTGACTGCTAAACAAGTAATTATAAGGGTAATAAAGCTCTCCATTCTGATTAGGGAAAATATTCATTTCATGACCATGCAGTGATCCATTTTCTACCATAGCTGTCAAGAGAGGCAATTTGCAACCATTTAGAGATGTACTATTGTTATTATGCTTATGTAATACCGCTATTACATTTTGTAACAGTAATAATGATCTGAAACTAGTTCTTAGGGTAATTATAGACCAGTTTGCTAATACATTAACTATTCCCAAGTCTTCATTCAGTCCCAGTAAATTGATGGCATTTCACTTCCAGGGTTGTGAGGCATAGGGGTGGATTTATGTCTTTCTGCCTCCTACCAGCATCGCTCAAAGCACTGTGCACTCCTAGCCAGGTTGTAGTGTAAATGGTTTCCACCTGCTCACTGTCTCCAACCATTAATGTCTCCATAGAAAGGACTAAAACTGTGAGATGCTGATCACCCACACTCCTCACTGTTAGCTGAAATGACTCACCACCCCCTGCATGCAGCCTGCAATAAAACTATGAGATAATTAAAATAGTAATAATAATTTAAAATATATATAAAGAAATCAGATGATAAACAGAACAGGGTTAACAGCTGGTAAATGAAGATATTTTCAGGTTAACCAGAGATCAGGGACCCTCTAAGTTGCCTTTCTGTTTCTAGTTTAAGATCAGGATTCCTTTCAATTTTCCCTGTTCAGGAGAAACCTCCAGTAATGTGCATATTTTTCCTTATTTTTCTTTCAATTTTTCTTTCATTTTTCATACTTGCATCAAGCTATGGCAAAGGAGAGCTATGTGATACAATGCAGAAAACACCTTAGGCCTCCAAACCTTTTTCTCCCTTGCTTGTCTTATCTACTCTTGGACTTGACTTGTCACCAAGAAGACTGATTTTACTCACAGAAGGGTTTTTTGAAACAGGCTGTAAACTATCCATCCCATTTGTCTGCATTGATAGAAACCAGTTCAATTTCAGGTATCAACACAGACTTCGTAAGTGAGATTGCCCATAAAATGTTATTCTCTCCTTTTTCTGCAGCATCTCACTTATGGTTTGATATATAACACAGGTGAGCAATGCTTCTTAAGATCTACTGACACTCAGTATTGATGCTGTACTCCTAAACAGGAATAGTCACTGTTCTTTTCAAGGCAGTGTCCCAGAAACAGGATGTGTTGCAGTAGGAGGGCATTTTTCTGATGTCATTATTAAAGAATGTATTTACCTTACCTAGACAACCTGAATATTTCTTTTTTATTTTGCTGTTATATTTGGTTCATATGAAAAATGTTGCCATATGCTTGCACTTACGGTAACCCTGGTGATGTTTGAATCCAGACAGCAAATGTTATGCTTCCTCCACAGTTAGTCCTCAGTGTACAGGAACCTATGCAGGATGAAGGCTTCTCTCAGCATGAGTGTTCAGCTAGTTCCACATGAAAGACTCACCATGTAATGGAAGCCAATAAAAAGTTCTTACTGCTCCAGGAGGTATGACCTCAGTCAGTGCTCTCCTTCGTTATTCCCAGCTTTGCATGTCCTTCAAACTGCTGGTTAAGAGATAAAGGCTGAACATTTATTATTTTACCAAGTGTTTTTCGTTCACAAGGTCTCATTTCAACTGAGAACCACGAGGTCATCCCTACTTCTGGAAAAAAACCACTCAGTGTAAGATGGGATTCTAGGAAGTCGCTCTTCAAACAAAATTAAAATTCTGGAAATCAGTCTTTTGTTGCTCACGGTTCAATCCTACTGTTCTCAGTTTACTTATTTGGGCAAGTAAGAATAGGGGAAAAAATATTAAAGAATGTGAAGCCCTACTGTGTCAACCCATCCATGTTTATTTGATGTAGAAATGATGACATCTATAAGGTTAGGTCAGAACTTGTTTTTTAACTGAACTACCTTGGATTATTACTTCTACTACCACACTTAGAAGGGAAATTTAAAGTGTTATTATCTTTGCTGTGAAGCGCAGGAAAAGGGAAGAAATTCTTAACTATAAAATGCAGGAAATGAATTCTCAGAATTAGTAGCCTCTTGCCCAATGTCCTGATTCCCAGTATTAGATAGTATTTAGGAAGTGGGTCTAAGATGACATTTATATGATTTTTTTTGTGTATTTACCTGTGTTTCTCTACAGTGTTGGCTGTCAGTTTTGGCATTCTGAAAAAGTATTCTGAAGATCAACAGCATTAGAAAGGATCAAGGGATTTAATAGCAAGATGCAAGAAATTTGCTAGTTGCTTACATTTTTGAATGATACTTGTAATTTTGGCTGCATTTTAAAAGCACTACCGTATAGAAACAATTTAAGAAGGTAAAACTTATAGAATTACAAAAATGTACAAGTTAATCAGGAAATTTAGGCAATAAAGCAATTTAATCATATCCTGTGGGTGATCTAAAATCATAAAGGTATCCAGATTATTTATCTTTCTCTTCTTTTTTTTTTTTTTTTTTTTTTTTTTTTTTGGTATTTTAATGGAAAATACTCCATGTGAGGAATATGCCCCCAAACAGTATTGGAAAATGAATGCAAGTGCTCAATTTCTCACTCTGATGAGAGAACAGGAGACAATTAGTATTGTCCTCTCTACAAGAGGACTGTTTATTCCTATTTTTTTTTTCCAGCACAAACTTGGAAGACTAACTCACCTCCTTTAAGAATTTTCAATTTAACAATTTTTAATTATTATTTAGAACATACTGTATTTTGCCAGGTAACACTGTAATGAGAAATTTATATCTCATTTCCAGGAGCATCTTGGAAACTAAAGCAATTATTTCTCTAAATAGACTTCAGTTCTCAATTGTATAACAGCAGCAGCTGCTCACAGTTTGATACAATAGATGCTCTAGCCAAAGATCCATACTTACACAGTTCAAAAGGAACAAGACAGATTCTTATATGTGGACTCCTGCATACCTATCATTGCATTCAGCTGGCGTACTTCTATGGAAAAAAGTGTACGTAGCTAGAGCCTGCCTCCTTTGTCCACTTATTGCCATAGTATTTCCTCCTCTTCGAAGTACTTGATGTTCAAATGTACAGGAGGCAAAGAGACCAAATGCACTGAAGAATGGGAATTTCTTGTTCTTCAGTCTCTATTCTTAGACTTGATCATTCTGAACTCACGCCTGCTCACCCCTTGTAGAACCAAGAAGGATTCACTCACAAAAGCTGTCCCAGCTGGAAGGGCTGGGCGTGCACTGGGAAGGCCATCTCTATCACCCTTACCATCAAAGCATAAATCTCACTAAGCTAAGGTCCACATGCTAAAATACCACATATTTCATGTGCAGTACAAAAGGAATCTTAAAAATTTTACAATGGTGACGTGGCAGAATTGTTTCTTTACAAAATTTTTATCCAGAATGTTGTATTCTTAAAGTGGAGTTCACTAGTTTAGCTGGTATGTAATGTGATATCATCTACAGAATATAACCACTTTTTTCCCTAGGATTTTGCCTGGAAAACAGTCAAGATCATAAGTCATGTTCTGCATTCCCACACAGGCACTTCCCACATATAATTGCTTCCCTTAATAAGAAACATAAGTGAGAAGGTATGTATCAGCATCTTTGCAATCAAAATAAAAGGGTGGACTTAGCCATGTGAGAGTATACTGCAGCTCATCTTCCTCAGAAACAGCTTAAAAGAAGGGAAATTTGAGACCATACAGAACCATAGAATTACAGAATCATTTCAGTAGGAAAGAACCCTTAAAGCTCCTCTGATCCAACTCCCCTGCAATGAACAGGGACACATACAGCTAGATCACAATGCTCAGAGTCCCACTCAGCCTGACCTTGAATGTCTCCAGGGACAGGGCTTCCACCACATCTCTGGGCAGCCTGTGCCAGTGCCTCCACCACTCTTATTGTAAAAAACTTCTTCCTCATATCCAATCTAGATTTCCCCTGTTCTAGTCTGAAACCATAACCCACTATATAGTAAGTTATACTTAAGTTCCACCTCCTAGTAATTTGGTAATCAGTGATGATTTACAGATCCTCTGTACATTACAAATAAAATATCATTGTTTTCTCTAGACATGGGTGTATCAGCTTCTTGCTTTCTGTAGTGATATCTAACAGTCATCTGTTCAATCTTAAAAATATTTTCACAGGAAGTGTGATCTTCCGTAGTGTAGGATCTACTGGCAGTTGCTTAAATACCCACTTCAGCAGTTCTTTAGCAAACAGTACCATGACTAGTGCCTGAAGAGCAGGAAGTCCTGGTAGCTTTTTTGATCACTGCAGTGATCGCTGGCAGAATTGGGCATCTGAATCACCTTTGAGACATTAAAGAGGTTTTCTTAATTTTAAGAATCATACAAGAAATGAGCCTTACTTGAGAGGAATTCCAAATAACAAGTTTAGCTGTACTGATCAAGAAAATGCAAACTCAAAGAGGGACTAACTCATTCCAGAGGAGAAAAAAAGCCCCTGTAGCAGGGCAAATGCAGCCTGGCAGAGAATGTGTGTGTGTATGAAGTGGAAAAATCATAAAAAACAGAAAGAAAAACACTGGAACCAAAATGCTCTAGTATGCAGGTAAGGCTCTGCCTTGCTAGGCTAGAAGTGATGACAGACACTCTGGGCAGGGCATACTGAGGGCTAAGAAGCAGAGGGTTGTGGAAAAGGAGAGGGATGTATTATCTTCTGACGACACACCTCTGTGTCTCACTTAGGAGTCAGGGCGGAGTGCAGCCATGTGCTAGAGCAGCTTGAAGCTGGTAAAGTAGCTACCTGTAGATATGCAGCAGGGCCTCAGAGGAACAGAATCTGCAGGGGGAAAGTGAAGCCGTCTTTCCAAGTTTAAGAGTGGATGTCAAAAATCTGTCAGTTAAAACACTTTCTTGGAAGAGACTGGCACAAAATGATTTCCCCGTGATGCTGGGGATGGCACAGGCTGTCCCACACAGCTGGCAACTCAGAACAGCCAAGAGTGGCAGCTGAGTCCAAAGGCATGCAAATGGAAATTCATTGCAAGCAACATCTATTGCCCTTCAGTGTATAATGTGATGATGGAAAGAGGAAGATGCATGCTGCTTATGGGGGGCTATTTTGAAAAAAGACCTGATATCAAGTCATGCAAAAAGAAGCAAAGAATGTCAAGTTGTCCATGATTGCCAACAGACATGCAAGATGTGTTCTGTAAAATGGTTGGGTAACAGGAAAGGAGAAGACATTACACTGTAGTTAGGAAATAGGAGGTAATGAAATAGATGCCGAATAAAGAATGCAAGTTGCAACCTAATAAAACAGTTCCTCTTTTCCACTCTCCCTTTTCCATTTTTCTCTTGTAATTCCAAAACATGATGTTTTGATCAATATACCAAATCTTTTTTTCACTTATTGTGTGTGAAAGAAAAATTCATGCAATTAATGTATAGATACTCTTCTGAAATACGAATTATCTGAAAATTATAACTGTTCTCCACCCTACAAGTGCTTCAGGCTCCTTGAGTTGGAAGTGGGCAGTGTTTCACCCAGTGGATGCTGGGTCAAATATAAACCCACAAGCATTCCTCGAATGCTAAGGAACCCAGAAAAGAAGTATTTTCCAGCTAAGGAAGTCTGCATCCTATTCCTCACTTAGCCTTCCTTCTGTGATTGAAGCATGTTCCCATTGTAAAATTAAGATGGTACATACTCATTCCCCACAGAAAGAAACTCATCTACCTGAGAAAAAGAGTATTTCTGAATGCCATGTGACAAGCTATGTACAGGTTGTTTTAATCTTTGTTCAGTGGTCATGGTTAGCCATCAAGTTTAACTTATCATCTACAGTGAGAATAAATGGCAGTTCCCATTCAAAGCTATGCAAACTTTCCCCTGCAGCTTCACTGCTTATTATATCTTAATTCAGACCCCTTATTCTAAAAGTATTAACACACTGCTTCTTTTGCCCTGAAGTAGAAGCACAGTTTGTAGCTGATTCTCAAAGACAAAGATGCTCAGAGCATGGATTCATCTTTTGTACCTATTTATGAAACAATTGTCCCTTTCAGCTAGAAGGAACTCAGAGCAAATAGTAATCATTAGTGCAGGTAGAAAACTGGCAATTTAAAACTTACTTTGTTTAAAACACACATACACACACCAACCCCATACAAAACCCCAAATAAAAAACCCCTGTTCAAGAGAAGTATTCCCTTAAAATTTGTGTCTTTTCCATCAGATTTCAAGCAGAAGGGAAAGGACTTCTCAGAGCTGAGGAATACAGTCTTATCAAATACTAAGGTGTTAATAATAACACACATTACAAATGAAACATTAGCCCAGTCTTCAGGCACTGGAACCTCTCTGCCACATGTGGCTAGAGGAACATATGACTCTTTTCTACACTGTTCCTACACAGCCTGTATGGATATGGTCCCAGCACACTGCCAGCTCACAAAGAGAGCTGCAACGCATTCACAGTTTCCCCCAGCCCTCCTCTTTCAGTCCCATGCTTCCCACACAGCTCAAGCTTCCCACTAAAGCAAACTCCCCGCTGCACCTCCACACCAATACCAGCTCCTTTTCCCTTGCCTCATTCTCTGCCTTCACTCCCACTGATGGGCTGGGTGGATGACACTGCCCAAGACAACCCACCTCTTCCCAGAGCCCCCCTGCTCCAGGATGTGTCTGCTCACTCCCACTCATTTCTCCCATCTTGGTTTCAGCACCTCCCACTGACTTGGGCAGGAGAGAACTGAGCCTTGACTAAATATAGCAAAGCTCAGGCAGCTCTCACACTACTGGGGGGGGCAGCAAGTGGGGGCAGAGAACGTTTCCACCATGTAAGGTAGGGAGCACGTTCAGAGTGCCCCGCATAACCAGCAATCTTACCATAAGCATTTCTGGGTTTGCCCCCAGCTATCGAGCAACTGTTCAACTATCATGCATCTTCAAATGGCCTTTTAATGGTGAACACAGCATTTTAATGTCTCCAAAGGGAAAAGATAGTTATAGCAAAAGCTATGTGTTGCTCTAATTATGAAGATGCCATTTAGACTATATTTTAAACAGTGCTTGTTGTATTTATCATATCATAATAATACTGATTGTCTCAGTTCCACTCAACAAAAGACCTTAGGGGGAAAACTTTATCTCGAGGAACTAGCAAAAAAAACACACACTACACAACCCTAAAGCTTTTTACTAACACATTTCAAAATCTGGCATTTTTCACATTATATTTTTCCTAATACACACTAGAAACAGACATGTTGCACAGAGATATTTTATCTCAACGACAGAAATCCACATTTTTCTTCTTTTGTTCTCATTTTTTTCACAGTTATTCTGATCATTTTGTAGATGCTTCAGCTGCACTACAGGCAGTGTCTACTGATGGCATCCTGGTGCTGGCAATTTCAAGCTGTCTTCCCCAAACCCCACACGTGTCACCAGAGAAGGGATGGTGGTGGTTGTTTGCAGCACCCTGGCACATACATGCAGCACTGCCATAGTTAGTTTCTCGCCCTTTACAAATGAAACAATGCCAACAAAATACAGTGATGACTGCTCTCACAGCCCAAATGTGCTCCCGCTGAAACGTTTTGCCACTGACTTCATTGAACCTTTTCCCAGGCTGAGATTCCTTCTCTCAGTATTACACACAGAACTTCAGCCCCCTACTTCATACAGAGGGACTTGGGGGAGGTGACAGTGAGGAAGAAGGAGCCCTAGCCTGTGTTTCACGAGGACCTGAGGTGGCTGGAGATTATAGCCTCGTCTCTGAACATAATTCACTTTCTAGAGGTGGAAGGCAAAAGCTGGCCAGCAACCTGCAGACCACAAGGAGGGGGCAGGCATTAACAGAAGTGCAGATGCACCACTAATATAAGCATGTTAACCATATCCCCTCAGCAACCTGTGCAACAAACACTAAGTAATGCACAAATGCTGAAGATTCATTCTTAAAAGTTGTCAACTGTTGACTGTAACAGTGGTCTGGATTCTCTAAGAAAAATGCAAGACATAAAATTACACTCTTTTTTCTCTCTCTTTTTTTTTTTTTTTTTTTCAGAAATCATGATCAGCTATCCTGCTATAAGCTTATCAGGGTTGAGTCATACTGACTACAGAATAATCTCCAGGAAACAAACCCCCCCATTACTCTTACCCTGGAAACTATTTGTGAGCTACACTTCATTTTTGCCTGCGTGTCACTTAAAGACCATGCGAAACAGTAGGGAAAGAAAACTCAACAGCAAGGCAACAGCCAAGGGAGCTCAATGGAGCAAGGTAAGTTCTGAACTGCCAACACGTTATTCTTCATTCAGACCTTCCTCAAACAAGACAATATCTGGTTGGATGTTCTATCCAGCAACACCCCCTGACAGAACATGCACAGAACATAGGAGACACAAACATCTGCAGATTCTCCCCAAAGAATGAATTTGTCTTTCCGTGGAAGCCTTCTGCAGCAGGGTGATGGTAGAATTTTCTCCAGATCCTACTGCAGCTTCACTGCTTTCTGCACTGGGTCCAATGCTACAAGACATGGGGAAAATATGTGCTAGGTAAGAAGCATTGCAAGAAGAAGCATAGGCTGAAGCTTTTCAAAGCAAGACGGAATAAAAAGCCAGGTAGCAGATCACTAGAGAAGAAATTACACGGTGCTTTTTATATGGTAAAAACTGTGCAGAAGCCACAGGGCTGCAACTAACTGCTTTCAAAGTACAGATGAGAGTTTTAGGCATTGGCTGCTGTTTAGAGCAGTTCCTGACAACCAGTAATAGTAAAAGCACTGCTATAACCACAGCAGAACTCACATATTTAAAGAGATGACACTGAAACATTACATGGTGGGCAAAGAAAAAGAAAGAGTAAATTTGCTGTAGGAAGGTAAGGTCAAGGGCAAGATGGCATAAGCTCTGTCACACTTGAGCTATTCCGTACAAATCAGATCCAAAAATGAGTGCTCGCTATATTTTCTCAAATTAAGTTATGGAAAGAAGACACTGATGCATGCCCACATAGATCTTTGTTTTCCCCACATCCTCTGAATAAAATGAACTGATATGCTATGGATTTAATACTCAGCTGATGTTTCTTCTGAGCACTTGGAGGCAGCCAATGGTTTCCCACTGTGTTACCTCTTAACAAACTCCATGAAAACCAAATGCAGAGATCGCACAAACTGCCTGAGTCTTACCAAATAGCTGTTCCCTGCTTATGTATGTCCTACAGTGGATTAGTTGGTTATATATCATATTCTGTGGCTGTGTAATTCCTTCCATAGTTATACAACTACTACAATTATATAGCACAGACATATTCAGGGGGAAGTACGTGCCTTTATTCATTTACAAATTTATTTTGTTTTGGATAAAGTTCCTTCAGCAATGCATTTGCTGTTCAAGTTCCATCCAGTTTCAATAGAAAGTGGTTTTTCTCCTGAGATATTTGGAGATATTCCTCATTTTTAGATAGTACATGTCCTCAGGAATGTGCGATAGAGGCAATTTTAATGTAATTGTTGGGCTCCAAAGCAGGACTTTGGGGGTATGTGGAAAGAAAAGTCAACAGACAAAGCAGAGCTGCCTATAGTGTTAAGCTTCACTAGATGTGTGAATTTGGGCAAATATCTTCCTGTTGCCTTAGTTTCCCTCTTTGTCAGGCTTAATCAGCCAAAAGTGCAGAAAATAGACCAAGCAATTATTATCACTATATGCTAATTAACCCTTCAGGGAACAGTAAGCAAAAAGCATAAAAAGTGACCCAGCTTCACATATCTCACTGAGTGGACTTGAGGCACTTTGGCAGGACGTTCTGGAAAAGCTGTGAACTCAACAGAGGTTCAGGTGAATCCAGCATTTATGTGCCAGTGGTATCCAATCCACTCAGCAGCTGCCTAACACTACGGGTCCTTCTACTTATTCCAGAAAAATCCAGTGGCCATGGCATTACTATTCAGACAGCTAAGGAAACCTGCATCCTGTTGCTTGTTTAGCTTTCCTTCTCAGTCAGCAGCAATAGTGAGGCCTAGAGAAAAGAACGCATGGCAGTAGTAAGATCCTTTTGCACAAATTATATAAAATGCTCAGCTGAGGCCCTTCTCAGTAAAATAAAAAGAATCCACTAAGTATGCTGAGGAGACAGTTTTCTACCTATGAGGCACAGACATTGGCCTAGAGGAAGAACAAGAGCAGTCCTTGCAAATTGTCATTGCTCATGGTTTCCATACCTGCCCCACCTTGGTTTAATTTCCAAGAAATAAAAGTGGTTTTGATGTAAATATTTTTTAACACATAGCATAGGGCAGCAGCACCACCTATTCCCATTGTGAGAGTTCTGAGAATGTTGTATCAATACTAGTTTAACACGTGTCTTTGCTTTCAGGTCCTTGCAGTACTTTTGCCCAAAGGAGTTCTGTGAAAGCAAGCTCATCCTTTCCAAGACATTTTTAGGGACAGATGGGGTGACATTCTTGCACATAAACTGAATAGCAGGTGTCTCAGGTGTTGGTTTTTAAAAAGTGCCCCTACCAACTGGGCAAACCCAGAAATGTTTAGCCACCATCTCTGTCCAGAGCTTCTTTGGCCTCTATTCTACTGACCTCTCTAGGTAAGCTGTGATCACAGAGGGTCAGCCTGTGTTTCTATATGACACCTAATATTATTGAAGTTGGAGTCAACCTGGGGCTGTGTGGAAGTAAGTGGAGGAATGGGTAGCTATATGTTGGAAAAGATGCATCACTTGTCCAGGGTAGAAGAAACAAAGCACAATGCTGAACAATACATCAGCCTGGACTGACTGAGTACTAATGACTGCTTAATTTGCATTTTCCTGCTTTTTAGTGCATGCACTGTTAGGAAATCTAAAGAAAATAACTCAAGGTTGGCAAGTTATTTTTGATGCAAAAGCATTAATCTCACATAAAAACCTTAACAAATGCATCGGAATAGACATTTACTGAGTTCAGTAGATCTCTGCAGGGACATACATTATCTTTTCGCTGCCATGAAGAAGAAGAAAAGCTAGTTCTAACTAGTTGGCTTGCCTTAAAAAAGCATGAAACAGCAGGAAGAATAACTCAGATCTGTTTCTGGCTGCTTCCTTTCCTCATCTCTAATGGCTTATCAGGATGACATGCAAAGTTTGATCAGATCGATCTCCTTCAAATTAAGACTTTTCTCACTGCCCAGCAAAAAAACATACATCCAGAATCAAATGAGTTTTTTCCAGCACCTCTCTTGTTACCATTGATTTTATTACTGAAAGCTGTCTGTAATTCCCAATGGGCCAACAAGTTTTGGAGAGCATAGAATGATTTGTATTACCAAAAAATATTTCTGGCCCCTCATTGCTCATGGTCACTACCAATAGTAATGTCTAAGTCTTTCAGGAGGAAGAGAGTAAATGCTTTTTGGCTGCTTTGCCACTGACATGCAATTAGTAAATGAGTCAGCATCTTCTTGTAAAACAGTAGTAGATTCAGTGTGCTGAGTCACAGTTTCATAGGTACTCTAAGGTTCTCTATCTGCCCAGCCAACACATTTTCTGTTTGCTTCAGCAGTGAGGCTATTACTGGTGAGACTTAAAAAAACTGGTTTTGTGGTCTCATGCTTTATTCTGAGACCAGCATGTAACAGTTTCAGTTCATTGCATCTACACATGAGAGTTCTAATTTATTTTTCCAATGGTTAGAATGGTTAAAATCTTCCTGAAGGAACTGTACAGCCCACCCAAGCTGCTAACTCCATGTTGTCACAGCATGGTTAAGTGGGCAGGGAAAGGTCATGTAAAAAAAGGAACAGGAGGTTTAGTTTGGATTTTTAAAAAACATTTTAAGAGTTTCTTTGAGCATGAAGCATCATTTCTGGAATTAAATATCCTGTTTTCAAACAGTCCACTCCTAAAAACCCCAGCACCCCCATATGCCATCTAGATTTTCCTGCACACATCTGTGTCACTCCTGCTGCCATTAGGCAACATAATGGCTCACTTTCCTCCTTTTTCACTTCAGGCATTAATCTCGAGCTCTTTTCTCTGCACAAGCATGAATTCTTCAGAAAGGCTTGTAGAACACAACTCAACTGTGGTCCCTGCCTCATGTCAAGTTTAGCTGAAAACCACAATGGTTTGCACGCTTCCTAAAGCGGTGTAAGAGCACAGTCTCAGAATCCTTGTGTCCTTGAGGCTGAAAAGTCCAAAAGACCAACTATTAAATCTCTACAGATAGGGTAGGTACTGGAAAAAGGATAAAATTGCAGCACTGTGTTAATCTGACATTGGCTAAACCTGCATTTTACAATTGTTTTGCATAGCTCTACAGAGGAATCAAGAGAAATAATTGCACAGACTTTCATCTTCTTTTTCCTACAAACTATCCTGTTCCAGATGGAAACAAATCCACTTTTTTTCCACTCCATAGTGGGACTTCATTATATCACAACTCCTCCTTTCCCAGCCAAACCCCCTTTATGCTGAAACCACTGGCAGAAGAGTCTTTGCTGGGAGTAAGAGGTTCTTAAGTCTACACTGCCAAATATATCCAGAGTTCAGCTGTGAAGTCATTCTCAACACCAGGGCTGATTTCCAGACTCATGAAATCAATCCCATGTAATTTTCCCACCATCTTTGTGTGTGGAAAGAACAAACATTTATTTCCCTATAGAGGTAGAAACATGCAATCACCCCATCCTCTCTCCAGGTATAATAAAGCTCGTTCATTCTGTAATCCAAAGCTTTTGTATTAATCACTTTGTTTCCTGTTTTTACTTAGGGATTACTTTGGTAAAACCTTTCTTCATATCCTCGAAGAAAACTGGAATAAATGATTGCCAAATGCAACATGTCCCAGTGCTGGGAAACAGCATTCTCAACCATCTAAACAGTCTGTGTACCATTGAACAGTAAAGTTACAATTGAGATAGTGTTTGTAGTACATTTTATGAGACCAACATTTTCAGTTTAACCACTAGAAACTAATAAATGGGCCTGATGTTATTTCAGCTATCAACAGGATATAAGCTGATATAAGGGGAACCTCTATATTTTGTAGATACCTTTTGTAGGAATAAATATATAATTGAAAGCCACACTTGACTTTCAGGGAATATTTGTAGTAAACAATATATTATTTTCCTCCACTGCATTGATAAGGATCATCACTTCCCTAAAAGCCATTTGATATATAGGTCTTCTTGAATTTGATGATGCTCAGTACAATAACCTCTATTTTAGAGTATGTCTTCCCCCATGTGGCAATTTTGTAGAGTGAGAGAGCTAAAAATTGGAATTTTGTGTCCATGTGACAGCAGAGGGGCAATCTGACAGAATGGCGTCTGACTTAGAAGTTCATAGGGAGAAAATTGTGTCATTGAACTCCTCAGTGCAGAAAAAATGGCACCCACTGACATTCATTGACAGTTGCTGAACATCAATGAGACCAAACAGTGGATGTGAGCACACTGAGGCGGGGGGTGGTGTGTTTCAGCAGAGGCAATGGCAACAATGGGTTATCTCTGCTGGTACAGATTGTTGCAAGTATAGCATGCAGGATACTGCTCATTGCTGGCAAAAAAGCATAGCTAAAGGTGGTGACTGCACTGAAAAATAGGCTGAGAAGTCACTGTATCAAATAGTGTTAACGTGCTCTTTGTTTCAGTTGTAGCTTCCATGGAAATAAATACGAGACACTACTTTTGGAGCAACCTACATCTGCTCTGTAGAAGTAGATCAGTATCAGAAACAGAGCTTCCACCTCCGATTGCATCCTGCTATCATATAAGCAGAGCAATGAGAAAATAGATGAAATGTGAGGCTAACCAAGGAAAAAAGCTTGATCACAAAATTTGAATCTGCTAGATTCGGATCAAGTGCTCTCAATGCCAAGATGTGAATTTGTTTCTTTGTTCGTTTCTATTTACGCTTATCATAAACATTTATCTACAAGACGAAAAAAGTCAATTTTGACTGCGTATTCCCCAGAGTAAAATGCAGTTTTATTGGTTTGTGGAGATGGAAAAACCACAAATTTTTACTGCCACTATTTTAAATATTTTAAAGTTTTGAAAGTCTAACACAAGTGTTTCAGTGTACCACATCTCTTCCAGGAATATCTGAAGTGCAAATGGCACCCTAAAAATCTAAATGACTATCTGTATTTGCTTTTGAAGGCAAGGATTTCCCTGAAAAAAAAAAAGGGGGGGGGGGGGGGGGGGAAGGGGCGGGGGCAAAGTGCTTTCCTCTACTCACACTTCTTGAGAAGTAATCTGTGCTACATCTTTCTTGGTTTAGGAAATGCATCTGAAAATTACTGTGGGAATGATTTTTCTAGAAATATATCAGGCTGTCAGAAAGAAGGAAGTAGTGAGAATTTCAGTAGGTAGCAGGATTTTGTAAGATTTCTACTATTAAAATTTAGATAGCGTTCAGAATGTCCCAGAAGCCCTTTAACTGTTCCTTCATCATTAATTATCTTCTATTCAAAATACAGAGAGACAAAACACTACACTGTTTACTATCAACTCCAAGCTTATATCTGGTTATCTTAAAAAGAGAGGCAGTTTGAGGAAATCAGTGTTTAGAAATTATTCCTAGATCTAGGAAAAATTCAATCAATCAAGGAAGGACTGGGGCTTCAATCACACACAGCACATCGAGATTGCAATGCACAGCACCCATTCAGCTTGCACTGGGCTCAACTGATTTTCCTAGCTGGAAGGAATCTTCTTTACACAGCACTTCACCACCATGGCCCTGCTTTCCCAGGGCAGTCAGCACAGCAGAGCTATTTTACTGGATCCACTCCAGCTTAGGGCTTCTCTGATATAAAGATCTCAGTCTTTCCTTGGCGCTCTTGTGCAGAAGAGTGCAAACCAGCTTGATGAAGAACGCAAGAGTAGATGTACGGGAAGGCAAGGTGCTTTTCAAAGCAGCTTCATGGGAAGCCCTGTCAGTTTAGGTCAGCAGTGAAGCTGAGTGGCCATGGATATTTGTGCTTTGCATAAATGTGTAATTTTGTCATAGTCAAATTAAGAGAAATGAGTATAGCTAAATATATATCTTTTCTTCTCTCATATTGCTTTGATTCACTTTGCTCTGGAATGAACACAGATGCTCTTATGTCAGTAATCTTGAAACTAGAGATATTAATTACTGGATACAAATGACTGATCTTTAAAGCTGCATGCTACTCCTCATTGTGTACCCAACTGGAATGAGTCACCATCTAGGACATTTATCCAACATCTGTAGTCTAGTTTCAGTTCATAAAACCTCAGGAAGTAATCAGTTTCTCTGAAAAAAATATTCGATACCAGGAAGTACTTCTGTCACCAGATAGAGAATCAAGACACACAGATGAAAGGACAAAGTTACAGAACAAAGGCTCACATTGCAATCTAGTAGAGTTTACTGCTCTAAGTTGTCCACCCCAAATGTCTACACAGTACATGCAGAAAAATCAGGTGTTCTTGCACAGGACTCCATACAAAGCAGCACCTGCCAAGGACTTGGAAAAATTACCAAGGAGGAGAGTGCAGATACAAGCTCAGACTAGGAGACCATAATGCAATTTTGTTACAAGGAGAAAACATTCTTCTTGCCAGTTTCCGTCTGGAATTCCAGAATGCTTTGACTAGTTCTGAATCAGGGACTTAAGCAAAGCTTGTCTACAGAAGGTAAGCAACCTTCATGTTAACTAAATATTTACAGGACTCTGCCAGAGCATCTAAGTTTTCTTCAACTTTGAGGACTCGAACCCAATTCTCTGGCTAAAGTCCCTTAATGATAATAATCAGTTCCTTCTCAGTCCATTTGCATATAAACCTGTCTTAATCACATGCTCCATTTTTAGTGGGCTCAGTGACTCCATGTGACTCAATGACTACTCAGTATACATTTATTGACTAGATTTTTTCTTGTCAGGCTCTAAGACATCTATTTGAGTTCATACAAGAAACCTTTCTGTGTTCTTTAAGATATCTGCAAACTGAAGACTATGACAATTCACTTTAACATCTTCATTTGCAGGACATTTCTTTGAAAATAGAAGTCATCAAGATCATGGATACATCAAATTTCCTACAGAAGAGGAAGAAAGTGAATATTAATGTGAGTGAATACTCATACTGAAGGGAAGTAGCAAGATACTAGAGAGCAAGGAGAATTGTAGTGTATTTTAATCTTTTCCCTTATTTAGTTATTTAGACATATTAACTTTAAAAAATAACTGAGTTTTCCTTGGAAGAACTGTCTCAAGCAGTTCTCTATCTGTTACTTACTATCTAGCTATCAACCATCTATCTGATTCCTTTTTCACTTCCCACTGTCAAACAACTGCACTTATTTGCATGGCTTGTATCAGAACAACTATTCCAGAGATTTCACTACCTGAATTCTTTGCCTTTAGTGAGAAATTAGTTGAATTGTCTTCTTTATCAATTGATATCATAGCATGACAATATACCTTTGGCGCTGATTTCAGTGAAGTTCATGGTTACGGTACCTGATCTGCCTGCCAGTGAATGGGTCTGTTCCAAGCTCAATGAAAACATCACCAGCCTTTCTGCTGGTTGACAACACTGCAATTAAGTCAAGTCCTGACTCAAATAAATGAGAATATTTAATTGGACAAATGAATGCTAAATAAGGACAGACCTCTCTTGAGGAATTGTGTTTCTCATCATGATTATAAAGTCATCTCTTTGTATGAGGAAGAGATAAGATTTTAGGCCACAACAATGAACTCTCTATTACATCAAAGTATTAGTCATATAGCTTATTTGAGCAATTCTTTTTCCAGCTCCTACGTATGGTGCATGCCTGGCTATTCAGTCATAAATAGTCTTTGCTTTGACTGCTGGAGCTCAAAATGCAAGGCATACAGTTTACTGCTATAGGCGTTACAGAATGATGGCTTCTGTGACAGAAGCACAGTCTTTTCCCCTTGTAATTCCCAGATATATGATATTCATTTGCTTCCTGAGGCTAATACACCATGTGGAAAACAAAACAAACCCCCAGACCTCTTTCTGCATCTAGCTCCAGGAAATTTTAGGCAGCTTAGTGAGTTGTTTTTTTTTTTTTTTTTTTTAATAATTATTTTATGAAGTTCTCAGTAGTTTTCTGTAGATAATTTGTACGTGACTTTCAGTCAGTTGGCCTTTTTCCAGTTCTGCACTCATTGATTACCAGTGGATTCAACAGTAGTAAAGTTTCTATGTATCTTTTTTTTTCTTTTTTTTCTTTTCTTGCAAATCTAAGACCATCTACTGGTAAAACCATGCAAGTTTTGTTTGTGACCTTAGTAGAATCAAAATTTCCCCTAATACCCTCTACACCCATCTTTTCCTTCCTGTTCATACACTCAGACACGAGCTCCGGTCCTTTGAGGAAGAGACGTTTGTGCTCTGATCCTTAATTCACATGTATGTCTACATCCCTTTCCTTCATTGTTCCACTGCTGTCACCAGCACTTTTATCCTTTTCTCCACGTCTTCCTCCAGTCATATTTTCCAACCGCATCTCCTTCTCTCTAAAGTTGTCAAGGTCCCCAGTTTTGGTTACAGTCTCTCCCACAGTGTTAGCATACTCATTTCCTGTCCTACCCCAAACCTTGATCTTCCCTTACTGCTTCTTCCTGGAGTAAGGAATTTGTAGACAATTAATTACAAATCAGGGAGGAAGGCCACGTCAAATGTTTGCCATAGCCAAATTCCCTCCCTTTCTTTTTTTTTTTTTTTTTTTTTTCTGGAGCAACTGTGTGGTATGCAAGGGCTTGTCAGCATGGCTGTGCTGATAATGTCATGGGAGAAAGCAGCAATGGTTCCCAGTGAGTAATATTATTACAATTATCAGAAACAGCTAATGTGGTGTAACTTAGCACATTCAACATTGTTTGTACGATTAGCTCCTGTGACTGTGATCGCTTTGAAAAAGGACCACATTTTCCTGTACTTTCCCTCACCATCACTGCTGAAATACCAACAGCAGAAGATGTCACAACTGAGCTTCTGAGAGGAATTAAAAAAAAAAATGCCCACCCCATCCTCTGTTATACTGGACTGCTTCAGTTATAATGAAACATAATTAAATCAAAAGCTACAAATTGTTTTACTCAGTGACAGGAAAACAGAATCAATATACCTATTTAACTTTGAGAAAGCCTTAAGGATAGATCTGTTACAGAGTCTTTTTTTCTTTTTTCAAAACTAATTTGATATTAACTTTTGAAAAATCTTTTTTCAGGCCCAATATAGAACACATACCTTCCAACAGCACGAAGATCTGTACTGTCTGCAGTGTTTAACAGGCAGATGCAACCCTTTACTCTGTTTGCGCCAGAGCTGGACCCGCAGTGCCTCATGTGCTGCCTCCAGAGTGCATCCTGCTCTATGCAGCTGGGGATGAAACTGTACAGAGCTCCCTGGGCCCTCAGAGCTGCACCAAACCAGCTGGGTGCTGGCCTGACCAGGGCCGCCTCTCCCTGGGCTGTGCCCTCGACCTAATTCAGTGACAAGGTGACACGAGGGAATGAGGTGTCCCCTTGAGGCGACTCTCAAATTTTATCTTCTTTCCAAAGTCTCAAAGGCAACATATGACTGAAATAAATAAAAATTACATCTGCTTTCTATGATTCATAGGTCAGAAAAGGGAGAAAGCCACAAAAAAGTGAACTTTCCTTCCCTCTTTCCATTGTCCAAAACTGAGGCAAGTAGTAGTCTCCAGATGAGGCTGCTCAGGGCCATTAAAAGTGCTCTCAGGGTCCAGACACCGTCTTACAGAGACTCTCCCAAAGAGTGTCCCTGAACTCATTCTGTACCCAAAATGGAGCTTTCCCTTGGCTGCTGATGGTGTGTAGAGATAAGATCTCCCCCACTCAGCTCTATCAAGACAGCATCCTGGAGTACGTTCTCTCAGTTAAAGTATGTCCAACCTTCGCTGGGGAAAGATGAACATGGCATCACTTTCTTCAGAGGTATGACAACAGCTTTTGCTCACAACTTGTTAAACCCAACAGAAGTCTTGGGCTAATATTTTTTATTTAATGTTTCCCCCATTTTGGATGTGCTCTGCCTGCACTGTAGTAAAATAGTTGCTGTTTACTTGCTTCATGCATGATACCCTGACGTCTTCTGAATTCCAATTGCACAAACGCCTTGGGTGATAAAACAAGAAATATTTTTTCCTGTCCTAGTTCTGTCCAGGACCCATGGCCCATTCAGCAGATAAGGTTTTTCCTGCTCTTACTGAAATAAGGGACATTGAAATGCTCACCCTTTCAGCAAAAAGAAAATAAAATGGAGAGGAGAGGAGAGGAGAGGAGAGGAGAGGAGAGGAGAGGAGAGGAGGCCCATGATCTTCCAGTTGAAGTTAGGGTTTTTGTTTGCTGCTAAAAGGGTATTGCACACTGAGCTAAATATTCACATTAATAAACCCAGTCTATTACATCAGTGGCACCCCCCTACGTGTCTGCCAATGTTGCATAAGAATTTCCATCCTAACCCACTCTTCTCTGTCAGTCACCCACCTAAACCACTCTTAAACTCTCACCATTCAGGTTAAAAATTTCCATACCTGGCCTATATCTGAAGCTACAACTTTTTGGAAATGTGTGGTAAAACTGTCTTCTGAGTATAAGGGGAAAAGAAAACAAACATCTATGTGTCAAAAAAAAAAAAAAAAAGAAAAAAAAAGAAAAAAAACCTCACAATTTTTTTTTTCACAGCTTTTGGGATGGCGTAGATGAAAAAATCATCATAAAAAGAGGTCTCTTAAAAGAACAGCATATTTCCTATGTTCTGATGCTACTGATTTAGATTCAACAGTAACATACTTCTGAGCAGGCCTTAGAAAACAACTGAAATGGGTGTGTATTTTATATCCTTAGTTCTATATAGTGTACAAAATATACTTTTTATACTACATATATACATCTATATAAATGCATAGTTAAAATATATGTGATTATGTATGAATGTGCACCTAAAGACACTTCACACATAAGTTTGAAAAGTGTCTACAGTGAATCGTATGAAGCATAGGATCAAGAGGAGGTGGTGCTTGGCAAAGGCAGAACTGGGATGTCATAGACTAGGCAAATTCCTGTCCAGACAGTCTAAGGTGAAGCATGATTCAGGAGTTACAATCATGACTACTGATTGAGAGCTCGCTTAATTTCATGGTTTTTCTCCTACTTATTTTGAAAGTTTTAAAACTGGGATTTTTTTTCAAGTCTGCAAACACTTGTAAGATGGAAGGCCAGGTGTGCTTGCACAGATGATAAATATATCATCCCTTTCACTAAACTCCTCAGCTGTTAAGGCTCCCTTCTGAACTATGGACAAGCCATTATCAGTGTTTGGGTGGATAACTAAGAGGCAGGATTTCTTCTCAAAGCAGGAGATTTTTATGCAAGCTGTTGGACATTTGGTAAGCTTCAGAAAGAGAAATGCTTTTAAACTATTGCATTTCTGTTTTTTTTTCTTTTTTTCTTTTTTCTTTTTTTTTTCCCCCCCTAAGAAATTCTGTGGAAGAATTTTGCTGATAAAATCACAGAAACATAGAGAGGTTTGTGCTGGGAGGGATTACGGGGTTCCAACCACTTTGCAATGGGCAGGGACATGTTCCACTAGACCAGTTTGCTCAAAGCCCCATCCAACCTGGCCTTGAGCCCTTCCAGAGGATGAGGCATCCACAACTTCTCTGAGCAACCTGTTCCAGTGCCTCATCACCCTGATCATGAAGAATTTCTTCCTTGTACCTAATCTGGATGTATTCTCTTTTTATTTACAACTGCTGCCCCTTGTCCTATCACTAATGGCTCTTGTAAAAAAGTCTTTGTTGTTCTTTAGGTACTGAAAGGCAGCAATGAGGTCTCTGTTGAGCCTTCTCCAAACTGAAAAACCCCAACTCGTTCAGTCTTTCTTCATAGGAGATGTGCACCATTCCTCAGATCAGTTTTGTAGCCCTTACGTGGACTTTCTCTAGTGGGTCAATATCTTCTACTGGGGGACTCAAAACTGAGGAGAAAATACCTTCCAGTGTAAATGGACCTGCTTACTTTGACAAGAAATAACCTAAATAGAGTATCACAGCTGTCAGTGCCTGTTACAGCCACTGACCTTCTTCTTTTTTCCTCCATCTCCATTAGCCATTCTCCTAAGGTAAGCCACGGCCTGTGCGAGATGGTGACTCAAGTGATGTGCAGACGGCATAAGAACACAGCTTCACATCCTCTGAGCTTCCGCTGTTATTTACAGATTCTTTTCTGTATTTTGAGGCATTCTTATAAGTGCAGTTCTTCTAAAAAACGACTTCTTCGGAGTGAGTGCTGATGTCATTGCTGACATTATACTCTTTCCATTTAACATTTGTGTATCTATCAGTGTAACTAAAAATGGCATGACCCTTTATTTTAGAAATAATACTGAGTCATATAATTCTCTTATCCTATTTACAGTTTCTTACCTTCTCTTTTGCAGATATGAAAAGTGCACGTTCGGCAAAGATCTTTTGAGAAAATACAGACGCTATTTCAGAGTTGATTATCTGAGGCATCAATGACCTTAGTGAAAAAAATTATTTATTTCTTGAATGCCTTTTATTTTAATAATAAAGAATAAGAGAAAACTCTGCCCGATGAGAAGCCCTCTGTGGAGCATCTAGAAACACTTGTCAAACTGCTGGTGATGAGATATCCATTGCCTTTGTTGAGTTTGGGAGTAGGGCAAAGACCCTTGTCCAGACTGCATTTCTGGGGTGTCAGTCAAGGCCCTGGCCAGCATCATTTCTGAAGTTTGGTTTTCAAAAGACTCATCATTTTGGGCCTTCCTTGTTGCATTCTGTGCAAGAAGGAAAATTTTCATATGGAAAATAAATCTGTTTACAGAGGTTAATTGAGTTAATATGATGCTAAATCCTATAGATTTCTCTGGAAGTTATCAAGGGCTCAAAATTGAGCATAAGTTAATAATCTTGCTTAATTGGGATCTCAGCAACTCCTTCACGGTTCTAACATTTTTGAAATGTTCTAAGTAATTTGTGTTTGTGAATAGAACTAAAGAATCTTTCCTGACCAATGGAGTGGAAGTGGAATAGGCCGATAACAAAGGATCTATTAAAACATCATTGGAAAAAGCTCTATAGTTCAGGTATTGGCTCAGTTAATCTCTATAGATTTTTTAATGCTGCTGCTGGGAGGATGGTGTTGTAGAGGAGGAGAGAAAGAACGCAACTCTCTTTTTTTAATACTTCATGGGTCCTTAACCCTTATTTAAAGACGACTTTGGATTTTAGACCAAAAAACTTTTCTTGTAATTATATCAAACAGTTAACAAAAAAAAAAAAAAAAAAAAGCTAGTTAATGATGTTCAACATAAGTAATCATGTTAAATAGTGAAATTTAATTTCTTAAAAACTTAAATCCTCATATCTTTTGGAATGCATTGTACTGTAGGATGTCTGAGTAAATTAAATTCTCCCCTGCACACTAAAGCATCAATTTCCTTATGGTAATTATCTGCTAGATTGGATCTGTCAGTAGCAGGGAAGCATGCCTGACATTATACCCTCTTTACAAAAAATGATTACAAAAAATTAAGACGAATGAGTAAAATTAAGGTTGCGGCTGGTAAGCCTATATAAAGCTCTCATAGATCACTTTACATAAGCTACCATTGTACTGGATACTAAGCTTTTAATGACTAGTTGCATAATGAGGTGAAGGCCATTAAAGAACAGCAGAGGTAACTGATCACAGAGATAAGAGCTAAAAATGATTTTCAGCCAACTAGAAGCAATTTATTATACACAAAAACACAGCTCTAACTGAAATGTCTGTACAGATGAAGAACTTTTGAAAGTTGACAGGATTTCCTTCCTGGGAAAATTTTACAAATATGACAGGAGACCGTCTCTTTCATATTAGTCTTTCTCTCCCAGTTATTCAGTACTCAAGGCTTGGGGTGGTTTTCTTTTCTTTTCTTTTCTTTTATTTTTTTTTTTAAAAAAAAAACAAGTCCGGACTGTAGCACTGCATTTCATTAGCTGACTTGAAAGATGGATTAGAGTGAGGCATAGCTGATAGAAAGGGAATTCATGGCACATTGCCAGCGAGCAGTGCATGGAAGCAGGTTAGTTGTTGCAAGTCAATGGATATCCTGTCCTGGGTTGAAAAATAGCATCCGTGCAACAGAACTGCCTCTTGGGAAAGAGGTTTAGGATTGCAAAGTAACTTATTTCTCCCAGGGCAGTTAAAAAATGAGTATATAAGTAACTTCTCTTATAATGAGTGTTCTGAGCCAAATGAAAATAAATAAATAAATAAAGAGTATAACTGCTCTAAAATGGGGGATCAAATTTTGAGGTATTCCCATCTCATAGGCAAAACCATATCCCTAATTTAGAAAAAGGGAATGTGGATCAAAGAATCTAAAGAAAGGCAGGAACTGCAGGGGCAGGTGAAAGCAGGTGTGCAGGCACTTTAACCAAACCAGTAGGACATACACCCCTATGTATACATGCATAGATTCACACAAAGGCACACGTGTGTGTGTGTGTACAGATACCGACACGTGCATGTCTGTATAAAATAAACTTATTGCTTATGGATGAATATAGCCTTTAAGACAAAATAATTCAACAATTTCTAATTAAAAACAACTTGGGGAAGCAACTCAACTTTCCCTTCTATCCCTCTTTCCCACCTCTAATTTTTGTGATAGGAATGTTCTTTAATGGCCTTGTCTAAAAGGATTCAACAGGACATGGGGATAAAAGAGGTCACTATGGATAAATTGGAGAGGATCCAGGGGAGAAATCTTAAGTCCTAGGTGACAGGCTGATTTTGGGCAGCTGTTTCTTTACTGTTATTACTGGTTTCTAGAATTTGTTCTGGCTTACGCATGCACTGTGCCAGCTAATTCTGTGCAAGCTCAGAAGCAAATTTCTCTGTGTTTACGTAACCAAATTAAACACTCTCAGGGAATATTCCTAGCTGTGCAACTGCTCCAGCAGTATTATTATTAATAGTTAGCGTGGTCCCTGGCATAGGTCCGGTTCATGCTCTACAGCATCTCTCTCCACCCATCCAAAAACATCTCAGATCAGACATAAATTTGGAAACTGGAAGGAGTAGCTGATTCTTCTTACGTGTGGCCTCCTTGTTTTGGAGTCTCTTAGAGTGAACAGTATGGATTTTGGGTGTTCCTTGACCCTTGTCCCTGACACATTTTAATTCACCGGTGTGGAGGCAGCCTCAGTGCCTAAGGAGGTAGCAGGCCAAAGAGTCAGCTTCAGGATGCATGGGCAGCTGTGCAGATTGATCTGTGTTGTGGGGGAGAACTAGTTTCAGTTTTTGATTTGAATAATTACATCCCATCTGACTTCTGCTTTAGGTATATATCCCCTTCTGTGAGCCTAGTCTCTGGTCATTAGGAAGCTGTAACCTAAGCCATATAGCAACTGAAGTCAGTGGATAATTTTGCATTTCTTTGGCTCATTTTATTTTTGCTTGGCTTCTGTCCAGTTTATTGACAAAGTAAATAGCCCACTTCAAATTTAGGCATCTTTATCAAGGCTTTAATTAAGACTTTTTAATCATTTATATTTGTGATGTGGTTTGCATTCTGAAAAATCTTCAGTCATTCCAGTAATTTCTCCTTTATTCTCTAATTATTTTAAGTATAAATTCATCAGATTTACAGTCTGCTGACTGTATCATTATATGAGAAGTGTATGTACTAGCATATTTATTGTATCAAGCTGATGGTGGATAATACAATTAGATCCTTTTTTCACTGATATCTGATCTGCTAATTAACTGGAAAATATTTTGATTGGGGTGACTGCTTACCCAAATTATTTAATTGTCCTGCACAAGGCTGTCAGAAAAAAAAATAAATAAAATGGAAATAAGCCTAGAAAGATCTGTGAAATTTCACACTAACAGCTCTTCAGGTTAGGGATATAACTAGATCATTGGAGAAATTGTGAGAGACATGTGGAGCCTGCAAGACAAGAAATTAGTACCATTTTAATTTCAATAGGGAATAATACTAACATCACTTAGGTCTTGTTTATCCCTTTTCCTCCTTGATTTTTAAAATTTTTTTTTAAACAAAGTGCTCATCATTATACTAAAACTACGTGCATGTAATGGGGAGGTAAACATAAAGAGAGCTGAGAGCATGATGCAGGTAAATTGGAAAGCCCTCATTCTCAGGTCTGTGTCTGGTTACCAAGACCAAACTGCCTTCCTGTCTTGGGTAACTTTTTACCCTGAATTGACTGGTGTTCACTGCTGAACTGAGCATGATAGAAAGCTGCAAACAATTTTATCAGTCAAGAGTTTGACTTACATTCTGTGCAGAGTATGCATGTAAGCCATACTCAAAGGTTCTTGTTGAAGAACCCAACTGTGCAAAACTGCAGCATTTACAAATAGTTATTTTTCAATGGTCATTGACATAAAAGATTCATACCAGAAGGTTCAGCAAAGTATACACTGTTTTAAAACTGAGTGACAGCAAAGTGCTGAGTATTGGCTTTGTCTATAAGTAATCCATTCCATAGGGATAATTTCTTGAATCAAAGGCCTGCACAAAGATGAGAGAAGCACAAATGTAATTTTATTCATGTGAATGGTTCTATTGAATTCCTTCTTACTGTGTGTGTGTTATCTCCTTATTAGAAAGTCCTGGAAATTTCATTTTGTAGTCCAACTGTGAAAATGCTGAAGGAATTCCTGGCAAAATCCAAACTTAATGACTTTACATATCATTTACACATACAGAATTGTTTCACGGAGAATGGCAACAGGGAGGCATACAAAGCCTTTTATTTAAAGATGGAACCTGATTAATATCTTTTTAATGGTGGCAGAGAGAGGACACTTTTTGAAGTTTGCAGTCTAAGGTATGTTGAAAGGAATGCCACTGGCAGCGCTCTGATGTTATCCAGTTGTTGAGTCAATGATGCTCCCAAGGCAAATGAAACCACTGGTCAGTGGAACTGCCTTTGACGTCAAGGATCTGCATGTATACATGTAATAAATATACTACGTATGATTATTACTGGAATTAGTATGCTCACTGCATCATATCCTCATTTCTAGGCTTAGTAATGAGCACACAATAGCAACAATGCTTTTGTCAGGTCCCATAGACAACTACACTTAGGCCTGAGTGATGTTCCTCTGAGAAACCTCCAATGAAAATAATGAAAATCAAACGTAATGAATGAGGGATGATTTGGGCGGTTATTTTCCTTCTCAGCCTTTGCTGAGACACATTTCCTCAGGCTGATCTCAGAGAAGACATGAGGTGCAGTCTTGACTTCTTACTGTCAGTATACGGGCAGAAGTAGTCACAGTATGCACAAGACAAGGAGTGTCCTCAGTCTGTACTACAAAACCAGCAGCTATGTTTTCTAAGTGCACATGGATGAGTCCTGCTTCACAGAATAGGATGTGTCAGTATTTTGGAAGCAAATATATCTGGGACGTGCACTCCAAATATACTTCACACCATTGTTTGATCTTCTTTCACTTTAGCGAAAACTCAGTCCTAATGCTTTAGACAAGGTCCCTTAGCCTGGCAATGGCTGAGGGAGAGAAAAGATGGCAGAGGCTGAGAGATGCTCAGACTTCAGACAAGTGGCTTTTAGCCACAAGTGGAAGGGAATACTCCGCTTAAATGTTTTATCCTCTGCTCCAAGTACATCATACTCTATCTTAAACAATTCCTTAAAGCAGCACAAATTTTTATTTATAAATATTTACATATTTATGATGTTATTCTGTTTTTAATTGCATTTTATTAAATGAAAAATGCTTCCATCTACAATGAAACAAAACAAACTTTGCAGTTATTACAGGCTTTTTCTTTCTGTCTCCTCTACAAGTACCTATTTTCTCCAGTCATTTTCAAGATTTCAGGCTAGGATCACCACAGCCTTTTACATCATAGTATTTTCCTACCATGAAGTTGTTTGTGTGTATTGTTTACCCAACAGACATTTCTCTTTCAGTTGGTATATTCATTACTAAATAATTCTGTGAGAAGATACAGGCCACTGATTTTTTCCAATTTGCATCACCATACTCTAAGCTATGCTGAAAGCTAAGCTTTTTGGTCCTTTTGCTTTGGAAGTACATTAATATTTCTATGACCTTTACTAGATGGCAGATGAGAAGCATTAGGAATAAAATAGCAAACAAACCAAAGGAAAACAATCTTTTAAAAATGCGTACTTCTGCTCCTCAACTGGAAAGGAGCAAAAGGGGAAAGAATCTAACCTAAAGAGAATATAAACTTTAGTTAGAGTTAGGATAATTGTTTTATGTAGCCTATTTTTTCACATTAAAATGCTATTTTTTATTACTCCACTTACTATAATGCAAAAATATATTTGACTGCTTTTAATAGCTATGCTTGTACAAAACATACAGACATATTAGAAATAAATAAGCAATAGAACGGTTTGACAAGTTTATTTACTGTGCATATGGAAGACATACTATAAAAAGCACAGTCACTATGCTAACTACTACTTTACACAAGATTATCTCAAATCAATTCCCTTCCAAACCTCCCAAACCTTGATACGAAGAGAAATTCTGTGAAACAAGCTGCAGATGTAGAGTATTTTTGTGTGGTGTAAGTGATCTGCTTTAGAAGACTACACCAATGCAAGTCTTTCGAAGACTGTAGAAGGCAAGCCAAATAAATTCTACCCAGGAAACCATTTCTCTCGCAGCAGCATTGTTTTTCAGTGGTTTTACTGCAGAGTGGAAGTCACCTCTGTTCCTGTTCATCTACATGTCAATGCAATAACTCAAAGGAACAGATCCAAAAAAGATTTCCAGTGACTTGAAATTTGTCTGCTTTATTGAGACCATGTATAGATTGACAGCATCTGTGATTCAGTAGTGTTTGACTGATACAAGACAGAAGTTACCCCATGAACTAAAGTGTTTCTTCTTTCGTTTCCAGTTGAAGAAAAAAGTGAGATTCTTTTATAGCAGTTTTCTTTCATTTACTTTATACCATGTGCCAAAACACCAGGTGAGAAAGAAGTCAGGAAGCTTAAAAATAATAATAGCTAGTACATCCTACCATATATCACATGACCTTAGAAGGGTCCAGATTAAATCAAGTGGTGCTCTTTACAGGATTGACATGATGTCAAGAGCCCCCATCTGTCTTCACTAACAGGAATGATGCCACTGTAGCCAACAGTGTAGCCAAAGCAGGAGTAGGCCTTGTACTGAATGTGTCACATAGCTCTTTTCTAACTACTACCCTTGTAAGATTTTGTTTCAATACTTAAAATTTTTCCCTCCTTTGGATTTCAAGGAATACTGTCTCATAATTTTAGCATTAAAAATACAGATTTGTTAAAATCATAAGAACTTATTAATGGGAAAAACTATTTGAAAACATGCATACTATGGATTTAATTGATTTAATTTAAGTGGAATGAGGAGCTTTATATCTCGGATGCAAGCATTTCCCTTCCATTTGCTGTTTAAGCACAAGAGCTTACTGCTCTTTGTTCAAGCCTCACAGAAACTGAAAGTAATGAGGAACTGGCTTCTTGACTTTTGAAAATGCCTTTTCTCCCCTCTGTTTATTTTTAAAAGAAATTTCCTCTAGCAGTATGGAGAAATGTAAATCTTTTTTTTTCTCTTCATTCATTAGATGTAGAGATTCTGACTCTTACGCAATCTGTAAGGTCAGAGAAAACTACACTGAGTTATCTTGATGATAACCTGTCCCTTTTAAATGCAGTTCCTATCTCCTTAGATTATTGTGCCTTAATTATTCCATGTGTAAAATGTTTTTATACAAAGCATCCAATCTGAACTTACTCAAGCGATGGCATCTCTTTGCAGTCAACGTTCTCAGCCCACTGCTGGCTTAAAATGTAATCAGTTTTCATCTGCTCGTTTGAATGAAATTTAAGTTTCTGTTCAAGATACAGCCTGTGATGCTGCATTGCACTGCACAAAGACAGTTCCTAGATTCTTAGCCAGAGCCAGATCATTCCCCCTGCACTGCTGAGTTGGGAGCCTGAAATATTTGAGTCCTTCTCAAGCACATAACAGTGTAATCTTTGTATCCAGTAAAAAAAAATTGCAAATATTTTTTTATGTAGTACCAGGTAATTTCAATATGCCAAATTTGCAAAAGAGACTATGTTTTTATCTAAAATGCTCACCAGCTTACATAAATGTGCAACTCCAAAATGCACAGGCTTAAAAGGCAAAGGCAGAATGCATCCTTCCTGTACACACGTCTTAATTCTGCATGCATATATAAAATTCTAATATAATGCATATAGAGAAATTGGTTGGATGAGAGCCTCTCTTTAAAATAATCTGGTATCTGTGACTTTTGTACAATGAAAATACAGGCAACCAGAAGTGACAGTTTCTGTGTTGGGTCAGACACTTTAAGAACTGGAGTCTTTCTGCTCTACTTTGGGATAAGCAATCTGCTGCTGTCTTACTAGGAAAAATTGTTTACTTTAGGGTCAGTGCTTTCCTTGCTTAGCTGTCAGCTTCCTTTCCCTTGGAGTTTGTATATCCTTTATGATTGAGATTTGCACAGCAATATTAGATATTTGGATGCTTGGTAGTTGTTGCCAAGGATCTAATCTTTTTGTTGATGGATGTTCTTTTCTGATGATTTGCTTTTTTTCTGGCTCTGTGGTTTATATTCCCCCCTTACCTTTCAGTATTCCCAGTGAAGTCTTCATTCTTCTCTTGAAAAGGCTTTTGGCCATAGATACATGTTATAGTCATTCGCTGAAAGTCCTTAACTGGGCTGTTTCTTACAAATGTGTTACACACATGTCCATCATAAGCCCACAAGCAGGTAAATGAATAGCAATATAGATGATTTGGGTAATACAGCTCAACAAAGACCTCAGGAGAGAGGCTGTCCAAATTACAATAAACTGTTCAGAATATTCTGACCCATGGAGCACAGTAGAACTTCCTGACCAACAACGTGGCATTTGGTCTTCTCTTTCTCAGGAATGCAACTCCCTCGTCCTGCCTACACCAACACCAGAAAATAAAACAGTACCACGACAGAGGCTTGAACACTGTTACTCCACCCTCCCTATTTAATTACTTTCAATTTTAGCATAAGAATTTAAGCACAGATGTGAGATGCACAGAATTAATTAGCCTCCAGACCAGAAAACATAACCTGGCTCCTTTTAGTTACTACTATACACAGAGTTAGCACATAAAAAGGTTAAAATGCCACTCTGTAATATTTAACCATCTTTGCCAGATACAGTCTGGTGAGAGGGACTGCTGCTCTGTTATGATTTACTAGTTAATAATACATTTACATAGGTGTGATTACATGTGTTTCTATGCATATATATATCCATATATATATGCCAATGGATAGAACTTTTATACCATCATATTCTACCTTAGTTCGGAAGGCAACCTAGTATAGAGAGAAGTTTCAAGCCTTTGACTTATAACTCCTCTTGTTTTTAATACAGTTTTAACTGTCAGTGGTAGGAGGTCACATATCTGACAACGATGTAATAAGACTACCACAAACACCCATTTGTATGTTATTTTTGTTCTTTATTTAAAATATCCACACATCTCCATCTTCCTTGCTATCAGACACTAAGGCTTGGTTAGGCAGGTAAAAATGATTGACCCTTTTTAAACTGTAACATTTTCTCTGAATCTTGTTGAAAGGATTCTGAGGACTAACTGGAGTTACCATCTGAGAAAAAGGTCCCTGGTGATTATACTGAGATGATCTTCCATGTTTTGCTATATATCTGCAAGTACAAAAAGAGAAATAAAAGGCTTTAAAACAAGTTCTCATGTTGCTAAACTTTCCCTCTTCTTCCCTCTCACTGCTAAAGACATGTCCATTTGTGTCAGAAAGTATTAACAATCTGCAATATCCTATATTCTTGGAATCAGTCTCCTTAAGAACAGTGGTGAGAAATCTTCCCAAGAGTTTTAAAACTTTTTGTGATGCACTGAAAGGCAGGTCCCTACAGGAACTGTAAGAAGGATATTACAAAAATCCTTTTGCCTCTTTTCAGCCTTTCTTGAGTGCAGAGTCCTTCACAACTAATATATGCACCATGTGGCAAAAGGCTATGAGTACACCAAACGCATTCAGGCACATAAGGCCCTACAGCTTCTGCAGGGCTAGCCCTGGTGACGTTGGAGGTTTGGTTTTCAAACCTTGAAAAAACACTTTGTTAGCACCATGCCAATCCTGCTCTAAACGCCCAGTCGCTGTGATACAGCATACTGAGGTGGGGTTTAGAAAATATGCTGGGGACTGTATGCAAGCAAACAATTAACTCTGATCTTCTGATACACTTCAAAATCTTTACAGGAAGATGCACTAACAATAATCTTATACCTGCAGTCTTACATAGTGTAACACCTCAGCTGAAAAGCCTCAAATCAAAAGTAGGTCTGACACAGAACTCACCACAGAATCTTGTGTTCACCAACTCTTCAAATAAAAAACACATTGCCTTTTGACCTAAGGATTCCTCTTGAAGACTCCAAAACATCCTGCTAAAAGTATGTAACTCTTTTGTCTAAAATCCAATGAAATCCAGCACCATCTTGTATTAACTATTGTAATTCCAAGGCATTGTCGTGCAACTAGAGATGCACATCAAATGTTCCCTTCTCTGCAAGAGTTAACATTGATGTCAAAACTAAACTGTACCAGAGAACTTTACTACTTAATTTTCCAACTTCAACTTGGGATTACCTAGAATTAAAAACACAACATAGCAACAAAACTTGATGTACAAAAAAGCTATTCATATTCAAAAATGAAGAAACAATATTTCTGCTGTTCTATAACATACACAACTCTAGTGAGTTTAGAATGCTTAAAAATACTACAAAGAGTCTTGCTCCACATGCTGTGGAAGGTCCATGCAAAGGAAATACAGCATAGAAGTGGCTGCATGCTCTTTGGTCTACCTGGTATTGATGTTAGTTCTCAACAAAACATGTACAAGACCTGTCAGCAGTAGAAGAGTGACCCTCTCTGTCACCCATAATTGTCTTCATATATTGTGGACATGTCAAAAAAATGGCTCTAAAATATTTACCACGTGTAAACACTTGTTACTTTCTGAGAGATTATTACAGCCATGGCTTGAAAATTATCAAAAAGAAAAAAAAAATAGATCACCATTTTAAAAACAGTACGAATGAGATGTCATCCCACAAGAAAAGCATATGGAGATGAATCAGAGTAGTTTGAGTCCGCATTTCAGAAATAACCTCTCTTCTTGACTACAGCCTAGCTTGACTTGTGACCACTGAAATCAACAGAAATTTTGTCCTTTATATTACAAAAGTAAGAAATCAATTGTTGAGCACTTGTCTTTTACAGGCATCACTAATGTTGGGAGTGGGCAGGGGACCTGTAATTCATAGAAGTATCAAAGAGGGCTATAATCTTCCCTCTTAAGACAGTGAACACTACCTTAACATGTAAGTAGCCACAGAGAAGGTAAGAAATTATCTCTTACAGTGTTGCAGCCGGAGGTTCTAATCTCATGGGAAGGTACCACTCAACTCAGAAAAAGAATGGAGAAACTTTGTTGTCAGTTTTTAAGTGTGATTAGGCTTGCTGTCTGTTTACTATATACCCATCTTCAAAAGACCAGAGGATTCTGTCCCGATTCTAGAAAGACTCTACTAGCACAGAAAAGAAACTCTACTCTTCCTCTCCACTAGAAACTAACAAAATTTATTCTCTATGAAATACACTCACAGTAACACCTGTAGAAAGTAAAATGAAGTAACAGATGTGTTTTCTTTTCTTAAATCACACTGGCATCTGTCTTTTTGCTTTTGAAATTTGGTATCTGTCTGAAGCCTTTAAATGATCTTTGCTAAGATGCCTTTGCTTTTTTATTTGTCTGACATTTAAAAGCAAGTTAGTCTTGCATCAATCTGAGCTTGGTTTTATTGGGTTATACAGCCTTGAGACTGTTGCATATTTTCATTCCCTGTCAACAGTAAACTGACTACAGCTGACTGCCTATTTTCTAGGGCTAACCACAGGAGAAAATGAGCAGAAGTGAATAGCTGGTAGACAGCAGAAATGGAAGTCAGTGCATTTTGCACAGTGATGAAACTGTTGACGTTGATTTCTTCAGAAGTCAGGAAGCTCCCTAAAGCTTCTCATGTCTTTTCTGGGCACTTAGCACTGTTACTACCGAAAAAACAATTTAAATGTGTTGTGGACAGAATCCCAAGGGACTATTAAAATGTTTAATTGAAGATAAATTTATAAGGACTATGTGGAAACTTGGATAGTGTCACCATGTCCTAGATCATTCTGGAAAATAATAGATCAGAAACTAAAGAGAAAGTAGAAAATCATAAAGGAGAAAGGGGAAACAAGTAGTTACTAATAGTTCAGACACTGGAAGAAAGGCTAGATTGGACCCATGCCTATGTCAGACTCTTTGTATTAAATAAAGTAATAGAGTTTTTCAGGTGTTCTGAACAGTCCAGTTCTGTTTAAAGCATCACATACATATTTCAGAAATGTGACCCGTAGTTTTAACAGGTGTTGTATGGAAGAGCAAGAAACAGCAAATGCCCATTTCATGAGAATCTGCCAACACCATATTGGAAGTGCAATACCACATTTTAAAAAGTTTAATTTTGGTCTTCTTTCAAAATGTAAATAGATCAACCAAAAATAGAGTTTACTGAAGCCATGACTTAATCATCTTAGCTAGGGAAAATATTCCCTAATGCAGAAGCATTCCATAATGTTCCCACAGTGCAGAAACATTCAGAAATCATTATCTACCTAAGGTACCTTTCTAATATGCACCCTATGACATTCCAAAAACTAAAAAAAATCTCAAGATAATTTCAGATGACCACCACAACAATGTTGTGGGATCCAGCACAAACTGTTCTATATATTTTTAAGCCAAGGAAAAGTAACACTCAACATTTAATTGTTCTTTAGTTAAATAAATGCAATTAGGATTTTCCTTGTAACCTTTCTGAACATGCTAAGAAATATCCCTCATACTTACCCATGCATTTGTGAAATTATTGATGGTGATGTTGATGGAAGATTAGAATTTGCCGGATGAGTTGCCAACCAATGAACCTTGCCAGTATATCCAGGGATATTTGGAGTGCTAAATTAAAAAAAAAAAAAAAAAAAAAAAGGAAAGGAAAGGGTGAGGGGAAAGAAAGAGTAAATTAAATTATAACAGATTTGAAATATGATTTACAGATCACCTTAAAATAGTTGGTGTTTCTCTATTAAAACTGAGTAGGGTAAAAAATCATCATACAGTTAGACTTCTTTAAGATCAATGAAACAACTTCAAGCTAATCGTGCTGATGATCTGACCCAAAACCTTTGTTAGACATGACAGTATCTTTTATCCCATATGTTTAAGTTCTTGGAATATCTGTATGATATTCATGATTATAAGCAACAGTTCATTATTTCATCTCAATGAAAATATGTAGTCACATGGTTCACAAAAAAGCAAGGAAATATTTTTTAAACTGTGATACAGATTTAGCTGATATTTACATTCCAGATTTAAACATGGGATTGAGGTAATAAGGTTTCAGCCAACAGGTGTGATTTCTAGTGACCTAAAACACAAATGATTTCCCAGACATTTTTAAAGTTCTCTAAATTCACATGGATGTACAATATCATTAACACTGCTCAGATACACACTTAAAATCTAGCATGAGTGCATGACAAGATTGTGAGTGTGCATCATATCTTAGAAAACTAAACACTTTTGTTAATTCTGAAGTAAAATTTTAATGTGGAATTCAAAAATAAAGTTTCTTAAAGAAACTTTAAGAGGATTCTTTCTTTAAAGACAAAATAATTCTACTTAGTCGAGGTAGCACACAGAAAATTTTACCAGTATTTGATAGGAGATAAAACAGAGATGGACCAAATTAAAGAAAAAAGAAAAAAGAAAAAAAAAAAAAAAGAAAGAAGTACAATAATCTATGAAGATTAATAATTAAACAATCTAATACCCCAATTTGATAGCTTTTTCTTCCGCACAAAATTATTCAGAGTATCAAAAGTGCTATACTATGCTGGCATTTCTAAATAGGATACCACTGAATTATAAACATATTCAGATCCTCGTACACATAAACATAAGAGGTCATGGCAAGCTGTTTCATCCACTGAAACAATATAATAAGGATTGTTAACCTTGACTGCATTATTCTTTTGTGAGCCATCTGATGGCAAGAATAGCAAGAATGGCCTCTTTAAAATAATCCCTGAGATATTTCTTTGTTAACTTGTACTCTGGGTGAAAATAAACAGTTCCTGTATTAATAAAGCAGATAGAGCTATTAGTTTTGGTACAGTTGATTAGCTACTTCTCCATGCTAATGTACAGCATAGGATGCAAAACTGGGCACATGCTGTTTTATCAGCTACTGTTTTATCGGCTACTTTTTTGACTGGTGTACAAGGAAACTCAGCTCTGAAATTCCTTACCAGAATAGCTGAGGTCATGACAAAATGCTGTATTGACCTCAGTTACAGCAAGGAAATGTGGATGAACTATCCATAGCTGGCAGAAAGACCAATTAGTTCTTGGTCCGATTGTAAAGTAACCTTGCACTAACCCAAATATTCACACAGTGTTACATTCCCTGGGCCACACTGCAGAGCGTGACCCTCCAGATGTTTTTCTAGAATCAGTACAGCAGTTTTGTAGCTTTTGAGAAGCTGTTCTCTGTAGGTAATCCCCAAGTTGTTGTCTGAGCAAGTAACAGACTTACTCTCTGTCTTCACAGCAGCCACACAAGCAGGACCAAAAATACAGTACAGCAGTGAGACACATTTTCAGATCTGGCCAAAATGGCTGTCAGACAAAGTTGCCTCTTCATATCAAAGCAAACAGTTTTTCAGGTTATATGCAGATGAAGTAGCTTTGTGTAGAAAAGTTCATTTTCATACGCAGGGATCTCACTGAGATACAAAATGGACACACATCGAGTGTGTGCGAGTATAAGACCATGCATCTAGCTAAACTAAACCTGAAAATCTCTCCAAAGGACTTAAGACTATGAACAGATATTTACTACCTTAGCAATGTTCTATAATCAAGATACAACTCTCACGTGTAATAAAGAAATTCTGTTCAATTCCTTGAAATTTTATAAGCAACACCAAGGAGATCACAAGTCCCACTAACTTGTTATGTTTTATAAGCTCATTAGGAGTTAATTCATAGAATAACTATACAAGTGAGATATTAAAATAAATTATGCACAGTTAAGTATCTGATTGATAAAATCTTCCGACCTGAATGCTAGCAAAACTAGAAGAGAGAAAAGCATCATAAATGACCAAGCGTGACCCAAAAATCAAGTCTGGGAGATGACCTAAGTTGAACATTTCTTTTCGACTGTCTGTCAGAAAGGTTTCACAGAAGTTGGCAGCTTCATAACATGTGGAAACGATGTCACTCTGAAAAAGAAATGTGCAGAGAACAGCTAAAAGCACCAGGATCATAAGAAAGCAGAGACTACAGTAAAGCAGCTGCTCTCTTGGGAACCTGCAAAGAAGATGCAAAAAAGTGCTGTTATGTATGTGATAAAGCAGAAGAATATCAGGTTAGAAAACTACCCCCTTGTTTTTTTTGTTTTTGGATCACACAGTTTGTCTCTTGTGCGTTTTCTCTGATGAGCTGCTAAAGCAGCTAATCTGCTTTTGCTGTTAAAGAAAACAACTAAGTGCCAAGCTTCTACTGGGCAACATACAAAAACCTGCTACATGCTGTTGTAACCAGGCTTCCTTTCTGCAAGCATGACATCTCTCCTGTTCATATAATTCCTTATTATCATACTAGAAGTTCTTGGTCCAGTAACAGATATACTGTGATAACATATGCATAAGCTGTAAGATTTTGAGAGCCACCTGAGATGCCTTTAAGGTATCCAAGACATCCCTGTACAGTGTGGGATCCATATAACATCCCATACTGTTCTGAAGCAGCAGTTGGAAATGATGTTGTAGGAGTGAGTCTGCAGGAGTTTGGATGCTCAGCTTTGCCACATAAATTCCATCCCAGGTGTCTTTACAGAAACAAAATCAAGAATGCCTCAAATCATTTGGAATTATTGAAAACCTTGGATCTAGCACTTCAACTTGAGTGAATCCATAATCTGAGCCAACCATATCCCTACCAAAAGAAGCATGGCCAGCAAGTTGAGGGAGGTGATTCTGCCCCCTTACTCAGCTCTTGTGAGACCCCACCTGAAGTACTGCATCCAGTTCTGGGGACTCCAATTCGAGAGCTGTTAGATTGGGTCCAGAGAACCACAAAGATGATCAGAGGGGTGGAGAACCTCCCCTACAAGGACAGGATGAGAGAGCTAGGGCTCTTTAGCCTAAGGAAGAGAAGGCTCCAGGGGGACCTTATAGTGGCCTTCCAGTACCTGAACTGGTACTGGTACTGAACTGGGGAAACCTGGGGAGGGACTTTTTGTAAGAGCATGTAGCAAAAGGATGAGGGGAAACGGTTTTAAACTGGAAGAGGGTAGATTTAGATTAGATATTAGGAAGAAATTCTTCGCTGTCAGAGTGGTGAGACACTGGAACAGGATGCCCAGAGAGGTTGTGGATGCCCCTTCCCTGGAAGCACTCAAGGCCAGGCTGAATGGGGCTTTCAGCAACTGGGTCTAGATGGAGGTGTCCCTGCCTATAGCAGAGGAGTTGAAACTGGGTGATCTTAAAGGTCCTTTCCAATTCAAACCATTCTATGATACTATGAATTAGGTTTGCAAATCCTTTGTGCAAAAGTTCTGTCTCATGAAAGCAGTCCTGGAGATTCATATCTCACACTTAAGAATGAAGGGTTCCTAACACCTTACTCATTCTTAGAAAATCCCAAATAACTAAGTCACCAGATAAAGTCATAAATTAGTTTTTTTGGTTAGTGCAATTACAAAACAGGCCTCTCAGATCTCATCACAATATGTAAGTCTTGCAAATGGTTTCCACCTAAAATTCTCTGCCAGGAAGACCTGCATGTCACCCATTTGTGGCCATTCTTTTACTTCATGACCCTATTTGCTTAGTAGAATAACCTACGGTAAAAATGTCTCTGACGTGATTTTCTGTCAAGAAACTCAGCGCATGTAGTTCCTAGAATTGGGAAAGAATGTACTTCGGAGAGCTTATGAAGTCAGAACAAGGTGCTCCACATAGAGTGAAGAATGGGACCAACAGGAATTTTTAACAAAGCATTCCATTCTGGGCTGCATTTTATACCCTTGTCCCTCAGCCATCAAAGCAGTATAAGGAATGGATTTGGCATTTCTAACAGAATAAAAACACTAAAACGGTATTTTCCCAGAAATATTTTGGACCAGAATATTTTGTTCCTACAATTTCAAATAATTTCAATTCTGTTTTCAATTTTTTTCAAGCCCCCTTTTTAGTATGAGTAATTTTTATTTTTATTTTTTTCAGAAACAACTATAAAATCTCATTTGGTAAATGTCAAATGGGGATATTTAGGCACCCACTCCCTTCACTCACTGACACCCTCAGCATGACTCAAATTGGAAAACTGCTGAAAACGCACACACAATGGATAAGCTGTCAGTTTCTGAAGCAAAGATACATTGTGAAGAACCTCGTAGACAGTCAGTGTAAATGACTATGCAAGCTGGAAGGCAGCAGAGGGTCCTGTCCTCAGCTAATTGTGGCCTGTGAGGTTTCTGTGGTAACTTGAAATGATAAGGGATGCATGCACACAGTCAGTTGGAAGCCGACTTTATACTGAAGAAATATGACTGAAGTCACTGCAGATGTGCTGCTACGATAGTAGCATTTTGCCCAGTGTGCTTGGGGGACCAAGAATAAAGGATAGTTTCAGAGAACAGCTTTGTGCAAGAACGGTAGGACTTGAAACACATAGGTCTTGATCTTCCTGGAAACTGTGTGTATTACACAAAGTAACTCACATTTCAAAATTCACCTTTTAAACAATTGCTCCCAGAAATGGATTTGGGTGAGATCCTAGTCACTCTCCAATAAAGACAACATCCAAGGCCTTGAAAAAGCCAGTTCATAATCCTTAGTCTTCATCTTTCCAAAATTAGTGTCATAATCTACCTTATCTGTGTTACAAGCATGAACTAGCTGACACTTCAGAGTGTTGCTGAGAAAATAGTGCTCTGATTGTGTAAGCAGTGCCCTCTACTGAGTGTTATGAAAGCTGATGAATTATGAGTATCAAGTTATAAAATGTGAACAAATACCAGATTTTTAATTCTGGAGTCAGAGGCTTTTTAATGTGGAAAAAGAAAACGTAATCTCTGTCCTAACTGCTTACCTCAGATTTCAAGAGGTTGCAGTAAGTACCACGATGTGGGAGCTACTGTGATACAATAAGCAGATACAATGACTGATAGAAGTAGTTGCTGTGTACACTGGAATGCACTAAGTGTGCTGCACTACCGCTATAATAAGCAATGCTAACTTGCAGAGTGTGTAAGGGAGTTCTAACAGGGCCAAGAAAGAGAGTTATTTGAGCCTGTAAGACTGAGCATTTTGCAGAGCCCTGCCCATGAATGTCACAGAGGAAATCCCCATCACCAGTGTGGGAGGCTTTTTTCCACTGACCCTTAAAACACCTGCAGAACTAAAATACCACATCAAGCATAACGTTGTTTCAGTAGTTATCGGGGAAGAGGTCAACTGAAGGAAAAATCTGTTGACTAGGGGTTGAAGAAGGATTATACAAAACTGCATGCTGATAAAGATGTTTAAGAAAAAGAGAAGAGCAGATTATTATGTTGGGAATCCATACAAAGTAGTAAATCCAGGTTCTGCATCGTTTTCAAAATTACTGAGTTCAGAATACACTTCTGAATAAGAAAGAGGTTTTTTTTCAAAGCGATCATTGATAATAATGTGAAAGAATGATTTGGATCACTGCATATTTGCTCTTATTAATAAGATAAAGCCTCAGAAGTGCTCAGAGGATTTAGCAGTCTGAACCTTCCTGAAAGTCATGGTAGCTGTGTACTACTTTGCCCAAGTAGTCTGAAAATACCGTGTATCCTCTGAATTCTGACCATCCTCCTTTTCCTTGACATTAAATGGGTTGAAGCAGCAGTTACACAGGGGGCCAGATTTTTAAAAGTGCTCTATATCTAAAAGTTTCATTGTGGTGTTTGTGGCCAGATTTTCACAGGAGCTTACCAATCAACATACAGCCAGAAGGTGAGCTCTTTCTGAACTCTGGTTTTCAAATGTGGTCACTGAGCTATTTTTGAAAGCCTGGCTGGCTGCAGAAAACACTCTAGCTCTCAGCTGCTTCCCTGCCTGGTATATCGTTAGCCATGTGACAAAATATAATCAAGTGCAATATTCATCTCCCACAAATAAATAAGTACTATGAGCAAATAATAATCAAATCCGTAAGAAACAACACTACCAACAAAAATACAAATTAAAGAAAACAGGCATAATCATTGTAAACTCTAGAGTCCTCTACAATAAACAGCAGAGCTCTCAGTTCTGCAAAGTGTATGACTGCATAATCAATTCCATTCCTGTTCAGGAAATCTTGTTAAGAGAATGTCTTCAACTCATTAATTCCATTGGAATTTATGTTTCAGTAGTTTGAAGGAAAATAAATCAAATACAAGAAAAGAGCTTGAAGTAGGCAGACAAGGAGAGAAAGTAGGAAAAAACACAGCAAGGAAGAAATACAAAACTATGCAAACGTCAATAAATCTAAAAATACAACAACAGCAACAAAAAAACACTTGAGCCACTGGACCTACGTTGGTCAGTGCACCTAACAAAATTGCATAAGCAGCATTTAATGAAAATACATAAAAATATTCTATTTGAAAGCTCACTTGTTAAAGGCATGAAAAGAAAAAAATTCAAACCTACAACTTCTTTACTTTGCCAATGTAGTTCAATCAATGCAGCCTTGAACGGTAAAAAGAGAGCATGATATGTTTTATAAGATAGTTTTTGAAATGTATCATTAGAATGGAACTATAATAACTGATGTTTTCAGAGTGGTCCTTCATAACAATTTCCTATTTCTTTACCAGTTTTTTGGTTTTGTTTTTTTTTTAATATGTTTTTTTTTACATCCTTGGCAAATAAGTGATAGAGGATTTCAGATTTCAGTTGTACTTCACAGCATTATGAAGGATGGAAAAAAGGAACAAGTTCATTCTAAAGCAAATTGAGGAGTGAATACACAAACCAAGGATGTTAAGAATGATGCTACATTTTGAAACTGAAACAGAAGAGATGATACATTCAATCCCTTTCCCCCAGGATAGGCTTTAATGAAAGCATGGAAGAGAATGAGAAAAATTAAATTACCATCCAGGATCTTTGGTTAAGTTTGAAGGTGATGAGTGTGACCCAAGAAAAGTATTTGCAAAGCTCCCTTATGGAAATGCCCACTGATCACCACCAGCAGAACACAAATATAATTTTGATTAATAAATCCAGACATCAATTTAAAACTTCTAGCTGAGTCACAACACTTATGATATGACTTTTTACATATGATGAATGCTCCCATTCTGTGACTGAATCACAGAATGGAAAAACTGGATAAAAGATTACTTAAATTCCTGTCTTCAATTGTGTTTGATTATAACTTTTAAGAACTACAGCCAACTTTTTCTGCTAATTATTACTATTCTTTTAATCAAGTTTAAGCAAAGCACTGTTTCAATAGATCAAAGCTCAACATTCGGCAATGTTTCAGGGTACATGAAGTTTCATTCCTAACTGTGCTATAGATTCCAAATGGGATTTGGCAAACCACTTAATCCCACCTGAATTCTCATCTGTAAAAACTCCAAAATGCATGGTAAGGACTTCAGTGTATTATCAGGAGTTCTGTGTATATTCATAGTGCCTCTCTACAAGGCTGATCTTATACTAGGGGCTTTTGGTTTTGGGCTCAACTCAACCATAAGCCATGACTTTTATCTTTTTTCTAATTCCTTAAAAAAAAAAAAAAAAAAAAAAAAAAAAAAAAAAAAAAA
>NW_024884253.1:65898626-66117742 GCF_019232065.1 Centrocercus urophasianus
AAAAAAAAAAAAAAAAAAAAAAAAAAAAAAAAAAAAGAAGAAGAAGAGGAAGAAGAAGAAGAAAAGAAAAACAGAAGATGGTTTCCTGTTCCGCCAAAAGGAAGAGAGGGCGGGCACAAGAGTAACATACAAAACATGCCCAGGTTCACCACTTTTCCTGTTTGTCTGTGTAAAATAACATGACAGATGACTCTTAGCTAGTTTCATCTATGTTAATTATTTGACTGGCAACCACTTTCTTGCATGGTCTGGGGATGAAGAGTCTCCCTCCAGAGTATTGCCTGAGTGCTACTGCCAGGGTTCTAGAAGCAGGAAGTGCAACTGCTAGTCCATGAAAGAGTGAAAGTGACTGACTATCTGCAAAGAGATTTTTACATTTTACAGATTTGCAAAGCATACACAGGTTTCTAAACTGAAATCACGAACCTGATTTCTCAAGGATTCCAGCAGGATTCTAGAAGCCTTAAGACTTTAATGCACCTGTCCAGAACTACTATCAAATACACAAAGGAATAAATAAATTAAAAACAAACAAACAATAATTACATCTATTTCTTCATTTCAATGCATTTTTTTTGCTTGTTTGTTTGTTTTTTTCTTCAGCTTAAAATCATAGCAATCTTGATATCTGGCAGTCATAGGCACAGTAAACAAATATTCTTTATGCAAAGGTATACTTCTTTTCAAGAGTAGAATTTTTCAAGTGGAATTGACTTTTTCCCAGCTTTGAGATATCAGAATCTTCAAGATGCTAGAGTTCTTGGTCTCCTGCTTGCCAGAAATCAATGGAAATCATTGTCTCACTCACTAACACCCAAGAAAATAGAGAATATTGGAGAAGGTAATATGGAAACACATGCTGCAAATAGTTTCAGACAAGATGTCTGTTTGCAGCACAGGGTGTACATTAGCTACTGTTTTCTGAAGCTCAAAGCATAACAGCAGAATTAAAAGTTAATAGGTCTGCTAACTTCAGTGATCTCTGTTCAGCACTGAATTGTATTTCATGTATACTGTATTTTAAAGCACATTTATCAGGAATCATTTTCTACTGTTTTCTGTTCTAATTCAAGCAGAAGTTGCAGGTTAAATTAAGGCTGTGAGAAAACAGATGACTCAATTAGGAGGTGAGACAGTCAGAGAGGTGCATTAGGTACATTAACAGCTTGGTAATAATGGGTTTGGTTATAGTAATATGGGTCAAATTTGGCCATATTACAGTGCTTAAACTTCACAACTTCATGTTGTCTGTGAATATACTGCCATAATGGATAGGGCTGTGTGGAGGATGGAGCTTTTCTCCTCATAACTGTGGTAGCATGTAATACACTATAAAATAACAGGTATTCTGCCTGAAACTGATACAAGAATCAGAAATGAAGAGACCTAAAGTGGAGCTCAGAAAATCCAGCCATCTCTAAGCCATCTCTGAGCAAGTAGTAATACCCTCACAACTAAGGCCAGCACTCCAGAGAGAGAAGTGTCTTTACAGATTTTTCTCCCACTGCTTTCTCCATTGCTGTAACTCTTCTGTAGTTTTCTCACAGAATTTGCAAGATTGTCGACAGGAAAAAAAAAAGGAAAGGCAAGAAGAAAAATGTGATAAGGTAAACAGAACTGTCTTTTGTTTTACAATTTTTAGCTCTTGTCATTATGTTGCTACTCTCACCATTTTACTGTGCAAAAAGTTTGCAAATAAAGGCTTCATATTATCTCAAACTACTAAAGACAACATTAGGAAAGACTTAAAGTGAAAACTTTTAAACATCAAAGTTTATGATCTAACTAAGAGCAAGGACTTGCTCCTAATGGCATTCAGAGAACTTTTGCAAACTAGAAGGCCATCTAGTGGCTAAAGTTAAAAATCACATTTTTAGCATTACAGCATTCAAGTCATCCCATGCATCAAAGCATGCTGTAGTCCCTTTTACACCAGAAGACTTGTTCATGAATATTAGAACAGAAGAAGTGTTTAAAATATGAAAATATACCATATTTTCAGGATTAATGTAACACTTTGGGAGTAAGGAATCTATTCAGAATGGCGTCAACAGAAGTTCCTGGGGCCCTCTGAGCTCAGAAGTTTCTCTTCCATTTGCTCTCAACTTGAGCCTTGACTGTAACACAAATCTGTTTCCTGCTGCTGGACATTTAGAAGAATGCTTGTTCTGTGTGGTCTAACATTAGCAGGAGCTATGGTTGGGTGTTTGTAGGCATGAGTTAGCAAATATCCTGAGTGTAGCTTCACATTCAACTTTTCTTGTATGTGAACATACCAGTTGAATTAGCTTTACTGCCAATGCATTCCTGTGATTAGTGTTTTTCATTGAAAGCCATAAAATAAATAGATGTGTAAAATCTCTTCTACCATGATTTCCATAGACATTTCTCTGTTCATCTTGGTTAAGCTTCCTTGACTGATTTTGAGTATCTAGATTGAATGGTCTCTGAGATTTATAAAGACCGATTCTGATCACAGTAGGAATTTACTACTGTAGGCCATTTACTACTGACACATTTATTATGAAGGACTTTTTCAAGTTCAGTTTTGCACCTGAAAACCTACTGTGCTTCCTGTGCTAATAGAACCTCATTGAAATTATCCAAAAGTATAAGGATTGGTGTTTCCACCAATTTTTAAAATTCTTCTGGACCCAGACTGGGTCTTAAACATTTTTTCCCTTTCCCAGGTATCCAGAACTCAAGATGCAGCATCAAAATATTGCTAATAAGAGAAACATACTGTGCAGTCCTTGTGTAGCGAGGCTTTGAAGTTTGCACATGGTTAAACACGATTAAGTCCACACTGGGATTGTCAATGTCTTCAAAATTTACTGCACCAACACAGCCACTGTTAGGATGGAAATCAAATACATGTAAATTATTTATAAGACAGATGGTGGAGGCAGCTGAACCATACACTGCATACTCCAAAATTCTAGTTGTTTATTAAAATGGTCCACGAGAAAAAAACATGGAGATGAACCCCCCTGCATGCTAGGCATATCCCAAGATGAAAACAATCATTTGCTGAACTTGCAGCATATAAGAAATGACAGCACATAGTACATATGTGCATAGAGAAGGTTTGTGAAGAGTGGCAATAACATAGAAATGTATAATCCCTTGTCCTTCTGGTTATGCCTGTGACCAGACTGGGATATTCTTCCAAAGAGGACATAATGAGTCCTGCTTTCTGCTTCATAGGTAAAAGGCTTCCTCTACAAGCAGAGGCAACTCAGCACACCCTCCTCCCCAGCACCAGAAAATACCATAAGAATAGATCACACATTGTACATCTTGCTTCTTGGTTCATCTAAAATTCTACCTTCAGAAAATGAAAGAGATGGATTGCTTGGGATTAAACAACAACAACAAACCAACAAAACTAGAAAGGATTCAGGGACGTTGTACTTACGTGTACAAAGGGATTTGACAGATTCGAGAGCTTCGGCTTACACTGTGAAAGACAAAATATCTCAATCACTTTTTTTTTTTTTCCACTCAGCAGAATATTCTGATAGAATATTTATGAAGCCCCAAAAGAGAGGTAGTGACAAGTCAACGTTTTGCTCTTGGAATGATGCAGTGCTCATTTGAGTTGTGGTAAAAGACTGTGGTAAATGATTAGTTTGACATATATGTTAAATGACCCAGTTCGGCTTGCAAAATTTTTCTCTTTAACCCTCATCCTCAGATGCTGGGGCTTCAGGCATTTTCCTGCAATTGTATATGCAGGTTTTCTTTAAACATGAACTGTCTTTCTACTTGTAACACTTTAGTCAGTTCTCAAGAACATGGGAAAATTTAACATCAGGTCTGAATTCCTCTCTTGCTCTGTCCTTGCAACCTGCTCTCACTGGCCACATCTATATTCCTCTGCAAGAGAAACATCCAAGAAGACAGTGATAATATGCTCTTATCTCCCTTCCACTCTGGAGATGTGTGTGTCTCTCCTGTTTTATGCCTATCTGTCTGGCAGTATACCTGTCTCTTGAGTTTGAACAAGCAAATTAAGCTTCACTCTGAAGCTGTTCAAGATTTTATGGAAAGGAGATGAAATTTTGAGTTTGTAAATGTCTGTGACTACTGTGGGATTTTCATAAATGTCACGCCTCAATGAAAACATCAGATGTATGCAATCATGATAGTCATTCTCTTATTCTTCTGTTCTGCTTTTTACATTTAAGTCTCAAAAGGAAAGAATGTTGGAGTGTACATTTCAGATAGGCATTGACTGAATATCTTAACTTCTCTAGTTATAGAATAACCTGATAAGGAATTGTTCAGAGGACCTTAGTATTAAACAAACAAACAAGAAAAGAAACTTACAAATTAGCAGGTCTCTGTGAAGAGGTAAAATATCTTCTTTGAAATCTATCCCAAAGGTTTCCAACAACCTAAAATCGTAATTAGATGCTTAATTAATTTGACTTAATAGATTTTGCAATTCATCACTGAAATAAACTGTTATGGAAAGGATGACCTGTGCAGAGTCAATTTCAAGACTGAATTTTTATTTAGTAAAAATAGTAATTATTACAGATAATAATGACAAACAAACCTAACATAAAGTTTCCTGTGCTACAGTTTTTTATCAGTGTCTTTGTCCTCTCTTTTGGTAATGTGCATGCATGTCTTCTGTACCAATTTACAACGGGAAAAAGAGAAAACGCATGAAACAAAGTGAGGCAGTTTCTCAAATGTGAAGATGGCCTTAAATGCTCTCTAGGGAATGTTTTTATTTGAAATTATTACTGTGTGTTTATCTGTGTGATCTACACAGATCTTAGGCTACATTCCCTTAGCAAAATCTAAGAACAATTGGAAAGAAGTTGCTCACTGACTTGGCTTATTTCAGGTTCAGGATTGTATCTCCTTTTTGTGAAACACTGGGAAACAGGATCAGCCATCACTTCCATTGATTCAGAAGGCTGAATTTTGGATGGCAATATATTATCCCATGGAACATCTTCATATGCCCTAGGTAACAAAAAAGATTAAAGAAGCTGCAATATAATCTGTTCTGAATTGCATCTGTAGCTAGATAGATAGGAATTCTCTGATAAGGATGTGGAAAAAAACAAGTGTATTTCTCATTCAAAGGGCACTTAAAAGACTGGAATTACACATTTTCTGTGTTTGAAAAAGTAGTTATGACAGATTTTCACAGGCTTCTCTTATTTAAACTTTCTCACTTACTAATTGAAAGTAGTAATTTATCTTCCAAAAGTAGTTTATCTTCTAATTAACTTATGGTGGTGATAGGGTTTATTTTATCTACGTTTGAAAAATCAGATAAGTGATATTAATAGAGATTAGACGCCCCACATATCATGCCTGTGGCAGTTGTTAAAAACAGATGTACAGAATGTCCTTTAGGAAACTCCAGATTTTCTTCACTGCATAAAGAGGAAATAGAGATGAATGGCACAGGCTGGATACAAATTTTTAGATAGCTGCAGGTAATGAGATGAATCCTATGCTAAATAATTGCTGCTGCAATACAAGAAGCTCTGAAGTGACAGAAAAACTAACTGTGATCTTACGTGGCCACAATTATGTATTGTCTTATGTATTTTGCTACCTAGGGGTTCATCAGAGCAAAATAAGTTGGGAAAAAAAATGAAGCAAAGCACAAACAAATCCTATCCTTAAAAGAAATGATGTCTCACTTTTGAGTACTTGACTTGTAGAAATAGTCCCTAGCTTTTTCTTCTCTCCAACTTGCAGAAGGATCATTTGAATCCTAAGAGAAATCAAAGAGATGGCAAAAAGCAATATTATCAACATATATGATGCTGTGATTGCTTACGAGTGAACTGAACACATCTACATTATTCTAGTTTAATATTTTCTTTTGCATCAGAAAGTGAAATATGCAATTTCACATTCTTCACCAGACAGCACTGGAGATTTATTTGGAATGTAAGAATTTTCCTGAGAAAGGAAAATTTAATAAGTGAATACAAGTTAAAAAACTAGTAGAATGTCCTTATCTCTCCAATCCTCAGGAATGCAGCTTTCCATTTGTTATGTTGTCGATAAAATGACATAACAAAGAAACCCTCATATATGCCTGATATATTTGTATGATGTTCATGGGTGTTACAGGAATCCATTTAAGCATGTGTGACACATTAAGGGCTATGAATTACCACATCAGTATAAAAGGATGAAGGATACCATTTCATTTTCAGTACGGGAAAGACTTAATTAGTGTTGTACTATGGACTCATTGGTGTCATTTTATTTACTTATTTCTTTAAGACTTGCATCATATATGATAGAATCACAGGATCATATAATGGTTTAGGTTTTAAAAGTTGTTGAAGACCATGATGCAAGGGATGGAACACCTCTCCTATGAAGACATGTTGACAGTTGAGGCTGTTGAGCCTGGAGAGGGCTCTGGGGAGTTCTGATAGCTGTCCTTCAGTATCTAAAGGGGATGTGAAAAAGAAAGGGACAGGCTCTTTAGCAGGGTCTGTGGTGATGGAACAAGGGGAAATTGTTTCAAAATTAAAGAAGGTAGATTTAGATTGGATGCAAGGAAAAAGTCTTTTACAGAGACACTGGTGAGGCACTGGAACAGGTAGCCCAGAGATGCAATGGAACACCCATCCATTCAAGATGGGAGACATTCAAGGCAAGGCTAGATCACACTCCGAGCAGCCTGACTTTATGACCTTTAAAGGTCCCTTCCAACTCTAAGGATTCTATGATTCTATGATTCTAAGTACTATATATATCAAATAAGGGCTGGCTTAATTTTAAATATAGTAATATAATTTCAATTGTAGTTTTTATATCACAGACTCATAGAACACATTGAGTTAGAAGAAAGGACTCATAAAGATCACTGAGTCCAACTCCTGATTCTTTCTATATTTTGATATTTTGTCTCTAAGTCTGTCATATTTAGATACATATGACATAAGTGGTATCAGTCATGCCTTACGGTCTAAATGCTTTAACCAGGGAAACAGTACAAAAATAGTATTGGAGCAAAGAGCACTGTTAAATCATGCTACATGCACTTATTCACTATAATCAGATAAGAAATGAAAAAGCCCTATTTCACCACATTATCAAAGTCACTGCAAAAAGCATTTTAAATTGAAAGCAGAGTTAGAAATTAAATAATTTAAATATGTTTTCCATTATTATAACAAAATAATGGGACACTTGCCTTGAGATGGGGATCCATAAAAAATGCAAAATTATGGTGTTGATCAGGTAGAAGAACATGAAGACCTTTCGCTGGAGTTTTGTGACCTGAAAGAAGGGGGTTCCTATTGTGTTAATCAATTTGCAGCAATCCTTACTGTTTTAAACTGGATGGAAAAAACTCATGGTTTTTCACTAGAATCAATGAATAAGTGTTGAGCTAACTGATACTACTCTGAAAGGAATTACAAACGTCCACAAAAACACATCTTTGTATACACATACTGTACATTCTTAATACTTATAACACATAAAACTATTAGAGAACTATTAAAGATAATCCAAAGGAGGGCCATGAAGATGGTGAAGGGTTGGGAGGACAAGATATATGAGGAGTGGCTGAGGTCTCTTGGTTTGTTCAGCCTGTAGGATAGGATCTTGAGGGGAAGGCCTCATGGCAACCTACAGCTTCCTCACAAGGGGAGTAGAGAAGCATCTATTCTCTCTGGTGATAGCAAGGGAACCTAAGGAAACCACATGGAGCTGTGTAAGTGGAAGATCAGATTGGAAAGTGGTTGGCAATTGGAACAGGCTCCCTAGGGCATTGGTCACCAAGTCAGGCGGAGTTCAAGAAGTATTTGGACAATGCTGTCAGACACAGGGTTTGAATTTGGGTGGTGCTTTAAGAGCCAGGAGCTGGACTCAGTGGTCTGTGTGAGTCCTTTCCAACTCAGGACAGTCTATGATTTGACATGAAGTTAATTACATGAAAGCTTAAAATGAGTGATAAATAGTACTGCAACATACTTTGCTATGATTTGGCCAACTTCACGTATTGTCATGTACCAAATTAAATGTATTAAAGAAAATATCCAACCCTGCAATTATAATAATAGAAATTTGCTAACATAACCAAACTATTGATTATGTCTTGCATTTCTACACTTACGTTGTTTTCGCCAACCTTGTTAGCAACAAGCTATTCCATGAGCAGCAGAGAAATGATTTCTTAAAGATATTCCTTTTCAGTCATTATCCTCCCAACTTCATATTCCAGCAAGAGCTTGCCCTGACCAGGTCCTGGAAATTTGGCATACCCATTCAGAGGCCAAAGTCTGCAGTTACTATTGAGGCATATTTCTACTGACTGGTAAGCCAGTATACACATACTGGTAATGAAGAGAGCTGCTGCCAAACAGAAAGATGGTATAATGCCCAAGATTCAGGTCCCTTCAAGAACACTAATTTATGCCTTCCTTTTCGCCCTGCTTTTTACTTCCAGATCCCCTAAAAGTTTCCAATATATGTGAAGGTGTATGGAAACTAATTTGTAATGGAGTTACTTTTCATAGCTATTTGTGGGGAAAAAAAGGTCTACAAAGGTGTACTTTGGAGAAAAGTGATCAAAACCTGAAAGTTGGAAATCGCTGTGAAGAATGAAAAGTTAATTCCTGTAGAACATGTCCAAGTTTTATAGAAACACACAGGTTAGTGCCGTGATGCTGTATGTTGATTGTGAAATAGTATGACCTGCTTTTTAAAAAGAGCTTTTTGTTTTTTCTTGACAGTGTACCATAACTTTAAGTTGCTGCTTTTGTAAAGCTTGAAAGAATTTATCGATATTTGCACTGTGAAGAAAGCTTTCAAACTGAATCCCTCTCTGATTAAAACAAGTCAATTGGAAAATTTCTCTTAAATAGGCAATGTGCTTGTAGTAAAGATGGTGTCTGCATCTTCACTGCCTCAGCCTGGTGGAGATTTTAAATTTTACCTGCAAATATATGGTTGTACTCAGGTGGGAATGCTTCTATTAAGTTTTATATTTTGTAATTACTTCATACTACTGTATTAGTGTTCTCCACAGTAAATTGGCAGATTGCTCATCTATGCATATTTATTAGTTGTTCCATAAAAATAGTTTCTTTTCATGTTCATCAATTAAGTAACTAAAGGTTGCAAATATTTTTCCTTGTGCTGTATGTGTAAAACTCATTTCAGCTACAGTGTCCTTAGAAGGATCTATATTTAACTTTACATTTGCTTTGGTAACTGTACATATGAATTTCTATTAGAGCTCTGCTCTTGGCATCTTATGCTGTATTTTGCTATCTTCACCTCAATGCTGGGATGATTAGTTTTCTAACATTTACTTCTCTTTTTGCTTTCAGTGGAAAGATCTAGCATAAAAACAGTGCTTTTTCCTTAAGTCAACTTTCTGGAGGTTTCAATGCCCCTATTGATTTGCTTAGACCTCAGAATTGAAAATGGTATGACCTGTTCTTGTTCAAGTTTGGCACTCAATGTCTTGACTTTGCCACTTTAACTATCAAGATATTAATGATGCTGTCAGTTTCAGTTGATTACTTAAACTAGTTCCTAATCTGAAAAAGGATTCAATGACGGATAATGAATTTTGAAGGTTTTCTGGTTTTTGCATTCTGAGTCAGAAACTGAAGATGTACTCATTCACTTTTCCATTTCCCAGAAATCACAAAAGCTAGAATATCTTTTTGTTTTGTTTACAAAGGAAAAGGTGAGACTCCTATGTCATCACATAAGGTCATATGCAAAGAGGTTTACAAAACAGTGGCCTTACAAGCTTCATTGCACTTCACTGTTGCTTGAAAACATGTGATGTTTTTGACTTTTTATATCTTAGAATTAGTAGTATTGACTTCAGTGGGTCAAACAAGAGATAACAATGCCAACTGAAGAGCATACAGATAACTCTTCCAAATTCTCTTGGTTAGTTCTTTGATGAATTATTTTCCTTCTCTTTATATATGAAAAATAAATATAACCAATTAACATTACTTCTGTTTGGTTTTACACCCATAAGAAAAGGCTTAACTCACTCACTGAAAACTAGCTTAACGTAAGCATAATACCAAACAGTTTAGGTTGAAAATGTATGACAAAAGAAGTAACAGGTAAAGAACAAATTTGTTAAATCAACAAACCTCTCTGCTATGGGGCACGTGAAAAATGAGTGCACAGTGAAATATATAATTGCAGAGATGATAAGTATCACACCCTTAGCGAAACCTCAATATTTATTCATGCAACAGAACACCCACACCAAACAGTTAACCCACACCAAATAGAATAATAATTACAGTTATGACTTCATTGTCAGGCTTGTATTTACAAATACACCTGTGGGATCAAATCCTGAATGTGCAAAGGAATTTGAAACTGCAGAAAAAGGGAGAATTCAGTTGCCATGTGAGTTATGGAAGGGGAATCTACAGGGAAACAGTCAACTTAAAGACTCTGTCTTGCAGCACCAAGCATCTTCCTTACACAAAGCAAAACACCCATGAAGAATAGTTCTTAAGCAATCTTCCTTCTCTGCTAGATTCTGAATCATAAAATAATCTCCTTTGCCAGCTTCTCACCATGCTTTGGTATCACAGAGCTTCACTGCTCCATTAACTTGATTTTCCCAGTAGTTGCAAAAGGCTGTGTGGGGACATTTAAAGTTACCAGTGTTGATTGCAAAAGTAATATAGCTGTACACTTTCTCACAAAAGAAGACCTCCTGGACACTGGAGATGTTTCTAAATACCTCAACTCATACATCTCAAAGGCTGCTTCTGTATCTGCTTTTTTTTTTCACTCATCACAAGCACAGTGGATAAACAGTGCAGAATTTGCTTGCAAAATGCCTGACTGATCTCTCTTTTAGCACAACTTCCCCAAACAACGATGCTGGGGAATGATGTCTCAGGACTGATGTCTAGAAAGATTAGCACTTTCAAAGCATCATGTGCCTGTGGGTTGCTAGTTGGCCTCTGACTTGAATAGCTGAAATGTGGAATTTGCTTATGCATTGAAAACAGCATCTTGAAGCTCAACTACTTCTTTTTCTTTTATTAATCTATATTTACACATCTGTAATCAACATTCAGCATCACAGGAAAACCTGGAAATGAATACTAGGTTTGGAAGAACACTTGCAGAGCTATCTCAAATAAATTTATACTGGACTCTGTTTCAAGATTTTGTGCACAAGTTAAGTTTAACTTTTGCAGATAGTTTCATTGAAGTTGGTATTTCACACTAATAGTGAACTTCACCCAAAGGTAAATCAACAGGAAGTCACCAGGCAATTTCTATCTGACTTATGGAACTACTCTCCATTCTGGACCACTTTCTTAACTGTAAAACAGATAACTGATTTGATGACATATGGTTTCAGTTTTTGTCTGAGTTCATTTCAAGAGTGTCTAATCCGTCACAGTATTTCTATCTCTGTCTCTGTTTGCTTTTCTTTGTGTTGGAAAAATTAATGGTCAGATTATCATACTTCCTCCTTCCTCTTGCTTCTCCACAGGCTTGTGGAAAAAGCTAATCACTTCTGATTGATTTCTTAGATCTAATTTAAGTAGACCACTGAGAGCAAATAGCAAAAATAATTTGGAATGAGAAAGAAAAAAAAGAAAATTATGAGATCTTATTATTTTACTCTCTGGTTTCTTGGGTTCTTTTGGCTTCCATTACATGACATCAGTAGGCTTAAAAGGATTTAAAGTGAAAATTTCTAAGACGGAAACAAGGAGCCAAAAACAGCTGGAATATATTGTATGTAGAGACTTCATGGTGACAACAACATGGATAAAGCACAGTAAACTGTAAAGATGGCATGCTATCTCTGTATGGTAAAATGGAGCAAATAGCTTATTTACATTTCTTTATCTTGTTCTGAGTGATGCTCTTTTTATCTATGAGACTTTAGTGTGTTGTCTGAGTTCTCATTATTTATTTATTTATTTATCTATTTATTTTTCTGGTTGAGATGAGCATTTCTCTGTGAAAACTCTGGGAATTGGCTTAATCTTTAGAACAGTTCAACCACACTGCTTACCACTAATAATGTCTGACCTTAGAAGCCCTGGATAGATATTCATTCTCTCCAGAAATATCAACAGACTATGGTTTTGAAACTTGGCCATTACGAGGAGTAAATTTTAGTTTTGATGCTGCAATTAATGTGAAATTAACAGACCTAACTTCAGATGTAACACATTGAAGTACATTAGGAAGGTAATATGTAATTGAAAAAAGATATGATGGCAGTCTTGAAGAATTTCTGTTCTCCCGTCAACTAGATATTGGACAAACGTCTTAAATACTCTGCACAGCTATTTTTCAGGAAATGCTAAAAGACACAGAAATATTCAGGGGATTTCCTGACACTTAGCATTTATTTGTTATTTCAGGTTATGTTAAAACAGATGCTCCCTTCAACTATCATATATAACTTCACAATTTAAATACATTGTTTAAAATGCTATTTATTTCAAAGATTTTTCTTTACTTTCTTCTTTTTTTAATGCTTATTAGAATTTGCTGACTTGTACCTCTTTACTGCAGCAAGGACTGTGACTCACGCGTTCTACAGCAGTGATTACGTTCAGTTCAAATATCTCAAATATCCAGCACAAATATATTTTATATGGTTGCTCCTTTAGAACCTTGGGGGATGGTGTTCACAAAAAAACTCTATTTATTAAACATCAACGATTTTTCTTTAGTGATTAAGAAATAAAAATAGTAGCTTGCTTTACCTCTGAGTTTTGCCCTGATCAAAGCAGCTGGCACAGCCCTGGAATTCCACCGTCGGTCCTGACTGGTTTCCTCTAGGAGGATCATATGCCTCCTGTGAGCAGTCCGCACCCCCTTTCCTGCTGTAGGGACCCGCTGGTGAGGTTTCACATCACTGTAGTCCACCAGGGACTCAATAACTTTTCCAGCACTGGGCTGCAGCTCAGCATCCCTTCCTGCACTTACAAAGCCTGAGCAGGGATCTACTAAAGGCACATCATCTCGGTGTGGGAATAAGGGGCAATTCGGCCCAAACGGAGGGGTGTCTGGATGGAATTTAAGGAAAGAAATGCTGTCTTTCTCTTCAAAGCTGGCAAAGTCATGTCTGTTCTCAGGACCTTTCATAAATGGCATGCACATTTTCTTCAATAGATTTTGATACTGTTGGTGATGCATCCTGTGAATTGGTTCAATTGACATGGCAGCCCGCCTTTCAGCTCCATGAGAAACCATGGCCATTCTCTTCTATTTCTCTTACGTAGCAGCACATTCAAAAGAGTCCCCTTTCTCCTGTTTCTTCAAGTTCCTGAAGTCTTAGCCAGCAAACCACAGTAAAACTAAGGGTCATCTTCCAGAACATCAGTACAAAGAATTCATAAAGAGCAAAGCAGTGGCTCAACTGGTGAATTCCTTCCTGAGAAGGGCATTTATCAAAAAGGTGCAAAAAGAATGGAGCTGCTGAATTAACAGTGAGCCTTTTTGTTGCTTGGTGACTACGGAAGCTACTTCACAATGAAATGTCTCCTAGTGTGAAAGATGGTTCACATGTACCACGGTAACCTCACCCTTCACAAAGATGCAGATAACAACTTGAAATAACACTGCCAATTACTTATTTACCTACAAGAGGCAAAATTAAGATCTTTTCAATTTTACTAAGGGTTATCTGGTATTTTCATTGGTTCATTTTAAAATATTTTTTTTTATATCTAGAGAACAAATCTGAAAATAAACTGAAACACTGACTTAAAATTTATCAAACACAATCATAGAAAAATAAAAATTCAGAAAACTGAAGAATTATTACTTGGAAAAAAATAAATCCCATAGACATTACAGCATCCTACACAGCTTAATTCTGTAGCTTTGCCATTTGTTTTATTGTTTGGCAAATCTACTAATGTCACAGGTCAGAATATGTTGCACTCATTTCCTAATTCCAAATCCTATTGTCTTCATTTAGCAATCTAGGAAAAAAAAAGCAGTCTGAATTATACTGGGATTCTGCATGAATTCAGTGCCATCACATCAGTCCAACACTTCAGAAAAAAATAAACTACATTTATTATATAACTGATGTTGTAGGACCTTTACTCCATGGCTCTGTCAACATTAATTCACTTATGTCACTGTCACAAAGACGTAACTTCCCTGAATTCCTAAGTTGCTCTTGACTAACACGAGATCAGACATGGGGCTAACGTATATAATAGAAGGTTTAGATAATAAAACGTTATGTTCCATAATGCAGGATTATGGTGGTTCTCCTTTGGAGTTGTTTGCTGTGGGACTCAGGTAAGGCACAACATGGATGCCATTCCAAGGATGAGTCCTGTGTTGTTGCCTTCATTTCACAGACTGAAATGCAAGTAAAGCTTTATCCTAGATTTTGTTGGCAGAGATTCTGTCTAAATTATTCTGGGAAGCAAATTTGCCAACTAAGCCAACGAAGGTTGAGTGGTTTCTGCTGTCAGTTTTCAGAAGTTGTCTGTGATAGAAGGAAGCACACAGAGGAGCTGGTCATGTGTCTGTGGTGGTACTCTTAAGGGTGTAAGGTTCACAGAATCATTAAGGTTGAAAAGACCTCTAAGACCACCCAGTCCAACCACCACCACCACGTCTTTCAGTGCCACTGTTCTGTGGAGCAGTCTTTCTTTGATGTAAGCAGCTATTTTTCATCTCCGGCACAGCAGCCACATTTTTCCAGTAGTTAATTTTTCCCGTCAGACTTTGCTTGCTTCCTGGGCAGCTCATTCTCCCCCTCCCCTATTCTTTCATACACTGCCTTACCTAACCTATACAAGTTAAAAATATACCACAGAAGCATGCCAGCACACTGGGATTCCAGGCACTTTATGAAGCAGCACAATGAGAAGCAGGCGGTACCTCTCATGACACTGATGCACAGTTCACTTTTGCTACGGGAACTTCCTCGCTTTTGTTTATTTGTTTGTTTGTTTACGTATTTCTTAAGGGACAACGATGGAGCGAGATTAAGCGCGTACCGCCCGGCAGCGGGACGCTCTTAGCTGGAGCTGCCGGCGCGGCACATGTTTCCCCGGGCTCTGAGGATGTGAAAGCACCACGCTTTCTCTCGCCGGAGCGTAGAGGTGCTCCGCTCTGCGGCCGGGAAAGCCCCTCCGCAGACTTCCCCGCGGCGGGTCGTCCAGCGCGCAACCCGGCCGCCGGATGCCTGGCGGGGGTCGCTTAACGGCTGCCGAGCAGCGGTACGTCGGGCGGTGGCGGCGCAGAGCGCGGCCGGCGGAGGGACGCGTGGCCGCCCCCGGGCAACGGCCGCCGTCATGTGCGGGCAGAGCCTCCTCCTGCTCGGCCTCCTCATCGTCCTGCTGCAGGCGGTCCAGGCAGGTACGTGTGCCTTCACCGTACGGTGGCAAAATCTGACAGCCCATCTACACCCACCGGTAGACGTAGGAAAGCTAAAGGGTTATTTTCCTCAAAAGCGAACAGTGAGTTCTGAGGGGAGAGGTTTTTCTCCTCGGTGAGGCAGCTGGCGGCTCGGGGACCGAGCTGAGAGCCGCATGTCTGTCATCAGCTCTGAAGAACGTGGGTAGTTCTGCGGTAGGACACCAAGATTGCACTTGTCGGGAGCGGTTCTGCTGATCTGCTATCCAGCGCGTGTGATCGCAGCTGTCAGCTGACATCTATTGGGAAATTTGGTTGTACAGCCTCGATGCTAAAACTGGGATTGCCTTGAAGTCACAGACCGGCAGGGTTGGAAGGGAGCTCTGCACATCAGCGAGTTCACCCTCTGCTAAAGCAGGTTCCCTACAGGGAAGTGTCCAGGCAGGTTTTGAGTGTCTCCACAGAAGGAGGCACCACAGCTGTCTGGGTAGCCTGGTCCTTTGTGGGGTTTTGAAGTCTGAATGTAACAAGTTGCTTTGGGCTTTCTGGTAATACTAAACTAGATTATTCATTTTGGGCATCAGTGTGTTTAGGTGCCAGATCTTTTTATGTGCCAATCTGCTTATGGCCAAGTTTCACAAATTCCTTTCTGAGGACTTTTCCATGAGCAAGATTAGTGGTGAAGTTCTACTCCGACAAAAAAAAAAACAGTATCAAAAACACATCGTTAGCAGCATTCTAGTATTTATTCACTGAAGCATTGCTGTTATACTATTGCTTCTATCCTAGATTTTAATAGTCAGAATAGACATTATCAATTCCAAAAAAGACATTAATTTTAATTTTGTGTCACTGAGATGTTATTGTTACACTCTGGATTCAGATCGATGTAAAAAATATGAACGTTTTCTCGTTTTGTTTACTAGTGCTTGCATTTGGGGTTTGTGTAGTTTTCTTTAAAGAGCACTTTCCATCAATAGGCAGCTTGGAAATGCCAGCTGTCATTAAAATGCTTGGATATAGGAAAGCACTTGTCTATTAGCACCATTGGGTAAAGATAAGTAGTATTGTTGTTTATATTGTCTTTTGGTATGGAAATCACTTTACAAAAATTACTTCCAAACAAAATTACTTTTAAAAAAATTCAGCAATCACCATAACTTAAATCTCTGTAATTTTACAAGTTTCATTTATAAATGAATTGAAACTATGCCAATTGCACATTCTAGCAGTACAGCATTTTGCTCATTAATACATTGTTTAATTAGTTAAGTCTTATTTTAAACTCTACTTCCTGCCATTGCACTTTTCAGACAAATATCATTTTCTGATTAGCTATTCTGAAGATGACTAATTTTGCTACCATAGCGTTCATTTTAAGACTGCAACAGTCAGAATAAAGTATTATATGAAATGGTTGAATTACTTCATGTGAGTCTTAGAGCTGCAGAGTGGCACCCCCTTTCAACTCACTACTCCTGTAGTCATTATTAACCTAACCAGATTCTTCCTTTGGGCAGGGAGTGAGAACGGACCCCTTTACGTGGCACTGTTGTAATGCCCCATGGAACAGGGAGGAGCAGGGGAGCTTTGTATATGTGCAAGTACAATCCATTTGCTGCTTCTGATCTGGTGTTGAGACTTTTCCTCTGCAGACAAAACTCCTTAGAAATACATGGATGTCATCTCTCTCTTACTTTGATTACTTTTTCTCTTAGGTAGAATTTATAGTTCAGCCAAATAGACTTTCAGTGCAAGAAAACAGAGTGTTAGCATTTTATACTTAAACTGAACTCCCTACAGAAACTGTGGTGTAAGTTAGAAGGAAGGCTGTTGAGTTTGACTCCAGAGGATTTCAGAGTCCATTGATGAATAACATGCAGATCTGATACTCAGGTAACAGATACCAAATGTATCACTATAGACAGGGAAATGAATTCCTTTGAATTCCAGTAATAAACAGTTTTGTTTGCATGGCTCTTCAGGCAGCTGGGAAGTTTTCCTCAGCGTTGGAGATGAATGACTTGACTTCTCTTTTTCTGACAGTGATACAAAACTAGTTTTCTTCATCTATATTCATCTGCTTTTGTTATGCCTGTAAGGAATGCAATACAAGGAAGAATCACACCCTGTGCATTGGGCTGCTTAAAAAGCTTATGTGGAGAATTAATAAAGAGATCACCTTTATTTTTCTCAAAAAATGAATGAATCTTAGCTTTTCCCATTGCTTTTTAAGTGCTGTTGCAATTTGAGGAGATGGAATAGCATCTTTAATGACCTTAAAATACAGTTTAAGCTCTTATTTTGTCCTATCTTGGTTGTGTTTTTGCTACATTTTCTTTGGAATGACCTCGTAATACTTTTTCTGTGATAAGAATCTGTTTAAACTGATCGTATGCACTCTTAAACTAGTGAGTGAAAATGAGAAGATCATTTGTGCTAGAGACTGCCTGAGGAAGAGCCATTTAAAGTCATTAGGAGGAGAGGATAGGAATTCAAGCAGGAAACCTGAAAAAAGACTTCCAAAAAAATTTGCAAGTCAGTATAGGAAGTGAGGGAAAGAGCATATTGAGGTCAGGTTCATATGTGGACAGAAGCACTTACTGACTGAAATGACTGCCATGCAAATGAAGTGTATGCGCATGACAGAGCAGGCAAATGTGATGTCCTTAATGATGCCAAAACAGTAATTTCAGTAGTTTTTTACACTGTCTTCCTTCAGTAACTACATTCTTTGAACTTCTTCTAATTTGTTTTGTGTAAGCAGTGCAAGAGCTCCATCTTTGGGTTTAAGTTATTATTGTAAAAAATCACTGTTTCCAGTGAAGAGCTATGTATATGTGCTCCAGTGCAGTAGAGTTCTGGAAGACAATATAAATATTCCAATTAGAATTTCAAATCTGTTTTGTTTTATAACTGAAATCCTCCAATCCTTCTAGGAGGTCTTCGGGGAAAATTAAGTTATTTGAAAAGTTTTTACTCCTAAAAAAAAAAAAAAAAAAAAAAAGTTGTGAATTGCTACTTGGTAAAGCAATGTTATGAAGTAAATTAAACTGTTATCTGCAGAAATCCATCATATATGATTCTACTTGTTATTTTCTTTCAATTTGCTTTTTCTGTTCCATAAGTATTTTGAATAGAATAGTTTATTTGTATCCTCAAATGGCAAAATAGGCAGTTCTTTTAACTTACGTTGGTTATCTTGTCCTGATTGCTGGAGAGTCTGACTTCCTTCTGTTTTCCATTTCAACAATGTATGGTAAGGGAGTACAGTTACCAGCTTCATAATAGATGTGGTGAATTGGTGATTTCCCATTATTGTTCTAATCAAGGTAAATCAAAGCGAAGCTGGGAGTTGACCCAGTCTTTCTTGTGTACCAACAAATGTCGCAATGGGAAATGAATTTACTAGCGTATCTGCTGCTGGCTTTACTTGGTATCTATTGAATCTAAGTTAGCAACAAGCACAGTACTGGTGCCACATAACTATTAAGCCCATTATTGCTACTAATTATATGCAGAGTATTTTATTGCCATCTTTTGTGTTCAAGACTTTATATTCCTCTGATATTTACTCGCTTTCCCAGATTCCCCTAAGGAACTTAACTCTCAGTAACCCATGTTCTTTCTAAACAGGAGGTGGAGACAAAGAACACAAAATACTGAGAGATCTGTTAGCCAGTGTTCTCTTTCTGCTGGCTTTCTGCAGCATATCTGGAATATCTGTAGAAGATACTCAGATCTGACTTGTGCTAGAATGCCCACCTGGTACTGCACACTAGCAGGTTATTGAGTTTTCTTTCAGAAGTCTTGCATGTCTTACAAAGCTTTTCAATTGTTATGAAAGGTCTTTTAAATCTCTATTTAATGTCGAAGATGCAAATAAAAACAACCAAATTAAAGCAATTAAGAGCTTGTATTAATTTCATGGAGGAAATTAAGAAAATCACAATGATAACAGAAACTATGTTTGTTACCTTGTTAGTGGTCAGTACACACATTGACTGACATCCAGACTGAGTATATCATAACAATGTAGCTTAGTTTTATCCCCCTTTTGGGTGGTATCTAATCCCATTACCCTCATTATAGAGAGCCTTCATATAAAATGTGACGGTTCTTCTGTAAAAATTAGAAATATATTTAAAGCTGAAAATGAGAAACGTGCCCTGTGTAAGACATTAGACAAAGTTAATACCTGTTGAAGTGCAAGTCCCTAGAGGGTGTGCATTGACCTGAACCATGCTGTTTGCTTTTTCAGAGAAATGCAATAGTTGTGTTGATGCAATTGTTTTGTCTTTTAACAGTTCAGTACTCAGGAAGTGCAGAGTCAGGAAGCAATAGCTTAAAAATAGTGGGATCCATCTTATTTCCAGGTATTTTTCTTTAAACATAATGTAAACGCTTCTACCACAACAGTGCCCTTCTCCATCATATTCCTTGTTGTTTAATTATTTTAAATGCCTTAATTAATTACAATTCTGTACTGACTTACCTATGTTACTATGACTTAGTAGGCCACAAAAGCACATATTTCTACCACTGATTTTTTTTTATTCTTGCAATTTTTATAAAGCAAAGACAATTATTTTCCAGAATTGTTCTAAAAACAACAGCATTCTTTGTACTCATCATTCTGGCTGCAAGACCTTTGCCTCAAAATACTGCTTTATCCCATTGTAGATATTCCTGCTGCTTTTTACTTTCTGTGTACGCAGAACCTGAGTCTTATGCTATATTCTACAATAAAAATTAAGAAATGTTAAGAGTTAATTGCTTAATACAACACGTGTATCTACATAATACAGTCACTTTCTTAATAAATAAAACAATTGTTAAAAAATCTGAAGATGAAAGAACAGGTTGTTCCTCATTGCCATATACTTACTTATGTTACTATCTCTTTAATGCACACTGCGTACTTGGTTTTGATAATACACCTCCCTCTAGTTTTCTCCATCTGTGTTTACACTTTCAGCTTTACTAATAGCATACCTAGAAGCATTAAAGTCAGTGCAAAATGCAATTCTTTTCTTTTTTCTACCCTGAGAATAGTAACATACATGTTTCAGCAGGGCTGCTACTGAGTAAGAAAGGAGAACAAAACTGAGACAAAATAAAGTTCTGTTCAAGAAGATGCGCGTTCAGCTTTGCTCGATATTTCTCCAGACTTGACTAACATGTGGAAGTTAGTACAAGTCGTTTTTCAGACTGTTCCATACTAAAATAACCAAAAAGCAGTTTGTGCATACATAATAGCTTTTGTCAGCCATGGGAAACAAACAAACTTATAATTGGGCATTTAGCACTGAGATTCCTTTAGATAAATATTCCTTTTTGCAAACCTCTCTGGCATTTTACCTCATATTCAGAATACAACTTGAGGTCATAGAGTTGCTTCATGAGCATTGTGCTCTACTGTAAAATGAAAGATACACTTTCAGATTCGTGGTTAAAACTTTGAAAATACTTGTTTTCATTCAATGCAAATGGAGATGAGCTCAGAAACCTGTGTAGTTTTTTTTTCCCCTTTGTGCATTCCACTTGAAGCATAATCCTTTAATTTCCCACTTGTTCCTTGTATCATGCTGCTTTTCTCACCCTGAACTAACGTCATAAACAAATGAAAGCATGCCTTTGCAAGGTGAAAAATAATAAAAGGTGCTATATGACGCAAGGCATTTCTGATTAGAAAGACTGGGACATGTCCTCCTCCCCCCACCGTTTTCTGGGTTAAAAATCTGAAGTAACACCTGCGAATAATGTTTATTTCCATGATATTCTGCTGTACAGTTAAAAGATACAGATTTCTGTTTCCTGTGTTACAAGCCACCGTAACAAGCTTATTAGCTGGGATGGACATTCTTCCTGTTCTTGAGACTATCAAAATTCTAAATGTATTTTTCTGCATCAAATGTTAATATTGATGTCTGTATTCTGTTTAAGCAGTCTAATATTGTGCTGTGATGTTAAGAGGTTTTTCATGTTTTAATGACAGGAAACAATCGTGCTTGAAGGGGAGAGAAAACTGGTGCCATTACTACTACTTGACATAATGGAAAAGTGAAAACTGTTTTTCTAAATGTTAATTCCTTCCCGCATCAAATATCTAAACAGTTTTCTCCCTGCAGGGAATCTGAATGGCATGGTAAAATAAATGGTAATTTGTATATTTGATTTAATTCCACTTATTAAGTCAGATTCTCTAGACCACAAATGTTGTGGTTGTAGTGTTTATACTAGTTGTGCCTTTTCAACAGCATTAGGATAGCATGCTATATTCATGTTTGGAGTACTCTAGAGTATAAATATCTAGCATCTTATGCTTCTGAAGAACGCAAATGGTTTGCAGAATGTCATTAGGAAGGGAAATAAAACAAACTGTACATAATAAAATTACATTTACTACTGTCTTTACATTATATATCTCACTGGTATCATTATATGTCTCACAGTGATAAGTATTTAATGTTAATAATAAACTTTTTTCAGTGAAAGTTTATGTCAAGCTGGATCACAGTAGTCCACATATTCTATGCGTCACAAATCACCTACGAAACTCAGAATTGATTGATCCAGTATTCCGGTGGAATGGACCAGGTGGTTATCTTTCTTCAGGTAAGAATTTATTTTCTTACGTGGCCCTCTACACTCTCTCTCTTCTCCTCCTCCTCCCCCTAAAAGGAATCATGATAGCTAGAAAGATAGAACTGTGAATGGAAGAGAATTGAGAAGACTCTATGTTTGTATGTATATTATATAAATGATAAACAACATACATACAAATGATAAACTTTTAAGTTTTAGGATAAAAATTCAGGATAACCAGAATAAAACACTGGAGATCTCTGTAGAAAATGGTGCCATCTCTAAAGAGTGCTAGACAAGGCAAGGTGTAATGAAAGCAAGAGAGGCTGAAGGTAACATTATTTGATGCACTGAGAAACAGCTGGGACTGTTCTATAAGGATAGAGTAATAGAGTCATAGGCAGTGTGGTCTAGCCCAACCTCCTGCTCAATGACAGGCTACCTTCGGACATGAAGTTGCGTATGGCTTTGACCTCTGGAGTTTGGAGAATCTCTATCCTGGAGATTTTCTGTCCTCTCTCTGGAAAGTCTTCCATTTTATTTCTCATTTTCAGACAATATTTACCTTATTGCAGTTTTTTGTTGTTGCTGCTTATCTTTTTGTGATGTATCTCGTTAAGGGTGTGGCTTAATCTTTCCTGTACCTCTCCCTAAGTAGTGAAGCACTGCAATTCCTTCCCTAGATTTCTCACATCCTAGTTTCCATTGCCTCTTATCCTGTGCTCCAACTCCCTAATCATTTTACAGGCTTCCTGCTTTACTCACTCCAGTTTGTTAGCATCTGTCTTGTACCGAGGAGTGCTGTAGTGCCAAAATGAGTACTGAAAATAATCACTAAACTGCTGGCTGTACTATTGTTGATACACCCCAGTATGCAGTTAGCCTTCACTGTTGCAAAAGTGTGCTTCTGAGTCATGTGCAGGGTCCACTTGGACTCCCAGGCCTTTTTTTTTTGCAGGGCTGCTACCGAAAATCTTGTCTGCAACTGTACATTGCAACTGTATATGCTACTCTTACTCTGTTCCAAGTGCACTTGCGACATTTGATTTTTTTTGCATACTTGACAAGAAGGCATCCTGTCCTGTAATGTAGGTCAGTGGTAAAGATTCTAATCAGTACTGGTGCTTGTAGCAGCCCTGAGGAAAGTCTCTCAGATACGCTGCTAGTTACAATTTGTACAATCAAGCAATCTTCTAAATGGAGATCCATCCAATTTTCCATCTACATTGCCTATTCATAGTCACAGTTTTGGCATTCATGGGCCTTGAAATGGCTTCTGTTACTTCCATCTTTGAAGGGTTTCAGGTGAGAATGGCTGACTTGTGGATTCCCTGTTTTGAAAATGGATGTGTTATTTGCCTCTTTCTGACCATTGGGGCCACATAGCCATCAAAACAGACAATCTCATTCTGGCCTATTAACCTGTGTATGTCCAGATCACTTCAGTAACTCCCTAACATCATACTTCTAATTTCCTGTAGTATCCCCTGTAAGCTCTGGTGGACTCTGGGACAAAGCTGGAAGGCAGCCCTTGCCAGGAAAGACTGAAACAAAGAATGTTTACTACCTCATGGTTTCCATGTTCTTTGTCGCTGTCATTCAGCTCCCTTCATCCTTGGCCTAACATTTCTGTTGCTCTTCTACCGAATGTGTCTATGTTGGCTCTTCACATCCATTGCCAAGGTCCGTTTCTGACTAATCTCTTCATGACTCGTTTAAGGCTACCATTTTTCATAAAGATGCTTGTGATGAAACCATTGTCCTAAGCTGCTGGTATGGTAGGAAAGCTACATATCGCTGTTTCTTTGTTGAATGTGTTGGGCTACTTGTACATTTTTTACAATTCCCACATAATGAGAAAGATTTCTTAGAGATCATGACCTGCTCATGAGCAACATCTTTCCAAGTGTGAGCAGGGAACCTAAGTTCTGTTTTTATTTCCCTCTGTATATGTCCCATTTACTCTTTAATGTAATTTCGGTACCTTTCTTTCTAAAGTACACTGTGATTAATTTTAAACCTGTTTAATCTCTTAATTTAGTTCATAGTTTAGGTTAGCAAGTATTCACCCTTTTATAACGGCAGCGTCACTAAATTCTGTTTGCTTTCTTCTTAATCTATACTGGTGTCTGTCAGACCTCTGTCCTTGGTGTTTGTGTATTTTCAAGCAGCTTTTCCTGTTGTGTGATCTGAAGTACCGTTGATATCATAGTGATTCTTCATTCTTAATCCGCTACATGCCAGCCTTCATAGTAGAGCATTTCAAGTTTCTGTAGCATCTGACACTGCACTGGTTTTGCTTTCAATCTGATAACAGGCTTAACCTCGAGGATGAATTTATAGCATTCATTGCCTTGCAGTTAAAGATGTTTTTGCTTATACTTAAGCTTGTGGGCTCTGTCACTTTGCATGAAAATGTTAATCTCTCTTGAAATGAATATGTAGTGGTTAGCTGTGTGTCCTGCATTGTAAATGATATATTTTGATGCCCAGTCTGTGATGCACGACAAACACATTATCAGATATATTGTCATGTGAATATGTCCTGAGCTTAATGTGATCAGACAGAAAGCAGCCTCCTGATTCACGATTAACAAAAATTGTCCTTTTCAGTCCTCTGGCTTCTGCGTACCCAAATGACAGTTTCGACAGTGTTAACTATGCAGAAGAGAAAAGCATGGAGACCTCAGACTTTCATCTGACAGGTTTAAATCTTTTCCTGAAGACTGCTTCAGTAATATCTCAAGTTGCTGTGCCAGACTTGGATGACTAGCAAAAAGCTAGGGTGGCAGGGATTCTCGGTTCTTTGGAAACTTTAGGTACGCTAGACTCAGCAGCAGGAGGGCAAAAACCATTTCCAAAAGAGAATAAAATGTGTTTTCCTGACAGAGCTTTTCTTTCAACTCAAGTATAAACAAACTCTTAAGTTTCTGGTTTATGAATTGTTTTTTGTGTGACAGAATTTTTTGTTGCCAGGCCTTCTTTCATAATGAGTCTAATTCCCTCTAAGTGGTAAAAACCACATGGGCTTCTGTGTCCAGTTAGTCTCTAATCTCTATCATAGTAAATCACCATACTGGAAGGAAATTAGCATTCATAAGCATTTATCTCAGTGTGTTCATATAAAATAAAATAATCCTATTAGTGGGAATGTAGAATTATGAATCAAGTCATGGGAAGAGAAAGAAAATGCTGCTTCTTGAAACATTTCAAAGTGAATATACGAACTGTGATAGAAAAATCAAATTATCTTTCAGGCGAACCACCCTTTGGCACTCACAATAAACAGGTGCATTGTGCCCACCAAATTTGCCAAAATATATACACAGAACATCACGACTACAAAAAAAACTTACAAGGAGCAGTAAATGCTCTGCTTTTTGTAGTCATTAACAAGCAAGTCTGTTTCTCGAATCTTTGTTCACAAATAGTTCTAATCCACGTATGCGTTGTTGAAAGAATAATGAAAAACAAAATACTGCACAAAATTTATTTTTAAATCATTACAGTTTAAAAATTTACTATTTTTCTTCAGTTAGCAGAGTGACTCTTTTGTGTTAAGATCTGGAAATTATACTTTGAAGTTTTGAAATGTCAGACGACTGAGAATAAGAGTATTTCAAAACACACTTTAAACAGAAAAATTGTGTTTTATGTTCTGCATCCTAAAGTTTCACTGCATAAAAAAAAAGAATTTTGGAGGGTGTTTAAATAGAAATAGTTAAATAGAACAGAAAATGTAAGAAAGTATCTCATTCTTTTTGCTAATGCAAACATTGGAATAAGTTTGTTTTACTTTGGTGGAACCCAAGAATAAGTAAGTATAGGAAAGTTACTGCCACCTAACATACTCATGGAGCCTGGAAAATAATCTAACTTCCTCCCATAGAACAAAAATAACTTCTCTTTTATTTTGTATCATGCTATTTTATGTTGACCACAAGGAAACTGAACTCGATCACATCCCTTGTCCATCATGTATATGAAATGCCTCTTGTGTAAGAGAAGCGCATTAAATCATACCATGTCATTTGTATCACAGAATGTGACATGAAATCCAAACTCATCTTACTTATCTTGTTCCAGCAGAGTAACATTGAAAAAATACTAGATTTGAGAAGAGAGTGCATAAATCAATTGTTTTTCAAGTTTCATTTAAAGGTAATTGTCTTTTTTTCGTGTGAATCCAAACTCACATGAGTAGGCACTATGAATCCAGATAATCCCACACAGCAAGAGATGTTTGTGTAGTTTTGTTTGTAATGCTAAGAAGAAAAGTAAAACAATATTTTGATTTTGTGATCCGTACAGAGATTCTTTACAGACAGATGTACCATTAAAAGAGTTAATGACTACTGTTGTAAAGTTCTGTTCCTTTCTTTTATAGAAATATTCATTGTTCAAAGTAGGACAAAATTCTAAAATAAAACCAGTGACTTAATCCATAAGAAGAACTGCTTAACTTTCCTATTTCTAGGGATGCATTTTCAAAAAAATTCTTTGTGATCACATCTCTTCACTGGACGTCCAGGCTTTGTCTTTTCTGGACTTCTTTGTCATCTTTGAAATTTACTAATGGATTTTGTAGATGCAGCAAAAATAAGATGTTGTGATACGTCTTAAAGGCGCTCCAGTTGAATATGCCAGAGATCCGAACTACATTCTGAAATGTTTTCTTACAATATTAATCTGCTGGCTATTTCAGCATTCGGTAGCAAATGACATCCTAGTTTATAGACTCAGCATCCTGTTTGTCATCGGATTAAAAAGCTCTTTGTCCTCCTAAATATGACAGTGTCCCATTAATGTGAGAACCTAAGTTTTTATGGAATCCCCAACATTTCTTGTAAGAGAATTTATACTTTCAGTCTTTTTAGTAGTAGTTTGTTTGTTTGTTTGTTTGTTTAACCAGCACTTGAATCATCATCTTTATAAACACAGTTACATGTAAGACAAAACTAAGTTGATTAAATGTTTAAATTGATTCTTGAGGAGCAAAGTTGTACCACACCCTCCTGCCAGGTGTGTGAAAAGAAGGACCTTGGTCAAGTTACTTTTTGTTAATATCTTTCTTAAATTTGTAAAGCAGGAAAATCAGCATGCATCCAGAGTAACAGTAATTTGTTAGATTGAATAGGAGTGTGGCTTTGAAGTGAATTGCTTAATGTTGCTCACTTACCACATTTTATTTGGATCATGGACTGGTTGCTGGGTGCAGAAACTGGATTCCTTTTGAGTAAAGCTAATTGGAAAGGTTAGCTTTGAGAGAGAACACATGTTCTGTCTGTAAAACCAGATTAGGACTGATCTAAAGTAAGGGCCCTAAAATGTGTTCAATATAAATCTCATGTCCTTAGGATTCACTTTTTTAGTCAAAAAAGACATGCTTTTCATATCACACTGTCTTTGATTCCATACCATAGATAAAAGGCCTAAAGTACTTAGAATATTAAAAAGATTTTTTTTCTTGGGCTCCAAAAAGCAAAATAATCTGTTCTAGAAATATTTTATCCAAGTGAATATTTTGCCTTCAGGTCTGTTATAATCTGTACTAATCTAGTGATTCCTATGACAGCTACCAAGATAAGCTGCTATTTAAGAAATCCTCAGGCATGTTGTCCCTGTCTTCAAGTTAGGAAAGTGTTCGTCAAATGTCATCTTGTAACCCACACACAGACTACATGGGAGAACTGCATCTTCTCATACTGACTGCTAACATTATTTCATTACTTTTTACCAGAAAATAGCAGTGTGCAAATATCACCAACGGGAACTTTAATATTTGGACACTTCAGATCTGACCTGAGTGGAGTTTACACTTGTTCCCTTGTTTATAAGCTTATTGCTGCACAACCTGATAAAAGACTCACAATAAAATATCTTATTTATGGTAAGTTATTAATGCTGTTAAGCATGCGGTTACCTTGAAGAAGATTTTCTTTTTAAATGTGTGTTGCTACCTATAAAGAAGTAATGCTTATTTAAAATTTAACTTGGAGAGGTAAAGACATTTGGTTGCTCTGGATAGATTTTTTTTAATAGCTATTGCTAGCAGGCATTTACAGAGCCTTAAATGAAGGCCACTTTTTGACTAAGAAATTTATGAATACAGTTCTTTTCAAAAAAGAAACATAAAACACAGTGGAATGCAACAGATTGAACAGATAACAGTCCTTAATAACATAAAAATAGTATAATTTAAAATGAAATTATTCTTTAGGAGATGAATTTTAGCACAGCCTTATGGATTTATTTCACACAGGTTAATGGCTTAATTATTAACTGAATGTGTTTTTACATTGTAAATGATGTATCAATTAATTAGATAATCAATTAATTAAATAATTCCTTCATAACTAGAGATAGGACAAGATGGAATGGTCTCAAGTTGCACCAGGGGAGATTCAGGTTTGATGTTGGGAAAAATTTCGCCTTTAAGAGAATGGTCAGGTGCTGGAATGGGCTGCCCGGGGATGTGGTGGAGTCATCATCCCTGGAGGTGTTCAAGAAACATTTGGATGTTGTACTGAGGCATGTAGTTTAGTGGGGAAATATTGGTGGTAGGTTGGCAGTTGGATGGGATGATCTTGGAGACTTTTTCCAATCTTGATGATTCTATTAGTCTGTGACAATACTGGTAGCTTATTCTTTCCTGTTATGATTACATATCCATTTGTTAAGAATGGCTGATGAAGTGAAATATTACAAAGACAATATCATTTATTCATTACTAGATCTCTTTTCCTTCCTTAATTCTTGAGGAGATTTAGGTAAGAGTTTGTATTGCCTTAAGCAGGAATGATGTCTGACCTCAAATTTGAAATATGTACCAGTATTCATTTAAAGGCTTGCTAGAGCACAGTAACCTAAACTGGCCTCTGATGTAAATTAATTTGACTCTGGCCTTAGTAGCCTTGATATAGAATATCTGTAACCTTTAACAGTTACCTTGTCTGAGAGAACTGGAAGAAATTTCTTTCAAGCAATTGTGATGGGAAAGTTTACAGTTTTCAGTAATGCAGTCTTACATTTTTCAGTAAGGATCCAATCTAAATACTTGCATACCAAATTCAAAATTCAGAATATGCAGCGGCAAGTGAAAGGAAATGGGGGAAGCAAAATCAATGTGGAGAATCTAATTAGCTGCCTTAATTGGATGCCATATTCTTGATATTTTGATGCTGTACTTCCAGCGCTTAACAGGGACTACAGGAAAGCTGGAGAGGAACTCTTTATCAGGGAGTGTAGTGATAGGAAAAAGGATAATGGCTTTAAACTAGAAAAGGAAAGAATTCTTTACACAGGGTGAGGGTGGTGAGGCACTGAAACAGGTTGCCCAGAGAAGCTGTGGATATCCCATCCCTGGAAGTGTTTCAAAATCAGGTTGGATGGGGCCCTGGGCAACCTGGTACAGTGGAATGTGTCCCTGCCTATGGCAGGTGGCTTGGAACTACATATTTAAAGTTCCTTCCAATCCAGACTGTTCTATGATTCTATTAGGTTTTTGTTTTTTGTTTTTTGTTTTTTGTTTTCTTTCTTTTGGCTGGTTTGGTTTCTACTCCTTCATTTTTCTTCTCTGCAGATCTCCCTCCTTATTTCTGTGTTTCTACCCACACCATCACTCCTGTTCTTCATTCTTCTACCTCTGTTTTCAATTTAGCATTCTATTAATATCAAGCTGATAGCAAGCTTTGGGTAAGTAGAGTGGTTATCATGAAGTAACTAAACCCATGCATTTCATGGTACATTATATTTGTAAAAGATGCCCAAGTGTGCATGTAGCCTTGCAGTAAAGTTTAAATAGCTGGTTCTTCCTTAAATGTAAATTTCATGTCTGTATGATAACATGTTCAGGTACTTGCATTGATAGAGAAGGGATTTCTATTCAGTTATTACATCCTTTAAAATACTTGTTTGTGATAGTTGAGTAAGAAGAGTAAAATACACTACTATAACTGAAGATAATGTGTGAGTTGAAATACTTCACCACATAGTACAGGATATTTTCTAACATGCTTCTTAGCTTTCATATTCTTGATGCTTCTTCTATAGTTTACTGTTGTTTTTTTTAAAAAAATAAACAACACAGCCAGTAATAAACATAAAGTAACCTATGGATATAATTAAGAATATGGACTTGTAAAGTCTCCTACATGTTTCCGACCAGTCCAGAATACATTATTTTATCATTAAAAATTAACAACAAATTAACAACAAATTAATTTTGTTTATAAGTTAAGAATTTAAAGCGACAATTTTATTTGCAAATATGTGAGTAACTCATTTTTTCATACATTTTCCTCATCATCATTTGCATTTTTTCCTGCAGCTTATTCTGATCCTCAGTATTACTATGAATTGACAGTCCAGTACCATGCAGCCCCCTGCAATAGTTTTCGTAATACTTCTTTTGGGAAGGTGTTGCTTCAGATACTCAGCAAGCTCATTGCTGACCTTTCATGTGAGGTTTCACTAATTAAGTCAGAATGCCACCATGTAAAAATGCAGAGAGGAGGCCTACAGAACGAAATGTTCTTTACATTTTCAGGTAAAAATCTGTCTTGGATGTAGAGAATGGTTAGATGTTTTATGGCTAATTGAACTTACTGCTTATATGCTGAAAGTATTACATGTATTTAATTTCTCCAATTGTAGAAGTGCTTCAAGGTATTGCATGTGAAGCTGCTGCCCGTAACAAAAAGAGGAAGATCTACTCATAAGTGTGTTTTTTACATTATTTCACTAGAGAACAGAACTTTTTACAGCTGTACGTAGATCAATATGTTTTTTTATTTTGCATCATAAAACTTTATCATGTTCCTTGTTGCACACTATCATGGGAAGAAAACTGATGCATTGTATTCCGTAACTCCCTGGATGACTTTCCTCTTGTCAACTATTATGGATGTATAAATCTCTCTATGGATGTGGTTTGGAGTTAAATGAGATAAATCTCAGTACAGTTCTTTCTTTAAGTGGCAACAGTGAAAGAGGGATATTTAATATTTTTCCATTTTTTTTTAAACAAAAGGAGTATAGAGGAGAAGTGGGTAAAACCGGTTTACAAAAATGCTGGGTTAACTTTGGTGTTTGTAGTTTCCTTCAATCACAATTAAAAGCAAATAATCAGGTGGTTTTGTCAGTCATTAAGCTATGGGATATTTAAGTGTTCTTACTGAGTGCCACTGTATATTGTAATAATTGCAAAACATTATATCTGATATATCTGATATTCAAATCTTTTTATACATAAATGATCTCACACTATCTCATAAGATTAATGTACTACAAATACATTTTCACATACACTATTCTAACTAACTAACTATTCTAACTAACTAACATAATAGGTATTCACATTCACTTAACATACACTAATTTTCATAAAATGTTTCTATTAACAGCTTTTCACTAAATGCATCAGCTGTGGAAGTCAGAAATCTTAATGCTGTGTCAGTCCAAAAAAGATACTATTTTGCTTTTTTTGAGAGTATTCCTTCTAAACATTCAGACCATTTGAGAAAAGGTTCTAGATCCATTATGCTATGAAAGAAGATTGAAATAGAAAGTAAAGCAGTCTCACTACATACGTAGTTCACTTGAAAACTTTGTTATCAAGAGATATCTAGTTTGCAGTTGCTGAGCTGAATGTGGATAAGAACATATCTATTTTATATCAAGTTTTCTTGAGCTTAATGTTTTCAATTATTTCATATTTTCATATGTATAATTACATTAGTCACTATATATCAACATATGCAGTTTTAAAATATCCAACAAAGGATATCAGTTGCACTTTTTTTTCCACTTTCCACTTTCCAAAACAGTGAAACTATTGGTTGTGTTTCTCTAAAGATGGTATTTGTAGTGGATAGCACTGACGTGAAGAGGGTCATTAGTTCAGGTTAATTCTAGTTAGTTGAGATGACATAAATGAGATTTAGCCAATGTGCAGACTTCATAAAATGTTTAAGCAATGCTTTGAAGCTTTTCTACATTCATGGAGAAGTTCTCCAGTTAGAGATTTAGGTGGATTTAAACTTTGATGTAACCCAATGGTAAACTACACATTCTTCAGCACGTTGAGGTGTCAGGTTTTTTTTTTCTAAGCAGTTTTTTTTTTTTTTTTTTTTATTTCTAAGCAGTTTTTGGTGTTTCAGAATTACTTCTATGACAGAGGTAGGTAAAGCTTAAGAGAAGTGAAATTAACATGATAACAGATAATGTTATTATGGCAGATTAATCAAGGGTTGGTTCTGGAGAGTAGGCCAGCAGCTTCTTAATCATGTCTCAGGCCTTCACCATATCATGCTAGTCATAGTCGACGAGGAATGTGGTCTCATGCAAATGGATTACTAGAGTGTAACCATTTTTTCTTAAATCCATTCTCAAAGTTTTCCTTTGGTTCAGTACCTCATAGAGGTTCCTATGAGGATGGAAGGGTTGAGTGTGTGAGTACATGGGACTGAGATGCGCGCACAGGAAGAGATCAGTGAGGGGAAATTGGGAAATCTTTAAAAACGTTGATATTGATGAAGTTGTTCTTGAGAGAAAACTGGAGTCCATTCAATCTGAACAATCAGAAGGTTGAACTGTTAGGATCCCTGGCTGTTTCTAAATCTGTATTTATAAAACCGGAATGATATCTAGGTAAATAGACAGTAGCTTATTTTATTGTATCGTATGTATTTTTTGAAAGGATTTGGATATCTATATGTCTGCGAAGCATCCAGGATTACATATTTCCTTGCCATCAGAATTTACAAATAAAAATGATTTCCCATGAAATATTTAAGTGTGTGCAATATACTTAAATAGACATAGTGGTAATGTCTATAGGAGGACAAATTAATGTTTTTAAAATGTTGCAAGTTAGCCATCTGAAATGTGAAATTCCAAACAGTTGCATCAGAAATGATTAGATTCTTGTAAACAAGTAAATAGAAATGTTGATTTCACTGACTTTGCTCTTCTGTAAACAGATTGTATTTTGTTACAGTTGCTTGCTTAGACACAGAAAACAACAAACTATGTCCGCAAAGTGCTTGTGATGCACCTCATAGATTATACAAGGTAAAGTAGATAGAGGAATAAAATTGCAACTAACATAATAGGCTACTCTCATATAGTAAAATATCAACATGAAACATAGTTTAGTTAGTAAATAAACCAATATAAAAATTTTAGTGGTTCTAAATTAATAAAAAATATAAAAGTTAGTTAAAATTGACAATATTCTGTTGCCCATATGGGTAAGGCAAATCCCACTTATCAATCTGCATTAAGGAAAGTATTTTAAGAATATGAAGAGTAGCAAGACAACCAGGAAGCTTTGGACAAGTCTTGCAAATACTAAATGTCACATTTTTGCAATGGCATGGCTTTCCATCACTTGTGATAGAAAGTGATTCTGTGATCTACTAAAATATTAGCTGCTTGAAGATTTTGGCTCTCACAGTAGAGAAAGAGAAGTCAAACTTTAGCTTATCAGGTTAACTTTGATTCAGAGATTCTTGAAAGGCGAAGGAAAAAGAGAAAGGAAGGACAGGAGGAAGATAAGCCTTCTTCCCTAGGAGGGGAACACCTAGGACAGTGTGTATCATGAATGTACTGCTCTGCAACCTGAACTAAAGTACTTTAGGAACTTAAAAAGGAAAGCTCAAGGCAGTTGCAACCTTCAGTGGTTTTTTTTTGTGGCCTACCTCTAAGCACCTTCCTCACAGTATGTTGATTATAGATGTGCTCTCTGTTCAATATAGTGTTGTTTTTTAATGCTGTTCTGAACCATCTGCTATTTACATCCATCCACTGTCAAGAAATATCAGGTACATAAATCATGCTTTGGGATTCAACTGGAGTGGGAAGGGAGTCACAAACATGCAGTACTCATTAAACAGTTTCCATACTGTCCATTGGAAAAAAAAATACATTTGTGGGAAAGCTCATAGTCAGGGTTACCTTTTTCATGCAGACAAGATCAAAATAAGAAAGCATAAACACATTTGTTTTTGCCATTTTTGTAATTTATGTGTGTATTTTCTTTTGTGTGCGTGTGGTATTTTCTTTTTGTTGAACAGAGATATTCAGTATGGATGGAAAGTGTGAAATATAATTGGACCTAAATAATAGTACTGGTATAAGAGGGAAATTTGCAAAACTATTAATGAGCTACAGATATCCAGTGCAGGATAGCTTTAATGCTATTATCCAGGTTTATTTAAAGGTTGTATTTCTATAAACCTGTACATTTAGAGATATTGTGTTAATTGAGCAAGGTTTATCTACATTTAAGACAATGTATCAAAGAATATCAGATTACCTTCCTGTTTCCATTCCACCTAACTGCTACAATCTAAAGATTTAGAAATACATCCTTTAATTCTTAATCTCAACTCACACCCATGTTCCTTGGTTTTATCTTCTATTTTGACCTCTTTGCATCACTGATTCTAAAAAAAATACTTATTTGTTTCAATTTAGGCAAAGGACCTCATAGAGAGATTCTTTAAGAAAGAGGTGGAAATTAGGAAGAAAAGTTCTGAACCATTGCCTGAAATATACTACATTGAAGGTACACTGCAAATGGTGTGGGTTGATCGTTGCTACCCAGGATATGGAGTGAATGCTGTAAGGCATCCAGACTGCCCAGAGTGTTGTGGTAAGTGACAAAATTCTTATATCTTACAAGCATTAAATGCTGTTACAATGGTTTTATTTCAACAAATCTTGTTCATTTATGTTTTAAATGACTTTGTCAGATTTTATTTCCCCCTGGAAAAAAAGTCATTGATATGATTCCTATATACTGGAACTGAAGTCTCAAAGGAACATCAGGAGTCAGATTCATAGAGTATACATCTGTGGTCAATCTTTTTACATAGACAATTCTTTACAGAGCTAGAATTGGTGAAAGAAACACTGGATTACTTATCAAAGACTACTAACAGAATGGACTACACTTTAAAAAATGAGTATTTAAAATATTGGAGAAAATAGACAACAGAAGGAGACAATTCTAAAATTGTAGGACATAGAAAGTGTTTCCATATGCAGTTGCTTTTTCCTATTTCTTGTCTTTGTGAGAAAGACATAATTTCAGGAAGGACAAGATATACACCGAATTCAGTGCATTGACTGCAATACAAGTGTCAGTGCACATTATTTCAAGAAAAAATACTTGAAAATCAAGTTTAGAAAAGCTTTTAGGATGATCTGTTTTTTAAAGACTGCTGTTTTGTTTTGGTCTTCCACTCTGCAGTGTCTTAGTCCATTCTAAACTAATTTATATTCCTTTTTTTATTCAGAACAGAACTTTTGTCTTACCTGTTGATACAGATGCATCTTTGGCAGATACGGAGGCAACATTTCACATCTGAAGTACCTGAAGCAGTCCTGAAACATGTCTGCTCACCACTTTCCATAGCTGCAGATGTCATTCTGCCAGTATTCTCAGACATATACTCTTCTCTTTCATTTACCTCTTGGTATAATTAATCTTTGCCAGAATCCTAAACATCATATCATGCGCAATATAGCTGAAAGAGTCCTCTGCTATACAGCAGTCCATCATTCTGCCTCAAAGCAAGATAGGAGTATTTACTGACAGATGTGTCCTGCATGATCTTAAAAACCTCTAAGGTTAGACTTCACAGACTCCTAAGGACGTGGAACTCAGTACTCAAAATCCTTGCCATTGGAAAGCTTTATTTTAAGAAATTTTTGTGGTTTCCCTTGATTTTGTTTATACCTGTTACTTCTTGTTATGTGTCAGCAAATCTGGAAACAATTCTGTCAACTCTATCTTAGCAACAGCTTTTGTATGTCCTAGAAGATTTCTACCATTTTCTGATATTGCCTTCATTGAAATTAAAGTTCAGTCTTTTGGGTCATGTTTCGGCTTACGGCCTCTGCAGGGTGTTACTACTATCTACTAAAAGTTCTCTACATTTCTTTTCAATGTCTCAGACTTCATAAGTAGTTCTCAAAAGACCATATAAGCATGGGAGAATTGCTTTGTGTATCTTAGATACATGGCTAATCATACTCACCTCACTGTGAGTACACACAGTCACTGTGACTGGTTGTTTTTTGGTTTGGTTTTTCTTTTTTTGGAGGCATGCATGCAGTCATGGAAGCATTTTAATAAATGTATTTCCATGAAGCAGAGTTCAGCTTCTTGAGTGGCCCACTATTTTCACCTGGAGTTGCAAGAAGCAGGTCATTTAAGAGTTAAATGACTCTTAATGATATCAGTTAAGAGATTTAAGGTCCATTTTAAAACTGTTTGGAAGCTTTGGTCTCAGTTGCTTTGTAGTTAGAAGATCCAGCTTCTGATGTAAAGTAATTCATGGAAAGTTTCTATTTATTTGCTCTAGTATAGAGACTGACCTTTAACTTACACTTTTTTACAGTCAGAACAAGTCAGTCACTTTTTATCTGCTTTTGACAAACCTTAATCTCACATGCCCCATTTTGAGTTTAATTTTCTTGCACACAGATGGCTAGAATTTAGCAAGGTGTTTCACATCAGCTCTTACCAGTGCCTTTTACATAATTAATACCTTTATTTGATAATTAAGAACATCTGATAATCTTGTTAGTTCTTTTTTTCTTGTTAGAAAAAAACATTAGTAAAATTTGTCCAAGAGCAATCCCTTTACCAATTCCTCTCCAACTCTTATTTCTCCTTTACGCATTGTTCTGTAATCCTTTCAAAAATTCCCTTCTAGTTGTAGTTTTCTGCTGTTTATTGAATTTGTGTGTGCTGCCATACCAGGTGCTTTCAGATTGATTAAGTATTTGTCTTCACTGTAAATCCACATCAATTTACACAAACCTCAGATAATTGTGTTACCTCTGTATATGCCAGTTCTATTTTGGAATATAGAAACATGTTTCTAAGCTTCTGATCTCAATCAGAATGTGACAGAATTGGAAAGAGTGCGGCATAGGCCCTGGAACATGGAGAAAAAAAATATGTATAGCTATTGCTTGATTCATAAACAAAAACTTACTCTAGTTTTCATACATCAAAAAGGCGGATGTTCAGTTTTACCTGTTCTGTATCCTCTACTGTTTTTATAACACTTAGTTTCATGTCACACTAATACTTTAAAGTGATGGTTTACTACCAATAGGAGTTTTCTGTTGTAGAAAAGGATTCCAAGTATATCATTTAGTATCCAGCAGCTGTGTAAGTAAGCTACAAGTCACCTAGTTAAGGTTCCATTATCCTTTTCAAGCTGTCCCCTAGATAGCAGATTGCACAGCAGTGGGACAACCTTTTTATCCTGTTGCAATAGAATGCTACCTTGTTCCAATTAAATAAATGAAAGAATCTGTATTATTTCCCAGAAGTGTATCTATAATCTTTGACAAAAAAAATATATTTATTCCTCTGGTATACCAGTAGATGCTTTTGCTTATGGGTATTTGTAAAGCTTTCTCTTTCCTGTAAAGCCATCTTGAGTTACCTAAATTCATGTACTAAAAATGCAAGGTGTAGATGCCATCTACAGAGGACTCCCTCTTGCATATATTTCCTAAGACCTCTAAAATCTTTTCCAGTCAATAGCAGTGGCAAAAAAATGCTAGGGAAGCCAGTAACAGCCCACTGAGAATCAACAGAATCCTGCCAGCCTCAACAAATGAACATAATCCAAGTATTGAAAGTCCTGCTGAAGGTTTGGGCAGTAGAGACTAAGAAGTCGTTACTAAGCTAGGCAAACCAAATAACCAGTTAAACACAGACTCTCTAAAAGGATGGAATGTCTTAAATACCACTGCATACTGAGTACTAATGCTGTTCATTAAAGATCTTTCCTAAACTAAGGCTAATATTGCCAAATTGAAGATAGCTGTAGAATATAAGTTTGAGATGCAACCAAATAGCTGAAATTCTGCTTTCATCAACTAGCAGAATACTGGGGAAAAATAAATGATCTTTCTCTTTTCAAATAGATAAAGATGTATTCTGGATATTTCAAATGTAAATAGTTCTGTATTAATGCCATTGAAATTCATTGATTTTTTTGTGTCCATATAGTTATCTGCAGCCCAAGATCTTACAATCCCAGTAATGGAATTCACTGTCTTCAGTGTGACACCAGTTTGATATACGGAGCAACAACGTGCTGACAATAGAGGGAATGGCAAAGCTGCAATAGGTCTCATGCATTTTAACCTGGTAATATTAATAAATTTTTTATTTAAATATTTATATACTTACCTGAGTACAGTTTGTTCTGTTTACGTCAGTAGGATACACTTGTTTTTAAGAAATAATGATTCATCTGTATATTCTAGTTTGCATCACTTAGGAGTACTTCATTTTTAAGGTCTTTGTAACTACCCACCAGATTAAGAGCAGTGAAGATAATTAACTATTTAAATCAAAAGAAAAAAAAGAAAAAAGGTGGAGCTATTTTGCTTAGTTTGTTCTTTGTTCCAGTCATCTCCTGTTGACATAGATTAGCATAAGGATTCTGTACAGCAGCTTTCATCTGCTTGACTGTTCAGTCTTTGGTTAGGAGAACTGTAGTGAGCAGCTCAATATAGCACCAAGTACAAAAACATGAACAAAACTTTCTTCCAAGGTGAACTATAATAGTAATACTTCAGAAACTTCTTTTCAAATAATGTAAAATTTCTTAGGTTGTGCATCTGTTCTACCATTAAAGATACCAGTTTCAGCTAACATGCTTTTACCTGAAGAAAACAAACAATAACATAAAATACCACGACAATTTTTATGACACTCATTCTTTACTTTTGTAAAAGTGTCAAGAATTAGTGAGTCGATGGCTTAATGCAATCCTTGTTATTGTTACTTATTAGTAGCCTCATTTCAATTGGTATTCTGTAACAGAATTCTGTTTTAAATCCTATTTATACATTCCCTCTGTTAGCTGCAAGACCATGAGAGCTAGATGTGTGTAGGTCATTTTTAGCCCTTTGCCATCTGAAAAACGGGGTTTCCATGTAATTGTGTTTTAAAGCACAAGTACGAACCTCGGGTTTAAAAACATTCATCCTTGCATGTTTTCTTTTCAAAAAAGGACTTAAAAATACTGTACTACTTCTAAGAAGTAACTTTTAAACATGACACTGCTTATTTGTTGATCATTAGCATAAACAGCGTAACAAGCAGAATATATAAAATAGCTATTTTTATCAAATGCCACTTGAAAATAAATAGCTGAGAAAGAGCACGTTAAAAAAAAACATTTAGTACTTAGGAAATCCAACTCTGTTAAACTGTAATCCGTAGAATGTCTGAAAGCTATCCAGTCCTTATTTTCACTTGGTAATAAGAAATAAATGGACCGCAAATGAGAGGAGTCATTACATTTGGTTGGAGTACTGCACATCCTTACGTTATCTTCATAATTTCCCAATCACGACGGCACTAAATTAGTTAGCATTAGTTTGAAGAATCAGTGGCTAAAGAGAAAGCACATTTTGCAGTATTACTTTCCAAAAATATGGAGTTTGTTTTGGTAAAAAAACCCAACCTAACAAGTAATAAAGGCACACAGAGCTTTCTACAGTACGGGTAGCAAATTAATTTGAGAATTATCCTCTGAAATGAATGCAGGCTTTTTAAGGCAGTAAAAATATAAATTAAGCAGTATTTTTACGTTTATATGTCTACCTTTCTATTGTACATCAAAACCAGAACACTCTGGTTGGCAATTTCCAACCATTCCAGCAATTAAAGGGATTAATACCGTCGTATCTGTACTGTGAAGGAGAATAATAAAAATGATGTACTTTTAATTGGGGTATTACACACATTGAAATACTGACTTTCTTGTCTAGGTATTTATATGCACATTAGCAGAGTGCTGAAATGATATATTTTGGCCCTCTTGATAAGTAAAATTCATTTTAATCCACAAAGTTTGCACGCCCTTTATGACATTCAGGAAAAAGTGAAATAAGTGTTACAAAGTTTTGCCTTTGATTTCGTCTGTTATGAACAAAAGCACTTCACACGAACCTTTGGAAATGTTCTCTCTCATTCACTGATTGCAGTCAAGTACAGGTGGTTTATTATGTATATATTATGTGAAAGAAATCCTGATCTCTGTTAACAATATTAAACTGGACTTCTAATTTCCTCTTGCAGTCTTATCTAAACTGTATGCTCTCCTATTGCTGGAGCCAGAACAAAAAAATGTCTTTGTGTATACTGCCAAGGAAAAAGGGTTTCCTTATTTTTCTACTGTCAAAATTAATTGCTTGTTAAATTTATTTTTATTTCATGATTTTAGATCTTCTTTAAGTTTGCTCTTTTCCTCACTCTTTATGAACTGATACATGCATTCCTAATTTCAAAGCTTTTCATAAATTCACCTCTTTGCAATTAGTTACAATCTCTGCTTAAAAAATCTGCAGCAGTGCTCTATTTTGCTGGAACTGGAATGTTTAGTGTTATAGGTGGTATTTTCTCCTTTTTGCCAAATAAATATGAAGCAGGGAAACTTCCTAAGTTCTAAATTAACAAGATTATTGGTAAATCTAGGTGGCAAACTTAGCATTTGCCATAGATACACTCCTAATAATTACTTCAACAGGACTAACTTCCTATTCGTTATTGTATTATTTTCAACAAAAGCTTTTTTTATGCTTTATATTTCCTAGAATTCAAGAAATTTTTAAAAAGCAGGAAACTGTTATGTGTTACAGAAATAGGATCATTACTAGCTAATAGCCAGAAAGGAATTTAAGTAACAAATATTTCTGGTAAATTGAGAGTTGATTGTTTTTAAACACTAGCTTTTGTGCTGATAATTATGTAAATGCTTTTTTATTACTGACTAATTAATACATAATTTTGACTTGTCTGTAACTGATAAATGGCACACGTTTGGACTTTTCCTGTATCTGTCAAAGCCTCCTAAGCATTATGGAGCTATCCAAGTTTAAATACTGAAGTTACCATCAAAAGTAACATCAAATATTACAGATCTTGACAGTACAGTTCATATTACATGATAAGAAAACAAATGAGATTGTTTTCCAAAGTGAGGGAACCTTTCATCATATCTTTTAATTTGTACTGAGGAGCTTAAGAGCTTAATTAAATGTCTTTTCAGCATGGCTTTCAATTTTCAGTGTTGTCCAGAAGGACCAGCTAGAGCACACTACTCAGGGATTTGAACATCTTCATGGACAGAGACTCTGCAACCTGTCAGGACAATCTCTTCCAATAATCAGTCTCCTTTTACACTAAGATTTTTTGTTATCATTTCCAAATGGAATTTCGTAGATTTCAGTTTATGTCTGAATACATTTCCTGTTTACTTTCCTTAAGATATGCTTTGAAAATATCCCTGTAAAACACCTTTATGACACTGTAGATCTGTTTTTCCTTTTATTAACATTCCTGCTGTAACACTCAATTTCTCTGTCTCATATCTCACATCTTTCCTTCTTATCCCATTTTCCCTTTAAAATCTTGCATAAGTATTTAGGTGAATAGCTGCCCTTCCCTCTTGAGTTTTAAATGAGTATCAATATTACTGTTGCACACTAACTGCAATTTTATAATTATCCGAACCCATCTAGAATATTATCTCTTCAGGCACCTACTTACATAGGTTTGAAGCCAAATTAATATACAGTACACTCCTACAGAAATGGACAAAGCCAAACCAAGAATTAATTTGGCATTACTTCAATTGGGAAATAAGCAGAAGCAATAGAAGCAGAAGCAGAAATCTCATACTCATGTCAATGCATCTACATATAAACATCTGAGAAGAATATAGATTTTTCAAGGAACAGTCTTCAAATACAAAATTATTAATGAGCTATCACTATCCCAAAATATGGCTTTCGTAGACACAATTACCTACAAAGTTGAAAAACTCCTCATGTAGGATACATATATAGGTGACTCTGAAAGTAATGCACCCTATTTATTTCCACTGAGGTAACAACAGATAAAAAGAGCACAGTAAAACTATTTGATGGAGCTAATGCTCAGCTGCAAAACAGTTTTTCAACAGTCACCACCATTAGCTAAGCATTTTTGCCAGTGATGAGGCCTGAATGCCTCACCAGTGGAGGTGACCCACTGCTTCACAACTGCTATCATGGCATTGTTGGTTGCCCATGTGGTTCATCTTTCATCAGCCTGAATGGATAGAAGTCAGAAGGTGCAAAATTCAGACTATAGTTGGTGTGGTAGGACAGTTCAGCCAAGATAGGCAATGTGCTCTATGTGCTTCAAACTGGGGCCTGGCATTATCATCTTGCAAGAGAGAAGTTGTCATCTTCTCTGGCCTGACTGGAAGTGTAAGCCTTCAGTTTAGTCAGTATCACAATGTAGCAGTCTGTGTTGATGCTTCCACTGGGTTCCAGAAAATCCAGAAGGATCATCCCTTTCTTATCACAAAGTAGAATGCACATCACTGTACCTGCTGAGGGCTGCATCTTGAACTTATTTTTCTATGGGGAAGTCACATGGTTGTCACACCATGGACTGGCATTTTGATTCAAGCTCATAGTGGTGACCCCATCTCATCACCTGCGGTGCGATGCAGGACACTGTCACCTTCAGCCTTGTACTGGTTCAGTTGGTCCTTATAAACTTGCATATGGTGTTCATTCTCTTCCTCTGTGAGCATTCATTTGTGAGATTCCAGTGTTGCCACCATCACTTCCAGCGTATTGAAGATGATACTCAGTTTAGTGCAGAGTTACCTGGTCATAATCTACTGGTCGGTGTGGATGAGCTGATTGAGATGTTCTTCATTTTGCAGTGACTGTCCAGAATGTGGCTTGTCTTTTATGTCACTGTCACCACTGCTGAAATACACCATTCACCACCTCACTGTGCTCGCAGTGTTTGATCTCTGAAAACATTCAGCAAGCATTAACAAATGTCAGTGGGCACCATCAGTTCTGTATGGAGAAATTCAATGACACCCCTTCGCTTCATCCACACTTCCAGGTCAGACGCCATTTTTTCAGACTGTGTCATCTGTCACATGACAACAAAATGGAACAGAATAGTGGTGGGAAGGTTCTACTTCTATTGAAGTACCACCAACATTAATCTCTGATGTCATGGGCCAACATCATAAAATAGAAGGCTTACTTTCGGAGGAGCTCTCATAATCACATCTGCATTGGAGCTAAAAACAGGTGAGTAAGTGGGCTTCAACTATGCCACCTTTAAGGACAATATACCCAACAAACAAAACCCACTATTAGTTAGCATTATTCTGTAGCAATTACTTATTTATAACTGAGCTTTTTACTTTACTAATGTGCACTTTACTTGCTAATAAATAAATGTAAAATTCCCAATAGCATCTAAATTGACTGTTGAGAGACACCAAGTCTGTATTTTCCTTTTCAGTATTTTTTGATGTTGGTTTCTTTTTTCTGCTGTCAAAAGAATATGTCTCAGTAGATCGGCCAGTGTTCTCTTTAATTTGATTCACTGGAAGTGATGCAGATGGCTTTATTTGTATTTTTTAAAGTTAGATATAGATGTATTACTTGACCAAACCATGACATTTAGAAAAATACACATGGCCAGCACAGCAGCTGTTTTTTTGCTTAGAGATTAAATATGCTTAAAGATGACTGGTCTCTAACTGCATTCTATACTAGCTATTTAAAAAACAAAAACCAACCAACCAAACAAAAAAATTTAATTTCCGTATTTTTTCATTTTCGAATTCCATAAATAGGAAAGTTTATGTTTTAAGCACATCTGTGCAAAATAACATTATGTATCAGGATGGAAATAGCTCCCCAACTCCCATTGCAAAGGCCCACATGCTGCTTGGAGCGATCATCTTCTGGGAGTTTGACTCTGGGGGTCATTTGCCTGTGTGCTGGGGTTGCTGATGGTATTACCGGGTACTGGGTCTGGCTGGGATGGAGTTATTCTTCAAATAGCCTGTCTGGTGTTGTGTTTTAGGTTTGTAACCAAAAGGATGCCATTAACACACTGATGTTTTAGCTGTTGCTGAACAGACCTTGCACACCGTCAAGGCCTTTTCTGTTTCTTAATCTGCTTCCCCGGTAAATTGGGGGAGCGCAAGAGTTTGGGTACAGTCATAACCATGCAGATGACCCACACTAACCAAAGAGATATTCCACACCATACAACACCACACTTAGCAATAAAACAGAGCAGAGCAATATTTAGGTACATTAATTGTTTTTTGTTCAAGAACTGGCTAGGAACCAATCTGCCTATGAGAGGTGGTGAGTGATTGCCTTTTCATCATCACTTGTTTTTTCACTTTTTTTTTTCCTCCTCCCGTTCTCATTCTCTCACTTTTGCTCTTCCTTTTCTCTTCTGTGTCTCACTGGGAACAGAATGTTGTGAGGTGGGTGGGTAAATGAGCTGCTGTATGGTGCTGCCTTGCCTCCTGGGATAACAACAAATACCTGTACTCCCTGGTTCCACAGCTGGGTGAGGCTGCTGACATCTGCCCATCCTCAGGAATGGCCAAAAAGCTCTCATCGTAATAATACTAGAGGACAAAGTTGGACACGGCCAGTGACCTTGGCATGAAGAAGGTCCAAAGATTATCCACTTCTATCTCACTATGTTAAAACAATAAAGAAATTGCATCTTAGCAGACTTGAAGATTATATCTCAAACAGAAAGATTATATCTCAAAATATAGTCTTCAAGAAATAATTCATAGAGCTGTCTGTCAAGATGAATTTGTTCAGGACAATCTATATCAAATGGGAACGGACCAACCTATTGCTAAACTAAAGATTACACGAATATGTTGGTGCCAGGAATGAAAGATGAAAAATATCATTTGGAAAAAAAAGAAAAGCAATAAAAAATAGCTATAAAAGTTACACTAGGAAGACACAGTAAAATAGCCTTTAACCTTGTCATCAGTACTTCAAGAAAGAAAACTTCCCAGACGAACATAAATTCGAGCCCAAAGAAAGACGATAAAGCTTAACAAAAGCTTCAGTGAAGCGGAAGCTACAAATGAGAGACAAAACACATCCTCTCCTCTTCCAAGAAACAAAATAAATCTTCAGTCTGTATCATTCTTCACAGCCAGCAGCTGAGTTAGTGACAAGCCAGTTGTAATACTTCTAGCATCCCTGCTGGGAATTCAGGCAACTGGAGAACAGCAGTCTCCATGCAGTGTTTACATACATGCATATCCACTTCAGGGAAAGCTATTTACTGGATTTTTGAGTGATTTAAGCTATTCAAATCAATAATGTCTTCCCCTCTCCCACTGCTCTGTGAGTAGGCCGTGTCTGACTGTCACAGGACTGTCTGTGCAAGAGATGGTTTCTTCATTTCTATCACTCCTCTTTTCCCATTCAAGACAAAGTAAGTCCCAGAAATAGACAGACACAAACTCAAAGTACAGACTGGAAGAGAGAACTGCGATTGACTGAAGTCACAGGCAAAACTTCCGTGGTCTTCATCAGTACCAGAAAATCCCACTTTGTATGGATCCAAACCTGGAAACCAGGTTAGTGCATGGCAATAAGTAGCAAGGAGTAAAAGGGAATCAAGCAATGTTATTCATTTTCTGATATTTATTCATCACATTCTTTTTTTTTTTTTTTTTTTTTTTTTTTTATGAAAAGCTTAAAGTAAGCCCTTGTTTGTGTGTGTTCTCTTGAGCCACTGACTTAGCAGATATTCAAAGCAGATGCAATCCAGGAGTTGGAGATAAGCTAAATTAAAACCAACATGGATCTAAACAAAGGCTGTAAGCGTCGGAAGCAGGGAGATGTGATTCACTCCGTGTGTGTCCAGAGTCAGCTTCTGCGCTATAAATCCTTTGATGGATTCGAAGAGCTGGCTCAAAACATTTCTCGTCAACACACAGTTACACAACCTGTGCAGGCAGCCAGACAGATTGAGATGAATCAAAAAGCTGAACAAGCACCAGCAAGGCAGAAACAGCAAGGTCTAGGGGATGGTTCTCTCTTGCCCAAGGATGTGTGTGTGCAGCCACAGCCCATCCACACGTCTCCACATCTACTGCAGGTTACATTGATGATGCCACTCACTGACTTACCCTATTTCCACCAGCTCAGCAGTGCTGTATTGTTGATGTCACAGAGGCATTTGCCCTGCTGTAATATCTTACGTCTGAACTTTGTATTATGAACTGATTTGGTCTAATTAAGGTTTTATAAAAACAGATAAGAAAGACCAGTTTTGTATTACTGCTTCAAGTGATCTCAGCTGTGGACCAGCAGACCTATACCAGTGCAGCTAAGAAAAGGAGCTGACTCACTTTTATATTACAGCACTACTCTTAAGTGCATAAGTGAGCACATTCTCTGAAAGCATACTGGACTACATTTTTTTCCAACAGCAAGGATGTCGAAGTTTTATCATATAGTCACTCCTTCCTGGCCAATAAACTGAAAGGAAACAAATAGAAAAAAAGCGAACACAAGAACCCAAAGAAAACTCTACTATGATAAAACTAGAATAGAAGTGTAATGTTTAGTTATGTGCATGTACACAACAGGACAGGCAATGATACAGTACTTTAATCTGTACTGTCTATATAAAACATTTATTTTTAAGCTCTATGTTAGTATAGAAATACATAGAATATTTTATAGAGTGTATTTTAGTGTACTCACTGTGAAAATAACACATTTATTAAGACAAGTATTCTTATGTCCAAACTTTATTTAAATATACGCACTGCTTTGCCTTGCAGAATTACGTGACTGTGAAAAACAAAGTATCCATAGTCAATTTGCTCCTCACCAGAATCTTCTCATTGCGATTTCCCTGGGTCATCCACAGTGCTCACTGCTGTGAGATAGTTTATAAAAACCATGAGAGTTCTTGGACTGGTAGATTTCCTATATTTGTTTGCATTCATGTCTAGTGCACATAGCTTGTCGTTCAATTCTCCATGTGCCTTCTTCATAAGTGCAGTGACATATAGTGCATTCGTCAGTCTTCACCTCTCGGCCCGCAGGAATGACAGTGGTTTCTGCAAAGCAGTTTGGACCTAAAGAAAGGAAAGAGTTTGTTACATGATACCCACAGCACACCATAATCCAACACAATTCAGTTTTAGTCTCGAGGACTGAAAATCTAACACAAAGTCAGTAACACTGGGCACAGTTAACAAACAGGATCGTTGTACACATCACATAAAAGAGGCAAAGAGGAAAGGAGCCTTGCCTTCTAAACAGGATTCTGATTTTCTTCTGGTTTCAGCAAGGGCTGCCCTGCCCTCTGCAAGTGAAGTGAGATACATCCCTTGTGTGAACACAGCTATGACAGGCACAGACTGGTCAGAATGCCAAAAAAAGATTTAAGCAAGAGAAAAACCTGGTCATCGATGATGAAAAAATGCTATTAGGGAGCAGATTATAAATGTGATCAATTCTCCATTGGAAGCACACAGTGCATTTTGTGTAGTAGTCAAAGTATCAGATTAGTTTATTTTTCATTTCATGAGAAATCCCAGGACGTAGAAGTACCAGCCTCTTCTGAATAAAGTCTCTTTTCATGGTTCATGGACAGAATGAAGTATTCCATTTTATGTAAGTCAGCAAGTGTACAAACGTCCCTTTTGTAGTACATTGAAATGACTTCATTTCCAAGGAGGAGGCAGGAGAACAAGCCACCAGCACTAAGTTCACAGCACTAATCTGATCCTTTCAGAAGGTGACATCCTCACATCTCTCCACTGCAGAAGGCTGCGCATGCTGCATTATCTACAGCTCTGTTAAAAAGAAGTATCTATTTCTGCCTTGAATATCCACACACGTATGTAAAGCAGCACTAAACCCTAACAATCACCTCCTGTTATTTATGTTCTCAGCACGACTGGGCCCGCTATTCACTGAGAGCACAGAACTGCTGGGGCACAGCCTGGTTATCCTGCAGTATTGTGTGCCACCACCTACCAGGTAGAATGTGCAGCGTGGAGCAGCGTGCTCCCATCCCTTCTGATACTGTGATGCAGCTGAAATTCTGATGGAAAGCTCTGGCAGTCAACTGCCAGCCTGTCTGCCACACCAGTAAATAAATCACAGGTGAAGTTTAATCTTCCACCCCCAGAACTCTGCTGTAGGAACTAAGCCACACACTTTTATTAAAGCATTTTCTCTGAAAACCGGAGGTCGGTGCTAGCTCCACATTTTAAACCACAACTCAAATAGTTCACAGATCAAATGTAATAGTTGTATCTCTGGTTCAGACGGTGCATTCATGCACTGATATAGCAGCCAACAAGCAGTTGGCTGGCTCACATCCAGCTTCTTGTCCACCAGGACCCCCAAGTCTTTCTCCACACATCTCATGTAAAGTTATCTGCATTACTACCCTAGACTGCTTTTGTGTTTGCCCATCCCTCAGCCTGTCCCTACAGCACACTAAGCAGGAGAGAGGACCCGACCAGTGCAGAAGGATGAGCTGCTGGATACCTCTGCACATGGGGCACTGTCATGCTCACAGCTGAGATAAAGCAATTATTGACTATGCCATTCTCCATGGAATTTTGAGAGATTTCCACTGTAAGCTGCATAGCTCTGTATCAGTTAAATACACTATTCTTCTGGGCATACTAAGCTTTCATCCCAAGATGGGTCCATCCTCACCTTAGTGAGATACCTGAGTGTTTTACATGCCAGCTCATAATAGCTTTTTGATATAGAAAGCTGCATGACAAAGAGTTAAAATATTAAAAGTAGAATCTACTTTCCATGAAGAAATTCTCCATGAGACCTGCAAGACCACTTGAAATTCAACCACTATTTAAAAAGCATGAGAAAAACACGTGATGACAATCCCATGTACAAGATTTAATTCATTCTGGAAAAATCGGTGCTACAGGCTATACTTGATTATAAAAACCAGACAGAGAACAAAGTAAAAGCTGTACAACATATGTAATGTAATTCACTAGAATTCAGAGTGTGGGGAGTTGCCCATCATGGGTATTGTGCTAATGAACCAGTAACTGATACTATTCTTCCTCCTTGGAGGGGAAACTGAGAAATTGAGGATTTTAATGGGCAGTGGGACAAGAAGGTCGAGTGGGCATAGGAAGGGTGGTTTTAGACCAGAAAGTGCCATTTCCTCACTCTCCTTTAGGAGGAAAACAGAAAGTGGTGTCTCCTCCAAACTCAGAGTGGATACGCTGCCTGAAAGGCATGGCATTTTCTGGAACTTCTCCTTTACTTAAAATTGTGCAGTTCATATAGATTTAGTGGGATTTCCAGCTTCCTGTCACAAAGGGCAGGATATTTTGTGAGTCCTTAAATAGTTCTCCAAATTACCTCACTTCGCACATGAGAAGCATTTCAAAGTAAGAGGGGGGGCTGCTCTAATGCCAAAGTGTTGGTGGATTTTCTGGCTGGATGTTACTGGTGTACAGTAAGTTGCAGAGTGCAGCTCCTCTCTGTTGCCTACAAAGCAGGCTGCCTGCTTTCTGCCAACCTGCAGGGACACCACTGCAGTGACATCTTGTGTCTGTGCATCCTACAGCAGCAGTGTGTTCTTGGAGCCTATTTCGTCTACTGCACAAACATCCTGGGCCACATCCCTAATTGAGTATGTTCATGTAGCTCTAAGGAAGGTTGTGGTGCTGCACATCTTTGCAGTGAATTAAGATCTTACTGTATCACTCTTAAACCTGGCAGAAAATTCAATACGACCTATTGTACCAATTCCAAGCACAGTTTGAAATCTACCACGACATCATTTGTTTTCCTAAAGCATGTCCTGACACTGTCAGACTCTGAGCCATATCATACTGGTACCTGTGGAGATTCCTTTTCCAGGGCTAAAGCACTGCTACTGCTGCTGTCTCAGCAATGCCTCAAAGCAGCAAACTGACTGCAAGCCCTGCGTTGTCACACTGAGCACCAGATTGGAGTGCTTGAAATGTTCGAAACAGTGAATCACAGCTTCCAAAACTGCGTTTGCGCTGGGATGTAATCAATCAGGAGAGCCTATCTGGTGGTTAATTTATAACCAGAGTCTCATTTCATACATATTTTTAAAATTTTATAACTGTTATCCAGATAAATGCAACAACTGCACTCTTCCCTCCCTTCCCCCCCCCCCCCCCCCAAATTCCTTATGATGATACTTTGCAAAGCTTCCGGTGACTTATGTTTTATGCTTTAGTGTTGATAAATGCAACAATTCAATTAAAATGCAAATTCTATTATCTCAAAAGAAAACAGCTGATACCAATTATCAACAGAGAATGCCCAAGCCACTCACCTACAGAAGCAACAGTATCTGTAACCTTGACAACCTTGCCAGAGTCTCTCTGAAGCTTTTCCTCCTCCTCCCCTTCCACCAAACCGCAGCTGCTCTCTATAGAGTTGTATCTATTTGCTCTGCAGCCCGCCCCTGATTTTGCATAGGCACATGTTCCTATTAGTTCATAGATACAAGTCATACAAAGTAACCCGGTAAATCATGTTCTAATCAACTGTTTTCGTCAGGTATTAGACCAAATTATGGACAAAGAAATCTGTTCAACTGCAAGTTAATTTGTTTGCCTGGAGAATAAGTCATGGCAAATTTTAGCCAATTAGAACTGCAGTGACAACCTCTGCAATATAATATTCTGATGTAAGACTGCTCTGGGCTTTGGTTTCATACAAACTGTCTAATAGCTGACCTTCCAGTAGCTCCTCACAGCAGTCAAACAGGTCACTTCTAAGGTATCTGATAGCATACCTGTCTACATTGACAGCTACACGACAGTCATCACTGTGGCATTACAGCACTTTCTAAATGTCATAAGTTCAGCATTTAGCATAGCTCCTCTCTTCCCTTCCCTTCCCATTTAACAAAGAGATTTCCAACAGTTAGTACATGAAAGACATATTCTATGCTTGTCCTGGAAGCTTAAGAAGCACACTGTACCTGCAACAGCCAAAAGGTGCAGAGGGAAGTGCATGGGAACAGAGCAAACATGCAGCAACAGTTCCTACTGTACAGTCCCAGTTTCAAGAACTCTGAATTGGAGGAACTGTAAATGGCTCCTGTGTGCCCCGTAGTCATTCATACAATACATTCATACTTCTCTACAATTAGCCTCTCCAAAACCCTGGTGAACACATAAAAGCTTCTACTGCACTTGGTGGCAAGGAGATCCACAGCTCTTGTGTGCAGCATAAAGGAGGTTTTTTTTGCCTTCTGCCTTCCACCTGCTACATAAATTTGGTTCCCCAAACAGCTCTAGAGGCAGAGGCAACAACAGCCATTCCCCATTTGCTGTGTCATTCCAGTAGCCCGCTACTGCATTCCCCACCTCCCCCATTACCACACCTGCAGACCGAGGAGGCCAGCTCTGTAATCGCAGCCCCTGCTGATTACTTCAAGTCCTTTCCGGGCTCTGTGGAGCAGCCATGCACACGATGAGCAAGCTGCAGAAACACCGCAAACACCACAGACTTCTGCTGTGCCACAGTGATTCTCTGCGGTGCTTCCTGTCTCCCTCTTGTGTCCTGACATTTGACTGTGTGTTGTGACTACTGATGGACTACTGATGGCATTTTCACGAAATTCTTGATTTTATATCAGATGGAATGCCTACAGAAATAAATGTTTATCAGAATTATGGAAAGGCTTTGGTTGGAAGGGGCCTTAAAGCCCACCCAGCCCCAACTCGTGCCAAGGGCAGGGCTGCAACCCACCATCTCAGCTGCCCAGGGCCCCATCCAACCTGGCCTTGAGTGCCTCCAGGAATGGGGAACCCACAGCTTCTCTGGGTAGCCTGTCCAGCTCCAGCACCTCAGCACCCTCTGAGTGAAGGCATATAATCTAAATTCCCCCTCTTCTAGTTTAAAACCATTGCTCCTGTTGCCTTTTGTTGTTACAGAAAACTTTCCTCTTCCAGCAAATTACTTGGCAGTCTTCCACATACTGCTACAACATTTGGTAACTCCAGGAACAAGACGGAGAAGTCTTCCCCTCATGGTTCAGATCCTTCGTCCTGGCTTGGTCATTCCTCAGGCTTCTATGTGATCTGCTGCAGGCACAGAGGGACTGGCAGCACACACAGGCCTGGAAACAGGAGCAGACAAGCTTCCTTCCTCCACTCCTTGCTGCACTGCTGGGACCCAGTATGTCGCAGCACAAAGTTGACTTTTATTCAGCTGCATCCCAGCTGGAAGCCACACTTGGGGTATAAGATCTGAGGAGCAAACCAGGGGTACAAGCTGACCATGCCTGCCTCCCAGCACAGCGCCAACACAGCCAGGTTTGAATGCAGGCCGTGCCTCCCTCATTCCTCTCTCATCTAATCGCGTTCTCTGAAGATGGTATCTGCACGTACTTTGTGCCCTTCCAATCTCTAATCTCTTCTAAGGGTCCATATCTCTCTGACTTGATTTTGTTTCCCTCTCATGTGGATATATATAATACATTTATCTCCTACCGAATGCCAGCCTGTAAGATAAAGCACAAAAAGCAGCTAGCAAAAGCAGTCTGTGAGGAGTGCAGCAGAGTCTCATTCCCTCACAACAATAAGTTCATCACCCTGCTGCTGCTGACGTGCCGACAGCTCCCAGCCCAGCGCAACCTTTTGCTCCCCTCAGTACCTTTCGATGCTGCTGAGCCAAATCCAAAATAGAGTTTTCAATTACAGAAGAAGGATTTGGGTAGACCCAATTTTAAGAGCAATTTAGGACCCTTAGGAGCCATGAACTGTTTCCGTACCTTATCAATGCCTTAAGATACTGGCAGCCAGAGAACCATGGCAAATATCTTAATAGACTCAGTAAATGTGTATGTATGACAGGGAGAATAAAAATAAAGGTATTCATCCATTTGTGGTTTCACCTAGCTGCAGCAGGAAATAATGTGCTGTCTTTCATAAAAGCAGTGTTCTGTTCACGCTAGACAGAGCCTTTGTGCTTTTAAGAATAATAAACTCCCTCCCCTTTTTAGGGTCATGTTTTGTTAGATGCACGGCAAACTGACAGATTGCAAGAAAATACACCAAAGGCAAAACAATTAAAAACAGTGTTTTGCCATGTTCTTCAGAAGAGTGGGTGTAAACAGCATCTGCTGCCATGGGACAACAGAAGATGCTCAATGAAGTTCTTGTAACAAAATGGGCTGATCACATCCTCAATGGCATGGCTGTCACAGCGGGGATATCACAGCCAGGCACCTGCTATAATTTGCGCATTTGTATGTGTGCATGTGTTGCACATCTTAATACAAAAGATAAAAAAGCCACAATCTAATTCAGGCTTGGGTTTTTATACCCTGCTTATCAGACTCTCAAACCCTGATTATGATTACGTTCTATTTTCCTTTTAATTTGTCGTACATAACAGTTCTATTGATGTTTTGGTCTGGTTCCCATCCTAAAAATATGACAAGTGTCCAAAAATTTGATGGACTAGCAAGTAATCTCAGCCCCTGTGACGACGCCTGACAGCACTGACCCTTCCAAGTCCAATTCTCACCACCGTGCACTTTGTGGTGACATGATCACCTGCGAAACAACCATGCAAAATGCTGTGTATCACAACCAGGGCTGCACAATTACTCCTTCACAGACAGAAATGGCTTGCAAGAAGGGAACAGTGTGTAATCATGTCTACATGGATCTTTATGTGTATTCGGAGAAGAGAAATTTAGATATCGGCTTTTTGTGTACAGAACAAAAAGCAGCTCAGGCACATCGAACACTCCACAATCAAATACTGCACGAGGCAAACAGAAAGCCTCGGAGCATAAAAGGGTTCAATTAAATATGAGGCTTGAGTGCCACAAAAATAAACTGCATCAAACAACTTCCTTTATCCCTGAAAATATGGGAAGGACTCAAATACTCTACTTACAATGGTTTTCAGAAGTCTTACGGCTCATAAAAGAATATTGTGTTCCACCCAGAAACGGCACCAATTAGACATGAGCTGAGCATTGTGTCTATCTCTCAGCGAATTGTATCAACACTCTGAGCCAGCAAGCAGCACATCAGTTTTGCACATAGCTTTCTTGCAGCTCCACCACCACCCAGGTGGCAGGAAAATGAGAGACGGGCTGTAATGCTTTGGGAAGAGTCACGTTAGAGACCTTTGACAAGGAAAGACTCACAGAAGGGCTGCCGGGAGCATGAAGTTAACAGGGTGAATCCTTCCCCCTTCAGCTGTTTTTTCACCCAGTGATTGCTGGGCCTAGTGAGGTTCAGTGCCTGATGAATGATCACACACCTCTTGGCCCCAACCTCTCTTAGCCTCACCAGGACACATCAGCCTGTTCTTCAGATTCAGAAAGCTGCATGAAATGCCTCTGCTGAGAGATCCCGAGCAAGTTATCCTAAAAAACTACTGGGCAAATTAGAACAAGCTTTGCACTTTCAAACGCATGCGCTAAGGGCCAGTAATTTAACGCATCAGAGCACTGCTAACATAGGGACTAAAAGCATTCTAATTTGAAAAACCACTGCTGCACTGGCTGCCATACAGTCCATCAGCCAGGCTGGTTAGGTCAACAAGAGGTGTGCAGTAACACACAGGGTTGGACAGATCTGGAAAAGTGCACAAAGTGCAGCATGCTAATGTGTGTTCAAGAATTCTTACGGAAAAAATGCCTTAAGACTTCAGCTACATTGAAAGCTAAAGTGGTACTCAAGTTATACTAACACAGCTTTGGCAGTCAGTGGAATAAAAATCTGTGTTTTTCTAGTTACTTCAGACCATTGGAAAGTGAGAATAGGTACAGAAGGTTATCAGTGGCTACCGATTGCTACAAGTCGTTCAATCAAAACAACAACAAAACAGTACTGGCCAAGTGTCAGCCATTTTTTAACCTTATTTTAGAACGAATACACTGCACCATGTTAAATCAGGAATCGTTCTTCTTAATGAAAACTACTTATAAATAAACACTAGAGCCACTCAGTTCCAGAAAGACTGTTTCATCAGACAGTAATTAACTACTTTCCCAACTAAACAGTCCTCTTGCAAAATTAGGTGATAAGGGTTTGGTTTGGCAGTTTTGTTATTCTTGCTTTCCCAGGGGCTTGCCTACACATACAGATTCCTAGGCCCTCATCCAGTTTCCTTGGCAATGGCTTTCTCTGGTTGTACTTGTAGAGATGGAGCTAACAAGGCTCTCTAGTTCATCTACTGAAGTGACACAAACTAAACTAGAAGAGGCAGCTGTACTGGAGGATCACAGTTTGGTGTCGCAGATGCTACTTGCAGTGTAATGATGCTACTTGCAGTGTAACTACACAGCAGTGCTGTGAAAAACATGGTTAAGAACAGACACAGAGATTAGGAGTTCAGACTCTTAAAGGGAGTAAAGTTTGTGCACTGACAGAAATAAATGGTTTGGAGTACCAGAAGTGTTAACTTCATACCAAGATAGTCGTCTTCTAGCAATTTCTAGAACATATGTACAGAGTTGTGCTCATTACCCATTTCCTCTGAGTTCAGTGACAAAAGGTGAGCGTTCAACAAAGGCTGGCTGCAGTGCACAGATATCATCCCTCAGTTGCAGTTCGTTGTATGATGAAGCACCATCTTAGTCTTTGGTGGTCTCTGAAAAAAGGCTTCCGTGACCAGAGCAGGAGTTGCAAAACAGATTCCCTCCTCAAACAACAGTCATATTGAGTTCATATAATGAATTCTAACAACATCCTTTGCATGCACTTTTGCCTTTATTCACTAAAATTATAAGCTGTATTTCCAAGACTGGAAAAACGAGTTTACTTCATTGGAGACAGAAAAGAAAATGAAAAGCCTCTTTGCTTATCAGTCCTAATGAATTACCACTATTCTGAGGTACGAAAACTTCCAAGGTGTACAGTTGTAATTGTTGGTCATTTTAAGTTGCTGCAGCATTACATGAATATATGTGAAACCAACAGAGATGTAAAGTTTTCTCAAGATGAAGTTCTTTACGAAATTTAAGGTGCGCCTACCCAAGTTACTCCACAACTGAGAAAAATCACAGTATTATGGATAAAAGACAGGTTATTCTATGCTTTCCATGCTACAAAATCAATAACACTACCCTTTCTTCCACTTGAATGATTTTTCCCTGGTGGTTATGAAACACAGAACTATGACAGCCTACTTTGGAAAGACTGCATTTCGTGCCTGTTCTAGAAGAGAAAAAATGAGGGGCAGAACAAAAGCAGTGCTGTGAAAGAACAACCTTCTTCTCAGTGGTGCCCCTGCACAGCTCTGTATCCATGGGGCCTTGATGATGCCTGGGGAAACTCTGGCCTGAGTCCGTTCTTCAGGGAGCAGAGCACAAATTTAAGGCTCAGTTCCTGACAAGGTTTTAGGACTTTACCTACAGAGAGCTACTTAGAAATGCAACCAACAGCTAAATAAATCTAAATATATTAAGTTGCAACTTAATCCACCATTGTATTGTAGAAGACAATTCCCTCATGTTTCCATTTCTATCACAATTCATTAATCAATAACTATTCAAAAGAGATGCTTTAGAGTAAGAAGAGAAGGAAACCAGAAGACAGTTGATTCACTGTGAGGCAAAACAGTCAGAAGTGGCGTTGGAAAAAAAACAAATTAGTGAGAACACAAGCTGTAAGGAAAAAGGCAGTTTTTAAAAGATCATCTATGCTTACATGGAAAGACAGGTGATTTGAAGCGAGAGACATGAATTATGAAAAATTCAGGAACTGGTTTTGTTAATATTGAAATTGTCTCTGGGAGTTACACAAATCCTTTCATCCTAGATGAGTACTGCAGCACAGATATTGCATATCATTTAAAGGTGCAGATATAGAAGGTTATGCACTAGCTAAAATAAATTTTCTACATAATATTGCTCTACTTCTTCATTTTTGGTGTCAGAGTTCAGTGCTGATTTTTACATGTGCATAATTAAGACTGTCATTTGACACTGTAGCACTCTTCAGCTGTCTTAGTACACACTTTTCCTCTCCATTACACAGGCCTGGAAGGAAACTGGAAGGAAAGCAGCAGAGGAGTGAATCCCCTTAGAGTAGCCATGTCTGTGTACAGGAATATATTTATGTAGTTATGGGTTAGGGTCTTGTGAAAGAAACTTAATATGAGGATAAGCCATTCCCACTGCAAATTTTTAAGAGATAACAATGGATCCATTTTATGTATTTAGCCACCAACTCTAACATCACTGGGAGGGCTGTTTTGGCTAGAATGAGGCAACAGTTGAGAGGAGTCAGATAGTAGGATACAGACATAACTTCAAAAGAAATCAAGGCTCATGCAGCAGTTGCAAGACTACAGTCTAAGCAACAGAAATTCATATATGAAAGTGATGAAGTGGGAAGCAACATGATATTTTCTGTCACTGGCTGAACATTTTACATATCCTATCACTAAGCCATAAACAGACACTACCAACATTACATAATCTACTGTTCATAGGAGCAGTCACTTCAAGTTCCAGCAAAGATGCTCTTGAAAAAGTAGCAAATCAGGCCTTATTGACCAGAAAACTGCCTTGGCTAAAAACAAACTGCCCACCAGACAGCAGGCCCCAAAGCTGGTCAAGCTGGCAGAGGGTTAAGCTGGTCTGCTTCCAAGACTTCTCTTACTTTTTTTCCCCAGCACATCAGACTTCTGGAGCAATTATTGAGGCACAAAAGCCAGTCTTTGTGTTTACAGTAATAGAATTATTGTAAACTTATTCTTAAACATTTCCACACGTTATGTGTTTTTTCTTGTAAAATTATCTCCAAAGGCAAGTATTAGGGAAGAAAAAATTCTGGAGGAAAAACAGCTGGCACTTTTATGTTTATCTGAAAGCCATGTTTGTTTTCTTCTAGGCAAAACTGGAGCCTTAGGAACTCATAAATGATTCCCAAGACACTTTGAACTGATTTTCACAAAACTCAAATTATTGCACCAGAAAAAGAGTAGTAAATAAAATGAAAGTGGCAAAACTAGAAATTACACTTTATTTTCCTACTGAAGCTACTACTCCTAAATACCCTATAAGCAGCAATTAAAAGCTCAATTTACAATGATAGCCACTCCATTTGTCTTTAGGGCATTCTTCCACCCTGTGGTAATAAAAACGATCCTTCCTCACCTATAGTACACACAGCATTTGCAGGAGGATGGCCAGGAAAAATGATGTGGATAGTAAGTTATTAGTTTACAGAACCCCCCTGGAAGACAAAACTAAATTAAAAGCTGGAGCTCTTCATTACAGAGTGGATCAAATTTAAAGTATGTGAGATTACGAGATGTAGAAGGGAAATGTTTCCCAGAAAAGAAGCAGTGTCCTGTCGAAGGGGGAATAAATATCAATCCAAGGGAAATAAACCAGCAGCTTCTCTGAGTCATTTCCTTTTGCACTGTGATTTATTCCTGTCTTGTGCATGGACTGACCTTGCAAATATTCCTTTTGCACTTGATACCAGAAGCTTTAGTAGCACAGTATGTGCTTAAAAGTCTACACACACTAATGAATTAGTAATTTCTTCTCTAATCCTTTGTTCCAACTACGTGTGCAGTTTATGCATGTACCACTGAAATTGGTGTATTTAAGTGTATAAAAGGATGGTTTGGTGAGGAATCTTCACAGAGTATAAAACTTGGGGTATGTTCTTGAGAGAGAAAGGAGAAGTGGTCAGAAGAGGAGGAGTTTTAAGAGGAATCTCATTTCCACCAGGAAATGAATAAGAACCACTGCGGTCCTTTTCAACCCAGGCTATTCTATGATTCTATGATCTGTTCACTTTCTTAAGCACAAGAATAAAAATTATTTTTCATACATTTCTTCCCTTGTATTTTGAAAAAGGAAAAATAACCTATATTCTTTAGAAGAAAGTAAGTTTCCCTTAAAATTGCAGTACAGAGGCACTAGCCAATTTCTAACAAGCATTCAATATATGCTCACTGTCTAAAATGCATATGGAAATAATGTTTCTTTATTATTATTTCACAGACTAACAAGGGATCATTTTATTTCTAAGCAGCAATCACAAGAAAAAAGGGAATAATTTTTAAGGAAAGCCTTGACCATAGTGCTGTGAACAAGATCACTTAAAATAGGTTAAGGCACTTTGGGATGGAATTAGATGTAATTTGTAAGATATCAGGCAAATTGCATGGAGTAAAGAACCAAAGAGCCTTCCCTCGAGTTTGAGCGTGGGTTGATTTCTACTTTATTAGGAACACTGCTTCGGGTGCCCACACTAAGAGCAGGGCAAAATAATCCAGTTGCAAAGATAAGATTCTCTGAGGGAATCATATGCAAACAGAAGCAACTCATCTTCAGAACGCCTGTCATAAACTGTACACTTAAATGCATCTTCAGCTAACTCTGCAAACACTGTAACTGCCAAACAATACTGGGATAAAGTCAAAATACCCGACCATAGTTGAATAATCAGATTGACAAATTTGGATTCCAAGCTTTAAGCCTTCCGGGCATGTTGTCATTTTCCCTGGGCACAAAGTCTTAGGAAATAAAGCAACTCTACACCTGTAATTATGAGATTCATATTTTAGCTAATTATGCTGTATTTATTCATACTAAATAAAACTATGTTGACAAGTAATGATTGAACATAGATACTGATAAGTCACAAAGGCTAACTCTTAAGATGTCAGATATAGTGGAAGGTAGCAAGAGAAACTTTGCTTTTCATCTCTTTAGTACTTCCTCTTCTCAGCCTTTCCATCTTTTTAAAGCAAAGCTTTTAAAAGCTGCAGTCACTTATTTTTCCCAATAACTAATCTATAACAAGTTCTTCCTGCAGAAGATGTTGCTTCTAAAAGAACATTTCTAACAAAGGATTCTCGTTAAAAGCAAGGTTCCACTTCAAGGCAGCTAAAAAGTAAGAAAAAATGTCTAAAGGAAAGGGCTAGCCTGCCTACCCATCTTTGACAGCATTCAATTCCTATTACAGACAGACATCCTAAGCCTCGTTTTATTTGTTTTCTATTAATCAGAAGATTTTAAGAGAAGCTCCTGGCCTCACCCCTAGGTGTTTATTTTCTCTTTTGAGATGTTCCTGTGCCCTGTGTTTGGTTTTCAAGTGTTAGCTACACAAAAGGATAGCCAAATTGAAAGAAGACATTTAGCCACCTAGATCTAGTAGATCCCAAATGCAGCTGGCACAGCAAAGCAAGTATTGATTTTGCCTTTGGAGCCCCCGTTACTCATTCTAGGGAAGAGAGAAGGTTGACCTCCCCTCGGGGTCTTACCCAAGGCCCTTTTGGGATGCACTGGCCACCAATGTTTGCAGCTCAGTCTGAAGGACCAACCAGGGGCAAGGGCTGCAGTGTTCCTAAGCTGAAACATGCATGTCTGTATGGTCCCAAACTAGGCCCAAGGCACTGGAAACACTTCAAAAGAGTTTATCTAATATAAATCAAACACACTGAGGAACACCCTTTCTTCCTCCAGGTATCAGAGAGTGCATGAGCACCTCACATCAAAGCAAGCTGTCTCAAGCCCACCTCAATGTCAGGGTTGTTTGCATCACAGTCCTCAGTGCCATCATACTTTCGTTAATTGCTGGCTAAACAAATCCCCTGATCACCACGTGCACACAAGAAATACCATCTGGTATTCAATTTTCCTGTTTTCTAATATGTGTGTTTTGTAAAATAAAATGACCACGATTGAACAGCTCTAAGCTATCACTGCATTTGACCTCCTCTCTCCACCTCTTCTGACTCGCTCTCATCCTCTTCCTTGTCAGATTACTTCTCTTTCTCACCCTCAGCCCCTCCTGATTTCTGACACAGCTGTAGGAGCCCATCTGTTGTACAGCAACAGAGCCTTGAGATACCTGTGAAGTGAAAGACCTAATCAGCAAGCTGGGACATACTTCACCTGTTTTTCCCTTTCTTATATCTGAAACTGCCACAAACTGCAAAGGTATTACAGAACTGTTGCAAAATTGTCTAAAGGAGATAAGGATTGCTCTCTTGTGCACAAAAATACTTCAGAACATACTAATTAGTAAGTTATTATGGATGGGAAGAACCCCACATATTTTCTGGATTTCTGGCTTGGAAAAGTTTACTCACCTGGTGAAGGATTTAGAGTTTTTACTAAAAAAAAAAAAAAAAAAAAAAAAAAAAAAGCGCAAGTTTTCAAGGCTATTTCCATTTCAGATATTTAAAGACAGAAGGTTTATGTAGCCAAACATTCGCTTTTAATGTACAAAGCAACAATGCACAAGCAGAAGACCTAGGTACGTGAGCAAAATCAATTCCTTCCCCTTGCTGTGAGTTTGTATGAGAGACCAGGGACATCAGCTTTATGCCTTGAGTCTGTAAAATGGGAACAATCTCTGTGGACTGGATGGGGGGGTAGAATCTCTTGGAGGTGAAACAAGAGCACATAGCAGTGGGGAGCTCTGCAGCTTCCCGCAGCAGGTGGCCAGCAGAATGGACACCCTGTGCTGAGCAGCTCTATCTTTTAGCAGGAACCAAATAAACCTGATAAGCCTGCTTTGTTTTCTGAAAGTGGGGCAGTTGTACCAGGACTAATTTTTGGGGGGTAAGGCCTTGAGATGACACTGCACTATCAGTTTCTTCTTCAAGCAAATACCAACTGCTGCTGCAAAGCTGCAGTCCAGAGGAGCTGCCATCTGACCACTTTTGTCACAAAACCTCAACTCTGCAGGGGATTATTAAATCTATTAGATACCCCACCACAAGTTTACATCTGTGAGGGGAGGCAGATTCACTAACCCATAAAAGACAGGGAAAAAAAAGTGCAAATGGTGCTAATTGCAGAACCTAAAATTATTTCACCCAAGCATTAATTCTTTCAGAAAAGGATCATTTTCATTAATTTGTAATAAAGCAAGTTCATTGTTAGAGCAGTATTTCCATTTTCTTCTGGCCAAAACCACGTAAGTGAATGAATGAAGCCACTAGCAGCCTTGCATTTCAGACCACCAAAAGCCAATATGAACACAAAACTGGGATTATTAAATATTCAAAGCCCTGTACCACCCAAAGCTCTACAGGCAACTGTTGTTTGACACAAAGAAGAAAATGCAACTGTCCCATCTTTAATGGCATAAATAATCAAAATGACTGTTATTAAACATCATTCTATACTCAATATTCTTGTTGCAATTTCACTAACAGGACTTTGTAGCATTTGAACAACTTAGTATGCTTGTGAGTATAAGACTAGAAAAGGTATTTTAAAACATCAGCATCAAACATGATCTGATATGCTGAGGAAATTTTTTCTAGGTATGGTTTATACATGTTGAAAATATACAAGAATATACTGAAGAACCAATGCCTCTCTGCATTGCCTCAGCTCGCTTTGTATGCCTCTCGAGTAAGTCTGGATTTTAATGTCTGCTCTCATACAAGACCTTTCGAAACTCTTACACAGCATGGCTTTATACTGTAAATCCCAAGGGTCTGAGAGATCAGGAAACCATCATATTATGCTGAATCTGTATTCCCCAGTGGTCTAAGCTTCCAGAGATCCCTCCAAGGGCATGTTATTTTCTGTGTAGGATTTTACTTTTCTGCTATAACAATAGGAAGACTGAAACCTTTTGCTCTGTGATCCATTAATGATAGCTGTAGCTTACATACTGCTGTGCAGTACGCTGTGTCCAAAGGATACAGTTCTTTGATCATCCAGGCCACAGCATGGATCCCATGCAAATAGGAATGCATATTGCTGCTCAACACAGATACAATGATTTCTATTTGTATTTGAAACTTGCATTTTCAAATCAGTTCTGCATATATTGGCCATAATCATATCTATTGTAAAACAGCTAAGAAGCATAGGGTCATTCAATTTACACAACACTACTTCTACATAGGCTTTGCATAGCTGAGAATACACTGGACTCACATTCAAATGTGCCACTCAGAAGAGAGAACATCACCACATACAAAGCCCAGGTCAATAGAAAGATCAGTCCTGACTAATACATGTATCTTCTCTGGCTGTTTCTGTGCTACATCTAAATACAGGGGATTCCTAAAATCTCATTTGGTCAAAGTGACAAAGAAATTGTATCAAAGTAGAGGGTTGTATGAACATGCTTAGCAGCGTTCACTGCATGTGAAAAATGAGTTAGATCCACAGCTGTTATACACCAGATTACCTCCGCTGACTTCCAAATATCACAGAAAGGCCAGGGTTGGAAAGGAGCTCAAGGATCATGAATCTCCAACCCCCCTGCCACATGCAGGGGCCACCAACCTCCCACATTTAATACTAGACCAGGCTGCCCAGGGCCACATCCAAGCTGGCCTCGAACACCTCCAGGGAGGGGCTTCCCCAACCTCTCTGGGCAGCCTGTTCCAGCACCTCACCACTCTCTTTGTAAAGAGAGATTCAAAAATAGGAACTTGAACAACATGTATTATTTCAGCCCTGCTGAAAATGTGGACTAATTCTATACTGCTACACAGATAAATATATGAACATATATATAGGCTAGAATTTAAGTGTTTCCTTTTTGAAGGCAGGCCTAAACTTTTAGTATACAAACAGCAACTTTGTAAATGGAAAAGAAGTGAAGACTTCAGTCTGATAGGGACAAATCTGCCAGCTGGAAAGGTGCCTACTTGTACAAGAAATAAGTATTTCTCATCAATCACAGGCACACAACAGGGCACAGTGGGAAATGTGTGATGCAGAGACACTTGTTTTGTGTTAGGAGATAATTTGGAAGAACAATCGGATCAGGCTTTGAAATGGATCAGCATGAAACATGTGATGACCAGGTCGGTGGTTGAAAAGACTTCTGAAAACACTTTGAAAACATTGCTGGAACATCTTCTGAAGCAGACTGAAACGTAAGTCTCCAGCAAAAACAGCTGAAAGCTCCTCAGGGACTTACATGCACCAGAGGCATCCTGCAGTCCACCCCAGTGACTACTGCTTCTGAAAGAAAGAGCAAGGCTTGAGATCACAATAAGTGCCTTTCCAAGCACAGCTGGAGGGATCCGAACTAAACGTGGAAATGCGCACAGCCCCCACAAAGGTGCCCCAGGGGAAAGGGGGAGGCAGTGACAGAGAGTACACACAGAGCAGCTTTTGCATCTCCACCATCTTTAACTCTGCCCAGAAGAAATGCAAGGGAAAAGCGCTGGGTGCCAGGAGCCTGCAAAGCCCTGGGAGCTAAGCCCTAAGACACTATGGTCCGTCTTAAGAAACTAGGGCAGTTCTATCCACAGCAGATGCAGATATAAGTTGCAGAGAGTTCTTCTAGAGTCTATACGGACAAACTTCTATCATGTATGTATGTTGCCTGGGATGTATGTCTCACTAGCACCTATTTCAAGCTGGTAAACCTCTGCAGCCCTAGCTTAATTATCAGAACAACTTACAGTAAGAAACAAACTCTTTCTTTCTTTCTGAAGCTCTTGCAAAATCACTCCCTCCTTCTCATCAGAGTTTTATACTGTGTATAGAAACTACATTAAACAGTACTAGATTCTACAAAGATGGGTAGAAGCTTAGGGTAAAAAATAGTCACTCAGGACCTCATCTCTGGACATGCTGGACTAGATGGGCATTTGAATTTCAGTTCCTGCTAGCTCAGGAGATGATGCAAGTAGGCACAGATGCCAAGCAGTTCTAGCAGTTGACAAATAAATAAGAATGGGCTGCTAGAAGGATGAAGAGACAAATACTGGAGGATGAGGAGACAAGCACTAGCATGTCTGAAATAATGTCACATACCTTAAGCTGCATGAGTCCAACTACAGGTCAGGGACTTCTAAAACTTGAGGAAAGTTCTACTGATCTGGATGTGTAATTAAATATATTGGACAAGGACATTTTAAAAGCACCTAAACGACTGTTCTTGGCTTTATGAATTTCTTCTATCCTGCTCAAGACATGGAAGTTGTCCATTTGTCCAATTGCTTTCAGAAGAACACAAAAGGCAGAGTCTGCACTCCAGGTATTTATGCATCTTTTCAGTGTGAAACGTCAGCTTGTAAGGCTCTATGCTGGATGGCGCTCTCACAACAGACGCATACACAAAACCACACACTGAAGTTCTTCACAGTGGAAAAATGCTGTTCTGAATGCTAGCATCCCTACATCTCATGTTCTTTTGTTTGCCACAAGAGTACCTTTCAAGATGGTCACTGAGATGAAAGCTGAATGTCACTGTCAGTTTTGTTGGAACTTGGGTTACTGTAGGTGCACAGGTGTTGGAAAATCCTCTTGTCATTAAAAAACAAACCAAACAAACAAAAAAGCAAAAAATGAGACCTTTCTGAAATGGATCACGTTACCATTTTTCCAAACAAATATGATGGACCGCGCAATGCAAACCACAGAAGAGGCAAGTTTCAGCTACTGTCACAGGACATATTGTCATGGAATATTCTACAAGTTGCCAGGTCTTCATGCACACAGCTATTCTAGCTCCTGGCAAAACTTTGAATTGTTGTACAGTATCAATGAATAAGGATGCTGATATTACCTCCTGAATTTACAGTTTTTTAAATGACAAACCACTTGTACAAGACTGCTGAGAGGTGCGTTGTAACTGAGCAATCTCAAAAGATGGGGCGTAAGTTGCGCAGATATTTTAGGATCCAAAATGATCACTCAGCTATTGGATCAGGAGTTCCAACAGAAAACAAATGTTCAGAGCTCCACAGAAAGTGCTCTACAAAGATCTCAAGAAACTAATTTAGATCAATTTATAATGCTCCAAACATAAACAACTGGACATAAGCGAGTCTCTGACACTCGTCTTGGACCTTTTCTTACACTGCTGGTAATGAATAAGACTCAAAAAAAAAAAAGAGCTATTTTCTTTAATTTTATTTAGAAGAGCAGTGCAGTACAAGGCCTACTAAGAACTTTCCAAGACCATATATTGAAATTATTGATAATATAAATCTGATTCAAATAATCAGTGCTGTTAACATTAAATTTACAGAATACATCCAGTTATCAGCTCTACATGAAAGTGCAGAACTTCTCTGAACTTGCAACATGTTAAAAGGAGTCATTTTTTTAAATGACTTAAGACACAGGATGGAGCAAAAGCATTCATATGGAGCATATAGCTGCAGGTTACAGAGAAAAGAAACAGAAGAAAAACAACCTCATCAGCATTTACTGAAAGCTCATGAACACGTGGGTCAATGAAAACAATCCCAACCAATCTAGCAGTAGAGAGAGTCTAAGGAATAATTTTTTCAAGCCTCTGGTTAATTTCTTTGCTTCTGGCAAAGTACTGATAATCCAACTTCTCAAATCACCTTTCCATCACAAGCAAGTGACTTTGCTTGTTCTTCCATCTTCACAAAGCAGATTGAAGCTGACAATACTAGTGCTAAATGCCTACACACATGGCATTCTGCGGGGGCTCAGTAATGACAGAACTTATCCAGAGAAAAAAGAGAAAAAAAAAAAAAAAAAAAAAAAAAAAAAAATCAGAACATGCAACACAATTTAAATACAGATTAACAATTTGTTAATGTATGGGCTGAAAGCTTGCATAGCACTGAGGTCTTTTTGATGTGACACCTGATAAATGCACTTGTAGGCAAAGAAAGCTGGGAGCTCAAAATATTTGGATAGATGTTTGTTGATGAATATATTCCTTTTTATGTGTGTGAATGCACACAGTGCTTGTACTGCTCTCTCTCAGAAACGTCAGGAATTCATATGCCACCTCCACATCCCTAAAATCACATAACTTACCAATTAACACTTCCCGTTGCCGAACTAACGTGTGCCAAAGCAAAAACTGACTCTTTACCACACAAAAATTGCCTCACCCAACACAGAGGAAAAGAAAAGTGTCAGCTGGAAATACCCACAGCAAGCTTTTGCTGCCAGGATCAGCAAATTATGGATGGATAGCTATACAATAAAAGGAAGACTAGAAATTCAGTGGATTCCAAAGAAGGCTCCATGGCATTTCAAATTCATTATCCATAAAGATGTTGCTCTATAAATTAGAGATAAAACATATGTATGCAGCTAAAATATTACAGTATACTAGGAAACAGAACAAACAGAACACTGTCAGTGAAAGTAATTTCTTTTACATAATTGCCAAGATCATGGTGTTGTGTATAGTGCTTCTTTAGGAGGAATGGAGAAAATTCCTAACACACATATGCAACAGACATACATGCACACTAGCTGTCCATTAATGAGGTGGAGAAAAGGAACACCAAACTCCCTGGAAAGGTTGCTTCAGGCCACCAGCTCTTCACAGTTCACTGCAGTCAATACTGCAGGAGAGCCCAGCTCCGCCGCAGGCACCTTTCCTCAGTGCAAGCTTAGTGCTTGGTCTGGTAGTGAATGGTATTGGTTCATCTTGGATGAAAACCCACAGAAAGGAAAAGCAGAAGAAAATCTTTACTCTGCAAGATGAAATTTAAGGTTGTAGGTCTTATTATGGTTTGGTTTTGGTTTGCTTGTTTTGTTTGTTCAGAAAAGCCCAAGAAAACAGGAGTTTCAGGACCTTCACAGAATAACTTAAATGTGTGAAGAAGCGCAGACTACATTTTCTCCTGCTTGGGAATGTTGGCTACCTCCACAAAGACTATGTCATGCTGGAACAAAACCAACTGCATCTGAGTGATTAACAGGAGGACAATTTAGACAAACCTGTTTTTACTTCTTTAGCCCCTTCTGTAAAGCATCTGCCAACAGGAAAAAAAAAAAATGGCCTTCTGACAGCTGTTTCAAGGAGCAGCAAATCCTTCAGAGTCATGACAGCATCTCATATGTCTGGCTCAAATTTCCTTGTGCTGTCCTGGCAGGCAGCTGGGATGAGAGGGGAGTCTGCTTACATCAACCAATGGAGTTGTCTGTTCCTCAGATCTCAAGAAAAGAAATAAACTGGTTCAGAGCACTGTTAGCATTGGGTGTGTGCTTATGGACAGCTACTACAGAAGAGATGATGTCTCAAGTGACATAGACCCAGCATCACTACCATTCTCCAAAAACTACTAGTCGACTCTATGGTCATCTTACACTAATTATGAAGTGTACAGTTTAATTCCCTTATCTCCTTTTAAGGCAAACATCACAAAAAATGTACTCTAATAATCAAATTAAAGAAAATAAAGAGTAGTGCAACTGTGATCACAGTCTCTGTAGTGAAACACCAGTTTGTGGTTACTCACGTGTGAAAGACTGAGAATTATTTACTAATGTTTAAACCACTTCAACTATGATTTTCACACAGGGTTTGAACATAGCAATACCACTCAAAGACAGCTTCAAATAAAGAAATAATTATTCACAGGCTTCCAATTTTAAGTAATGCTTCCTGTTGCAATAATAAAGTATGATTAAAGTGTGGCTGGCCAATGGAGTTTAACAGTTCTTATTTCTTACAGCAGCTTTTACCAAGTTTTAAAGTTGAAATCATTAATTCAAACCCTTAAAAAGTCGACATGGTATGTTTACTACCAAGTATTAAAAATAATTGGGTCATTATCATTAAAGCTCCTTAACTGACTCCAACTTGAAAGTGCTTGGAATGGTTGAAATACAATGTTTAAAATGAACATGTTTTTAATCCCATTTTTAATGCTACGTGATCTAAACAACCAAAACATCAAAGACTGCACACTTTTTAAACAGATTTTTCACTTTAATCACATCCAAATTTCCTTTTCATTTTCCCTTTTGTCCCTCTCCATTCAGTGTTCCTATTTATTTTAAGTTATATTAAACACGCAGCAAAGAAAGATGTGAAATCCTAAACCTGCTCCTAAAGGCACAACCCCTGCAGCAGTAGCCCCCCTTCATTCACTCAGGCCACTCCATTACCTTTTCCAATAATCATTAGCTTCACAGCACAGACAAATGACTCAACATATTCTCTAATTATCAGTAATCTAAAGATGACTTCCATTCACAGAGAAAGTGACAAACAACTCTGGTGTGACGGTTCTCCTAGCTTCATATGCTGTGAGTGGAAAAAAACATCACTCACATATTACAAAGGATGCTGAATATGAATACAGAGGCCAACAGACAGAGAAGTGATGTTCTCTGCTCAAACAGTATGTTGCTGTTGAGCTTTTGGAGGACAAGAACTGCAAGGAAGCCTCCCGCCCACTTAGTCAGTGTCCTCTAGTAGTGCTACAGTGGTAGGATAGGAATGGCACGTCCAAAGACGGCAGTGGAGAGGTGTTTACTTCAGATTCATGCTCACAGAGCTGGCAATTAAGATTTTAAGTGCTTTCGTAATTAATAATTGATGGTTGGGCTTGATGATCTTAAAGCTCTTTTCCAACCTAAGTGATTCTGACTCCATCATCAGTTTGGTCCTGCTGACTTCCACCTGATGCTAGCAAAATTTCAGTTGACTGAAGTACCAGTTGGCTTGATACCACACCTGACCATCACACTGTGACGTGCTAATATATATCCATTAAATCACCAGGCGTTTTACAGATGACACACTTCCTCAAGTGCGTGAAGCCTCCCAGCACTGCATCCGTGTCCTGCTCAGCACAGCTAGCCAGACTGGGTCAGCCCTAGCTTGGCAATGGATTCCTTATTTCCTGCACCTGGCAAGCGGGCACCACGGGTGAGCCTGGCTTCCTTCCCTGAAACACAGCCATGCTAATTTTCACTGTGGCCTGCTTTTTATCAGCTCAGCAGCACCAGCAATCAAGCCAGGAAAAATGCTAGGTGCTGAATGTGCTCACCTTGGGCACTGTCCATTATTCTGCTTCCCAAAATTCTTACAACCCCTTCTTCGCTTTCTTTTAGTTCTCAGATATGTGATTTCTACCTCCTGGGTGAGCAGAAGACTGGAAAGTGTAGAAAACTGCAAGCCAAAGATAGGGAACTGAGAGGTTTGAACATCTTGGAGAAGACTGCGCAGCACCAGAGGGAACCTGAAGCCTTGATCAAAGTTTGCAGGAACTTCTCCATTAAACCCAGTTGTTAGCAGATAAGACAACAGCTCAGTACTGGCTTAAACCTATAGGTTCTGAAAGAGACCTTCTGAATATTGGAAATGTTCAGCACTACGGAATATTGCGTTACAGAGCACTTTCATACTGCAAGTTGCTATCTGCACAGACTTATTTCATCCTCTTCCTTCTCCCACTCTTTTTACATTTGCATAATTATTTACTTAAGATATGAGCAGCTGTCTGATATTTTACTTCACAGTTAATTTTCTATGCTACTGTATTGTTCAAAATAGGCACAAAATAAAATAACACAACTTTGTCTTTTCTGGAAAGGGAGCGTAATACACAATGCCATGAGTTACCTCACTTTTTTCCCATAGTGAAATGCAACTGCTGATATTGAGTATCAAGAGGAGACTGTGTCCTAGATCAGGATCCAGCTGGAGTGCTGTTGTACTGTCTTGCTGGTTTTGTCTACATTTTTTCTTTTCTTTCCTTTTTCTCCAGAGATAACTTCACAAAACAGCCCATCCTTATTTCAATGCGTTAGGACTGCATAATCACAGACTGTGAAACCGAACTAAATCAGACTTGATAATTCAAGACTCTAGCATTGTATCTACATGTTTACATACAGGCAAGGAACTCCTTCCTTTCTTGCAGTTGTGCAGCAAATTCTATAAGACCATGACAGTGGCAATTTGATTTCTCCAGTAATTTGTAATTTCTTAAAGAAGTCCACAATAAATAGTTATAATTGTACACACAACTCAACACCTGCTCTATGTTGAAAACACTAAAAATAGGCAATGACCCAAGTCTAACCCAGCTACAGTTCAAACCAGTGAGTCAGATAATTGACAATTAAAGGTTATATAAAAAGAGAAAACAACCCAAGAGACACTTCAGCTTCATTTGGATGTAAATCCTCATAAAACAATAACTTTTACACCCTTTTTTTTCATCTCTTCAAAAAAAAAAAAAAATAAAAAAATCAACAGACAGCAATACTGATGGCACTAATATATCCTGTGTATATGTACTATTAATAAATATGTGAGACTAAGTGCCTGGTTTACTTAAACGTTTACACCTTCTTTATTGTTCTAATGTAAACAATTAAAGAAATTCAAGCCAAGGTCACATAAGCAAACTTATTAAACTGAAGTAACCATTTTAATGAATAACAATTACATTTAAAGGTGTCCTGAAGATTCCTTGCTTCATTAACTGGTCAAGCCTCTAGATTAATGTTTGATGATATCCTTTATTTTCTTCAGTACTTTCAAACTTCACGTTGGTGCAAGATCACTAATACACTGTCCTGAATTGCACCATTCATTAATAATAACTCCAATTGGGAATTTTCCTTCTGTGCTTGACGTGTTTGTCAGTGGTAGCCAAATCCCCTAGTTTTGTGGCTGTAAGAGGTGACACATCAGGGTGAGAAAACCACAGTATGTACAAGAGATGCAAAGGATAGTTGAGAGATTCAAGATTTGGGGACTGATACTGAGAACTTCATTCACAAAAATAGCAACACACATCTAACAACAAATAGATATTTTGACTGTAAACTTGTAAGATTCGGGCTTTACTTCTTACTCTTCTTTTACTAAATCATTACTACCTACTCTTCTTTTCAAGAGCTGAAATAGGATTACAAAGCATGGAAATTGAAATCTTAAAATATATATCTATATTGTTGCATATGACTGAGCAGCTTCATTAATAATGATGTCCCAGAACATTTCTGTTTTGTGTATGAAGTCGGTGGAAGTTTAAATGTATCGCATGTAATCCATATTAATTTTGGCAGGCATTTTGAATGGATGCTCTAAGAAAAATGGAAGAAGTCAGTGATTTGCATGCTGTTATCTAACTTGAAAGTTAACGTTTCCTTTTTCATCCACATCCTGTACGTTCATGACCATGGACACTGTACTTCCTCTACCTGTTTCCCTCTCCTCTTCCATGTGTTACAGAGGCACTGTGAGCCTGCACTACCTTAGAGATTGTGAGCTGACCACATACTGTAATCATGAAGCTCCACATGAAGACCTCAAATAGACAAGGCCAGATGCACAATGCTACATGATACAAGCCTTGCTGAAAACACCTAGTATTTTTGTGCTATCAGAAGAATGTAAAAAACTTGAAAACTTCAACATACTGCTTGTCCTCTGAGACAATACAGTAAGTACAAAAGCAGTGATGAAAATGAGAATCAAGACAGTAGAGCAGCAGGAGAAGCTTTCTCCGTAGAGCTGGAGGTGTAAACGCAAGTCTGTTTCACGACCCACATCCTGGGCTACCTTAGCAATGTAGCTGTCAGCAGACACCTTTCAGTTCAGCCAAAAAGTCAGAGCTAAATAAATAACATGCTAACTACGTTTGTGCACATGAGCTGCAGGAAACTTGTGTGCCTTAAGCGCAGTAGCCAGATGGGATAATTAGACTCAGACAGATCATTGACCTTCCTAATAAAAAACACCCCAGAAATGGAAGTTGACTGAATAAATCTGTGTCATGTTAAGATACTGCCAAATAATCCACGGAAATCCATCTATACTGACTCACAGCATCTCAGCAGGTACATCTTGCAAGAGCTTCAACACTTGGTTTTGGGTTCTTTTCAGTATTTCTTGAATTTTCTCTATGGAAAATAGCAGTGGGAGTTCACTGCTGCAAACTACTCAGCTGTCTTTCTGTGAAAATGTTGAAAGCACATATACATGCATTTATGCTAAGCTATTCTCTCTTTAATTATCACTGCGGCTGGTTTGTCACAGTAAAACAATTTTGGGAAAGTAAAGGCTTTGAGACAGCACAAAATGCAAATGTCATCATTTCACCTTTTATAAATGGAAGGCATGGCATCCATTTAAATCATGCTATTTTATCTTTAATCATAAAGGCAACTATAATCTATTAATCTTCTGTTTGAAAATAAGTTCATTATTTCACAATTACAAAGGCCACATGAGACACCACAGACTCGCTGAAATCAAGTGGAGCTTTCCTTCCTTTCTGCGCTGTCTATTTTTCCTTCCTCAGTGTGTATCTCAATGTTCAGACACACACTGACGAAGAATCACGTTCACAGGAGACTACTCTGTTATTTTCCAGGCATTTTCTTGTCATATAATTCATTTCCTAGCCAATATATCCTAAAACAGAAAGGATTAGACAGAGTTCCAATTATTGCAAAGCACAATCTGTTATGAACAAAGCACGTATCACAAACCCAAAGACAAGCAACTCTGGAAGAAGTTCACAGGCAGAAGATAACAGCAACTCCTCAAGAGTCCCATCCCTCTCAAGAAGATTAGAGCTGGCTCACTGAGCTGCAGAAACTGGTTGTCTCTGTTCCTCCTGTACCCCTGAGGCCTGGCATTCTCAGGGAACCAGTAATTTAGATTATTTTCACATAGAGGGTGGTGATGCACTGGAACAGGGTGCCCAAGGAGGTTGTGGATGCCCCATCCCTGGAGACATTCAAGGCCAGGCTGGATGTGGCTCTGGGCAGCCTGGTCTGGTGGTTGGTGACCCTGCACGTAGCAGGGGATTGAAACTAGATGATCACTGTTGTCCTTTTTAACCCAGGCCATTCTATGATTCTATGATTATCCAGAAGCTTTCTAAGTGCACATTACATATCTCAACACACACAGCTCCACTTGGCCGTTCACCAGGCATTCCTGCATGAACAGATCCATCTTGTTATTTGATATTTGTATCTATACAAGTGACTTCCACAAGGAAGACTGCACATCAAAAACCAGTCCTTATTTTAACAAAATACACATTTTCAAAAAAATCAAAATAAACCCCCCTAAACATTCTGATAATTTCAACTCATACCAAGCTCTGACTTTGAAATACCATTATTTTTTGGTTGGGATATTCCGAAGTGATAGAAGTGACCGGTGCCAAAGTTACAGTCAGGGCTTCGGTAAGGCAGTTTTATGTCTTCTACTCCACACAGCATGCACTCATACATATAGATATCACCCAACTACCAACAAGTAAGCAGCAACATATCTCAACAGTAGCATAACAGTATCTATGTCTTGCTCTCTTTTCAATCCCCTGGCTGAATGTGATTTTAACTGCTATTCAGTTGGATTCCTGCTAATGAATTAACATACAGATTTAGAACACACGGAGCTATATAATTATTAAGCAGGCAAACAAGGAGAGAGAGAAAAAGAAGATAACAGATCAAATCATCTTGTGATTTATGTAGAGGTAAATTAGAAATCACTGTATTAAAACTAGAAGGAGTACAAGGATGTATGAAATGTCTCAATCAAACTACTTAAACTCTCTGTTTTATCTACTTAACACAATTCCCACGCTCTCATTAGTGCACTAGTTCTTTTCTCAACAGCAGTATCCATCAATACCAGCATGCTGGAAGACACTAAACACTGTAATAGACATCACAGTAGACAGTCCAGTGACATCACACTCCACAAACAAAGAATTCACGGGATTAAAGCATCTATGATATTCCTAACTGATGCTAAGCTTCTTGAAAAGCACATTCACAGAGAAGTTCCCCCACTGCCTTTATGTCACCTATGCAGAGCTGTGTCACATTCTCATCCCTTCCTGGCCACAGCCACCCAAAGTCTGCCTGAGTTTATAGACCACCTGCTACACTGTAAAAAGAGATTTGACCTTAAAATTACTTTAACACTGACCTCTAGTGTCAAGAGATGGAAATTTATTTATTTATTTTTTTTTAAGTTGGACAGAACTGAATCTCTCATCTGCAGAGACTCAGTAGATCAGGCTGATGGCTGAATGATCTTGAAGGCCTTTTGCAACCTAGATGACTGGATGATTCTACAGTTCCACTTCCACCAACATGCAGTTAAAGATATATCTCCAATTCCGGTACATGAGCTACAAACAAGGACAAACTATGGGTGATGTACCATATCCTGTAGCAACTTCACAATTAAATCCAGATCTCTGCTTTCACTTATAAAACAGACAAAAAGGAAACGATAAATTGAAGATTTCAAGCATTGTAACAATGTAACAAATGGATTGCAACATAAGCTAAGCATACACCATGATGTGACAACTGCCCACATCTTCACTCAGCCAAACAAAATTCTCTTTCTCATTTCAGGGATCGTAATACTGAGGCAACATCTCTACTGCAAAACGACGGTACAATGGCCCATGAACTCACAGGGGCAGGTATTTTGCCCATGCACCTATTTCATTTCTGTACTACACTTTCTAAGCTTACCAATGAGGAAGTTAAGAGAGACAGCATCAAAAGCCTTGCAGAAATCAAGGTAGATGACATCCACTGCTCTCCCTGTATCTATCCAGCCAGCCATGACCTCACAGAAGGATACCGGGTTGGTTGAGCATGATTTCTCCTTGGTGAATCCATGTTGACTACTTCTGATAACCTCCTTCTTTTGGAGATGTTTGGAGATGACAACTAGAATACAGTGTTCTACTACATTCCTGTGGAAAAAGGTGAGACTGTCTGGCCTGTAGTTTCCCAGCTCCTCCTTCTTGCTCTTTCTGAATACTGGAGTGATATGGGTTTTCCTCCTGTCCTCAGTCACGTCTCCTCCATGACCTTTCAAAGATGACAGAGAGAGCCTTGGCAATCCCTTCTGCCAGATCCCTCAGCACTTCTGCATGCATCCCATTGGCAACTGTAGATCTGTGTGCATCTATTTTGCCTAGAGGCTCTCTAGATCAGATCCTCCTCAACCAAGGGGAAATCTTCCTTTCCTCAGACTCTCTTTCTTACCTCCAGGATCTGGGGTTCCTACAGGGCAGTCTTAGCAGTAAAGACAGAAGCAAAGAACGTGTTCAGTAACTGCCTTCTCAGTGTCCTCCATTTACCAGAGTAAAAGAAAACCTCAAGGAAGCCACAGCTCTAGTACACAATGTAACTCGCTGTCTTTGTACTCTGAGAGGCAAAGTATGGGGGCAATGACCTTTGCATGGAGGTGTTCCAAGAGGTAGCTTGAAGTGGCAAGTGCTCTCACTAAGCATGGTGTCTTATAGGCCCCTGTAGCACACATACTAATAATACATATATGTATGCATACGCATGCACATATAAAGCATGTACTTAAGTCAGAAGGCTGAACCACAAAGGGTGAGAAGAACCTCAGTATATAATCCCAGCCTGGGGTAAACATGAGCAAGTTTTAAGCCGTCTGAATCTACAAGTTCATTTTCTGTAACTTCGTAATTCTATAAATGCAATCTATAAATTCTAGATTACACATCCTTCATTTACATTAACATCACTTGTATCAAGGGAGATTTTCACTTTCTGCCACCTTCCCATCTAGAATATTTATCTCCAGTAGCAGGACTCAAAATGGGAGTCCAGATTCACTTTACTGCTCAGTATCCCCGAAACTTGTTTCAAGAATGGCAGAGTTTTCCAGAGGGCTCCTCCAAACAGCTGATATCATGGAAATCTTTATGGAAGTTCCTTCTGGAGCATGGGTTTAGACTGCACAGACAGCAGGAGAGCACAACAGCCCCGTGAAGGATTAGGCAACACAGCAGACCAGAGCTCTAACTGAGTTAGTTACACGTGTATGCACATATGAATCAACACAAGCACATATATTTCAAAATAATTGTCATGGCTCTCCAGCTACTTTCAGTGCAAATAATCTGCTGTGAGAATGAACTTAACTAAAAAGACTACAGATTCAACCCTTCACTGATGTGAAATGAAGAAATCTTCTCACACTGACAAATGTTATCCCATAATGAAAACTGTACAACAGGTAAAAGCTTTCTGCTGATGAACTGCCAGCAAGAAAACAGGTTATTTTCCAATATCGCAGGCACATATGTGGTGCACTTCAAGAAGGTGTGCTTGTCAGCAAGTCAGACAGCACACAAAGACCCCACTTCCTCCATTGCTCATATGTTAGCAATCTCCTGTGTGCTAGTAGTTCACCTGATCCCAACAGAACACAACAGTGATGCCAGGAGGGAAACATCCCTTATTTAAACACAGTGAAATAAACACCGAGCCTGCAGATTTAATGTTTAGGCTACAGACCAGGTAATGGGATTTTCTTATGTATTCCAGCTGCATGTGGGAGTGCTTAGGGATGCACATGGATAATTAGATACAAACACCTATGGGACAAGAGAGAGAGAGTGATACACTAAATAACAGATGCAGAATGGTCTCTGAAAGTTGTCATAATCATTACCTCACTTGGACCTCAGCATCAGGGAACTGGTCTTAAAAACAATCATTTGCTCACGTTAGTTGGCTGCCAAGCCTCCATCTAATTCATTCATTAGCAATATATCAGGTTAGCAAGCTGCCATGGCAGGAAAATAATTAGCTTTCCATTGCAGGGTGGCACATTTCTCTATTGCATTGACACAACAAATAACTCCATAAACTGCTATCTTTTTTTTTTTTTAATTTTTATTTTGAGGCCTATTTTTGTTTAATTAACCCTTCCAAAGACTGCTTTAAACACACACAAACTGCAATGACAGAGAGCTCTTCGACCAACCACTGCTGTCTTAGCATGAATGGCTATTATACAAGCAATTTATGGGTGACCTAGCTTTAGGTCATTTAAACACAGCTTCATAGAATAGCTGAAAGCAGAACATGCCAAAAGGCATCCTCATTAGTTCTTCTCTCCATCATCTGCATGTACTGAGTAACTTGAAAGCATAATTTCAGATGGTGCTATTGTGTCCCAGCGCACATCAAAATGATTGCGCACCAGTTGTGTGGGAGATGGACTGCTACTGTTCTGAAGATTTCTTAATTAGGTTTGTTATTTGCCTTAGCCAGAACATAAGCGTATTCCTAAAGTCAAAGTAGCCTAGCCTTTTTTCTGCAAAGTGCTTTGAAAAGAGGTGGGTCAAAAAGGAAATTCTAAGATGTGGGAACCAGGAAGAAACAGTAACACTGAATATTGCTCACACAGTAAAGAATTCCTATAACCAGACTCCTTCCAGACTACAGCATATAATTCCAAGGATTTCACTATAACTGGATTAAGGCTGTATATGGGAACTGCTGAAGCACAGCCTGAACCCCTGATTGACCACCAGAGGCAAGCAATGAGTCAGCCACGGGAGCACAGATGAAGGTAATTCACCTGTGCTACTGGAAGGAGCAGAGCCTGGCTGCACCTCTCCTAGATCCCATTTAAGTGCTGACTACAACTGGGGAAAAGATCTCTTTCTGGAGAATATTACAAGCCTACACCACTGGTAAACATTTTCCATTTATTATCTTCCTGTTGCAATAACTTTACTTAGCCTAACTTTCCTGGATATTTCTTAATTATAACATCCGTATATTCATTGATTACGCAGGCTGGTATTTTATTCCTCTTATCAAAGATCTCATCATTTTAATGCTGGGAAATGATGTATCTGCACTGTCTTGTGCAGTGTGTTGCATGGTTTAATTATATGGTGCACTCAAAGGCCTTAATATGTATTATTACTTCTGATTTTCTTCCTTCACTCTTGATTTTTGCCTTATGGATACGGGGAAGATGTTTGTTGGTATTACCCCTTTCCCTCAGTACAACATTTAACCCTGCAATATCTGATTCAAGTGCTAAGAACACCAGAGCCCTAGCTTAATATCTTAGGGGAAATTTCAGTGGGCTTCAAAGCTTTCTTGCTGCTCCTCTCTGTAATTCTATAGCCTCTTCTTGCTAAGAGCTCAGCAAACACATAGCATTATACAAATCAGGTGGGAGGAACCAGTCTTTGTATAACAGCATACTTCTAGTAAATGCAAGCCTTTCTTAATGAAGCCTGACAGATGTTTACAGAAAGCATTTCACATTGATATTTAACTAAAACCCTTTGGCAGAAATTCTAGTAAGAGGTCATCAAAATACCCAAGCAATTTCTCTCACTACCTGACATATGGGTATGGTCAATTACATTTACCATTGTGTTGTCTCGTTACTCAGCTTCATAAAGTATCATTAACATTCACAACTCCCTCTTTCTGTTCTGTCTTTAATTGGACTCATTAACTGCATATCTCCCCCTAAATTGTCCTGAGATTTCCAATCTGATTTGAAAGTGTTCCAGAGGACTTCAGAGCGTAGAGTTTGGATAAGTATTATCAAAAAGGAATGAAAATGCTTTTGGAGCAAAGGAAGTAGCAACTTTTATTTTTTCTGAGAAAAGCAATTAACACCACAGTCCTGCAGAACCACCTTTGAGAAAAGACATGACACGTAAGTAAATATTTCGTACAAAAGAGGTCCCAAAGCAATTGTTTGGATATAGATGTTTTTTATGTGAGTCTAATGACCAAATAGGATTTCGAATCCTGCTACAATGTATTGCTTGTTCTTTTTCCTGCCACTACCGTATCTGATCAATTCCACTGAAAAATGAAAGAAAGAAATGACATGTTACATGAGCCTCAAGTAAAAAGATGCTTCCCTGGTACTGTATTAGCTAAACAGCGTGACTTGTGGAGGGCCTTCTTGCAAGTACTGCAAAGTAGTGTCATAAACAGCCACTGTGCAACAGCAGTGTGTTCCAACGCCATAAGAAACAAGCAGGGGTCAAGAGGAGAAGAATAATCTTCATCCCAAAGACTGGTTTTCATGCATGGAATTTTACACAGGCCAGAATTACTCCCATCCAACGGCTCCAGCACAGAAGAAAAGGCTCAAAACTTTGTACAGAAGGGCATTAAGAAGAAAATGAAGTTTCTTGGTAGAAAATCATTCTTCTATTTAAAACATTTTCCTGAGTGAAAAAAAAGCAATCAAGAAGTTTGGTTGCCTGTCATCTTTGGAATGCTAATCATTGTGGTAACTGTGCTGGTAAAGGAATTATTTAAAAACTGTTATTTACTGTTTATATTTTTAATTACAGCTACATAGCTGAACGTGCTCAAGGAAGCAAAACTGCATGGATAATTGGAACTGCAAGGAAACAATCTAAGGGTTCACAAAGTGAAAGCTGCTTCTAACTTAATACCCAAGGTTTTAAATTAGGAAAGCATTCGAATATCCAGTTGATAAAGACGGGTGGCCTGCTGGGCAAAGGTAATTGTCAGGGACTTAATTCAGGACTCTCACAGCACACAACGCAGGGGAGTTCCCCACTGCAGCGGTCTGAAACAGTAAGACACCATTTACAGCCATGAGACTAAAATTATTGAGTACTGCAATTTTACAAATATTAACAAAAATATCAGAAGCTTTTCAGCCTTGTGGGTGAGAACCTGTTACAACTCTTCATTCAGAGTCCTGTCCCAAACATGTAAAGAGCCATACAAGTCAGCCCCAGTCAACATAATGTCAAGAAAGGGGAAAAAAAAAGTTCCTGTTCTCCATCAGATCTGTGCCTCACTCACAACTGAAGTTTAAACGGGACTGGAAACAAACTTCTGAGATTGCTGTCATGCTCTTTTAAAACTGAAGACATCCCAAAGGAGGAGGAGCTGCGAGAAGTTTGGGCAGCCCTCATATTAGCAATGCTGCCCTGTGTGGAATGGCCACCTTGGGGGCACAGCGCCAATGAGAGAATAGCAAAGCATTAACAAATGAAGTCTGGAAACCTCAGTCAAACAAAATCAGCTTCCATTAGGCAATAAGTCATCCAAATCAATTCACATCTTCCTTAATCCTTACACCCTAACTACCTGTGGAAAAATAAGCACAGAAAATTACACTGTGATGAGAGGTAAAAGGAGATTTTGAATGTATCGCTTACCCAAGGGCTGCACTGCCAACGTACTAACAAACTGCAACACCTCACTACAAGACTACAGCACCCCTCAAAGCCAACCATTCTTCGATGCCTAACTTAACTTAATGAAATAGCAATGAAAAAAATATAAAGACAATACACAAAGTATGCATCTTTCTTCAGTGCTCCTTTTAACTGCGTTGCGAAACACCCAGCAGCCATGTACTCCTAATACTGTGTTGTCATAGTGCCTAGCTTCTAGTTGCAAGGGGAACTATCTGTGGAGAGTACCGCTGAAAGCTGACATGGACAGGTGCTTTGGTCCAGCTAATGTCAGAAAATACACAAATTTACTGCAGCTCTATATTGAGTAAGATGGAGTTTCAAAACCTAAGAGATCAAGGTCTAATCGAACACTACAGTATCCATTAATAGAGAATTTTATTCCAAGGATATACAGTGAAATGCACGCAAGTATTTCAGACTTTGGGTTTACACATGCCCTCCAAAACTTCGCCACAATTCCAGTTAGCCATGTATACAAAATTATAATAGACATCTAAGAGCAAAACCTGGGAGCAATATTAACACTGGAAATACATTCCCTAATGAATCAGCATAAAGACCAAGACCAAATGCCGGAAGAACTTCTCTTCTCTAAGCACTAATTTTCAGAAATTTCTCTGAACAGCAAAGAAAGAGCACTGGATGCAGTGTGTGGGGCACAGTGCAAACTCCAGGATATCTTAATTTTAACATCTTTCCGAATTCCATATGTACGTGCAAATTAAACTGTAACATGAACTCAAACAATTCTTATATGAAAGGCTGTTTTAAAAAAAAAAAACAAAAGTAGCCGATGAGTTCATTTTGAGAGAAAACAGGATACTCATTTCACTGAAAAACAAGAAATCCCCCAGCGTGCCTCCACGTGAAAGAGAAGCTGTCAGACACAACAGATCAAGCGATAGGGTGCTGTTTACTGCAGTACCTTGGTGGATATTACCATGAAGGCACTGTTCTGTTTGAAACATATCCAGGATGGTAGATGCGTAACAGAATCATGAAGAGCAGTATGAAGTATGTATTTTTTTTTTTTTTAATACATGTAAGTTGTTGTATAATCAATGGATATTAAGATGTTACAATCACAAAATAAACAAGAGAGTTAGGCAAAGTAGATTACGATAACAAAAGAGAATAAATGGAAGGCTTACGCTTAGTTGGGCTCACCACAAAACACCAGAAGGAGGGATCTCCAGACAAGATCCTTCCCCACTGGTAGCCAGCTCTTAAATAGGTCTAGGAGCACAGGTGAATTGCCTTCACCTGTGATCCTCTGGCTGACTCATGGCTCACCTCAGGTGATCAATCAGAGGTTCAGGCCATGACTCAGTAATTCCCATACAGTTATCATAAAAGTTATTCCCCCACAGCCCCAAGAATTTCAGGTGCTTTTTTTGTGATTATTTTTTTGTTTGTTTGCTTGTTCCTTGTATTGACAAAAGGAGTATTCTCATCTTTCTGCTCCTGGAGCTGAAGCTAAATACCTCTGAAGGAGCTGTGACACAGTGAAGCAGGGTCCTGACTGCACAAGGAGGAATGCGCAGCTCATTCCCCTAGGACTCTCCCTTCCACTCAGCCCTATTGCACACTTCCTCACCAACTTGTTTAACCCACAGTAAAAGGCAGTCCCTGCCAGCAGCTGTCATGGATGACTGACAGGACAGAATACAGCAGTAATACAGCAGCTAAGCTTGCAGTATCGACTGAAGAGAGAAAAACTGGCTGCTGAAGAAAAGCTGCTCAAGCTCACCGCAGCAGTCTGTAATGAGAAAATATTGCAGAATGAGTTCTGGAAAGCCTATAGGATACACTGCCTTAATGTTTTAATAGGCTATGCTGCATCCTACTGCCTTAGTATATAAGTACTACTTTAAACATTAGTATAACTTCTGATTTCCCTCACATGTCTGAGCAAAATGACAGTATGCTATATACTCAAGCACAGTTATTGTTGCCTGTCAACAGCAGAACTCCCATCTGAAAGCTTTTTGACTTCTTAGTGATAAAAACAACAAAGAAGAGTATATATATGGTACTTTTATGCAATACATATAGAGATTTCTATGCAATAAATAATGTCCCATTAACAGATTAAGGCTCGGTATAACTGGATAATTTTGCCATGTCTTCAGACAGATCCTTCTCATCCTCTATAACTGTCTATCGTTAAATAAACCAAATGCTTTGCAGACCAGTGTAACATACATATTGAAGAAATACACTTTGGGGCAGTAACAGCATCTGCAACTATAATTTTTTTTTATAATTGCTAGCTCAATGTGGAAATAACAAAGTCAACAGTGGATCTCATTGCATGTACATGCATAGAATCATAGAATCATCAAGGATAGAAAAGACCAGTAAGATCATCCAGTCCAGCCATCAACCCATGACCACCATGCCCACTAACCCATGTCCTTCAGTGCTCATCTACTACATCTTTCTTGAAAGCCTCCAGGGACAGTGACACCCCCACCTCCCTGGGCAGCCTGTTCCACCACCTCATCACTTTGCAGTGGTAATCCACGCACATTACAGGTCTGATCCAAAAGAAAAAAAGAATGACCCAACAGCAAAATCCTGGGATTTCTGCACTGAAACCACATGCGGCTTGTGTAGCCATCAACCTTCCAAAGTAAAGAGGAAAAAAGTTAGAAGCAGAGAGAGATATTAGACAGTGTTAAAGGAATCTCTTGAAACAAGATGACTTAGACTGATCTTCCTCGCAATTTCATTAACAGAAGATACAGAAGCAATAAAAATTACTATTACTAAATTACTGACTTCACCTACTAGATTTGAAGCCACTCTAAACACTCCAAGCAACCATAAAGGAACAAGTCTGATATTTCTTTATTTTCCATAAACAGCTGCCAAATTTTCTGCTACAGTTTTTCACCTACCTGCATATTCACTAGGCAACTTTAATCACATGCAGCTGTTCATGAAACTTTAATGGTGTTTTTCCCACTGAAACATTAATATTTTCTGGTTAACAGTCCCATATTATAAATCATTTTGTGAAACACAGCCAATTAAAGCACAAAGTTTCTGCAGAAGTTTTTGCTAAGTGACTGAAGATCACAGAAACACAAAATAAAAACTATCCAATCCACATAAAGGCCTGAGCTGAACTCAGCAGAAGGGAGCAAAACACTGGTGCGTACAGCACGGACATAAAAGGGATTAGAGTGTAAGGATTTCTCATTTAATAGGTTATTTTTTAATGAAAATTCCTTTTTTAATAAAATGATGTATTGTTTCAATCTTAGCAACTAGATTTTACAGTTACTTTGTAATCCTATAATTACATCCAGAAGATCAGCATGACCACCTGACCTCTCTTAAGGGGGACTAAGAATCACTCTCAGACTTTTAAACTTCTGCATCTTCTCTGCTTTATATAAATTACTTGCCAAGACATCACTGAAAAGAGTCTTTAAAACAAAAATAGATAAAAGAGAGAAGAATCAAAGGTACTATTTGTTTAAGTTTCAGCAGTTCAACTCTTGATGTTTACAATAGTCCTGCCTTGGCACCTACCAGGACAGCATTACAACACTTTCTTTGCTACCGAGACCAAGCCATATACAGTTGAGGGGGATATAATATTTTATTTAAGCATATTGTAGAAGGATATTAAATTTTACAGGTCAGATTCTCCATGGTGCTTGAATAAGGCTGGGGCTGCAGGAAGAACAAACACCCCACTGCCACGATAGACTGTCCCCATCTCTGCCTGGACAAAGTTCCCTTGGCCTTGCTATGGTGGGATGGGTCTCCAGGCCACAGCTCACACATTTTCCACCATTTTTAAATAGATCTGGGTCCCAAACTGAGACAAAGCCATGTTGTACCTCTGAGAGTGCTTCACACAAACTGAGCTTCCCACATGTCATTCAGAAGCCTACCTAAGCCTCTGAAACATCACCAAGCACAAACAGGTAAGTGCTAAGGAGGCACCTGGACAAGCTTCTTTCTGTCTGGGGTCATCTTTCAACCATATAACAAAACAAAAAACTGCTGTGGACCTTGGAACAAAATGGTTTGAGGTTTTTTGTTTGTTTGTTTGTGGGTTTTTTGTTTTTTGGGTTTTTTTTTAGCAACTCCTTTTCAGGCTCTGCCTGGACCCTTGGTGTTGCCTAGCCCTTCCGTAGCTCCCACACAGCAGGCTCAATTCAGCTGTGCACAGCTACCAGGGCTCAAACAGAGAGCAGAAGTGGAGCAGACAAGCAAGGCAATTCAATTTAGGAAGATAATTTACTTTTGGTATTAGCCATTCCCCCACCACCCAAATAAATCACTGGCAACAAATACCCAGCCTTTTTCTAATGAAGAGAGAGTGCTATGCTTATTATCTTCATTCTTCACTCCTGATGAGCTGTTGAAACGTTTGTGCCTGATTCTGAGCATATTGGTATTAATGTAAAAAAGGGTCTGCCTTTACAGAAGCAATCGCACTGCCAGCACCACAAAGGAGGAAGAAGAACAGGGTAGGGCACTTGTTACCCAGTACAGCTCTCTGAAATGCAATTTAAGTTTGTGTTGGTTTTTTTTTCCTATTGCTGCAGTTGGTTACCTGAAGCTCAACCTCCACATGAAGAAAGCCTCTCTTCCATTCCCTTCTGTCCGTACTTTGCATACTTACTGGGTATATAGATGTGATAAACACAAAGCGTCTCCCTTCTTATAGTGCCTCAAGATATAAAAGGAGGCAAATTCCCCCTAACCAAAGATTTTATCAGTGAAGCGTACCTTTCATCCCTCCCATAAGCTACTTTTCTGAACAGACGCTTCTTTGAAGTACAAACTGTCCCCGTCACAAAGAAGAAAGTGACATCTTCAACTTTGAAGGTATCTGGGCTCTTTCTTGACAGACAGAATGTGATACAGAAGATTATGAGATTCTGTATGTAAGGTGGTTTTTGGCTCTGCAAGTTTTCCATTCATTTCTTTGGTTGAAAATAAACATGAAACTGCACAACAGCCTATCCCTCCTTCATTGAAGAGTTGCCGGCACTTCTGTGGAATCGGGTTAAAGAAGTCAAAGAAGTCACTCTCTCCTTCCTACAGGAGAGAACGTACATTGTCCCATATCTGCCAGGTGACTGAATTCACTCATTTCTAATCATGACTAGCTTCCCCTGAATTTCCTCCACAAATCATATTCAGGCATTTTTGTGAGTTCCTATTAGTGATGGATGCAACTGTCTAGCTCCAAACCTGTTGGTTCACCACCAGGTCAGGGAGACTGGGAAAGCATTGTATGGTATAAAGTGCCAGGAATGGGAGGCATATCTGAATAGGATTTTGTTCATTTATAGTGCACAAATTTTATTCAATACACAGAACCCAAACTTCACCTTCTACCTCTTCTTGTTCTATCTACAGTAGGATGCTGAGTATGAAAGCAGTCATCTCACTTGCACACTCTCCATGCCTCTCTAGAAAGGCAGGTTCCACCTTTCCCACCACACGGGCTACGTGGCTGAGCAAGATATACATCTCTTGAGCTCCTTTGGGTTACTAACATGATGTTGTTGATGTCATCTCTGCTGCAATCAGCCCTGCAGCACCGTGCTGTGATTGTTTCCCCTGACTCACATTCACAGCGCATTTGTTCCAATAGGCTTGAAAATGACGGATGAGGCAGCTAGGTTTTCCTGCTCAGTAGGTTTTTGCTCCAATCTAATTAAAGACATTCAGTTCCTTGCAAACTACACGCATTCCATGCTTTACAATAAACTCTGAAAGCAAACTGCCTGATATTTTCTAAATCAGCTCCTTAAATTGAAAGGATTCCTCAGGAATTTCTTTACAATAATATACCAAAGCTGTGTGTTGAACCAGAAAAGTCAAGCTTCTTTTGAAACATCTTGTTTTTGCTGTTATTGTTAATGGCTTTATTTTCTTGTCTAAAAGCTAACAAGGAAAACCACTCTCGGTTCTCTGACATGCACAGAAGTGACAGGACAGCTCACTGGAAACAGTCAGCTCTGGTCACCTTGGTTTGAAACTGGGTCAGTGATGCCAGCTTCTGGGTATACAGAAGGAATATGCAATTAATTTGGGGATTCAGAAGCTGAGGGCATGAACATTCTCTGCTTGCAGGCAGAACTCAAGTAATCCAGCTTTTGTGCTTAAAGAGTAGGCAGTCGTGGTAACTAAGCCATGTTTACACATGGTTTTTGAAAAGGGCCTTCTTTCTGGGAAATGCATCAGGGGATCTTTGGAACCAGTTAAGCCAAACCCCACATTGTCACACCAGCTTAATTCAAATGCAAATGGAGATGGCCACCACCACAAGTGTGAGAGAACACGTACTGGCACAAAAATACTTGGAGCTCTGAACAGTGCAAGCACCTCTGGAGACAGTCAGAGGGAAAGACCATGCAGACTTAACACGCTGTGCTTTCAACTCTGCCCCTGGCACTGAGAACAGACCTTACCCCTGCCAACAGTCTCTTAGTCCTTGGTGCCTCATGAAATACCTGTCCTCATCTCCAAAAGCAGAGTACACTTAAGCTGTACCGATGGGAACAAATTCCTTCAGGATTGTAACAACCAATTAAGGGATGGGAAGCAATTACTTCTATGTCCATACAAATGAAACTCCTGCAATGCAATTAACTATCCCTTATCATCTACGGTTGAATTTCTGAAAAGCACATGCTGCACACTGTCTCCTTCCCTAGGTTTTTCACAAATTTAATCAGTTTGTTTTAGCTAATGCAGTGGAACCAAGGTATTCTAGAGAAATAATATATGACTGCAAATTACCTGAATATTTTCAAATGTTTTTTTTCATTTAAAATATAATTTAATGTGAGATTTTGCAGTATTCATTTCTATTAATATATTATCATTTCTTCTTTATAAGTGATGAGCCAGTGTGTCATGTAATTTTTTCTTCTAAATAGACCAAGACTTTGATCTAATGCAAGCCCTTGCTGGGAGTAGAGAGGCTTTCTGTCTAATTTAGTTACAAAAAATATTCAATTAAATTTGGGAGTTTAATTCATTTAGTTATAAAATTAAATGAGCTCAATAAAGTACATTTGATTTGCCTCAGGAAAAAAAAAAAGGGGGGGGAGGGAGAAGAATCTGTGAAAGGGGAAATAAGAAGGGGAAAAAAAAAGTAACTTTTCTTCTCAAACTGAAAGGTGAATAACATGAAGAGCCTGCACGCATTTTAGTGTGGCTATACATAAACCATATCTACAATAAGTTTATTTACAGTTTCTATCCAGAGACCACATTAATAAATGGCATTAACACTCTAAGTTAAGTCTCCTGGGTAACAAAAATACTGATAGGTCATATTTGAGTCCACCTCAGTCAGTGGGAGACTGGACTCTTCACACCGGGAAGGCACCAGTCCTACACAATCTTTCTCCATCTCTCTTTGGAGAAAGAGGAAGCAATGGAAATTATTCTGCAAAAAGGGAACTGAGCCACTTGGATCCCCCTGAGAGAAACCCCCTTTTAGTTCTGCAGCAGCCACTTACCATTTTTGCAGATAGGACAGCACTGATCAGGCTCATAGACAGGATCCACGCACTCGGTCTGGGGACAAGCTGACACAGTGCACAGCACTTCACCATTGGCTTCACAGCGGCACTTCTCACATGGAGAAACCTGAAACACAAATCCACTCATCTTTTAATCCTTTCACTTCTTCTTTCCTTTATCTCTTATTCCTCTTCCTTTAAAACAAATGCTTTTTATGGTCTGAATAAAGCAGAGGGCAAGGCTGGGCTCCTGCAAAATTACAGGACTGCAGCAAAATGAGTTGCAAGCTCTGCTGTGAACCTGTGCCAAATGGAATTGCTAAAGGGATCTCAGGAACAACAACTTCTTAGATTTTAACACAAATAAAGTAAAAATATTCCTACATTTTTAGTGAAATTCCTGCATATTAGGTTCCTAATTCAGTTTAAATTTTGCTTAATTTTATTAGATGTTCAAAAAATAATTTAGCAAAAAAATACTACATTAAAAATAAAGGAGAATTTTTGCTAAATTAAACATGAAACTCCTTTTAATGGAAATCTTCATTGCATTTTTTCCAGGTTTGAAACCTTTTGGTGGCAGGAAGTTGCATTTCACTGAATGCAACTTCACTGAAAATGATCATTCTCATTGTGAAGTAGGGAAAAACGTCCTGTGAACTCAGATATTTCCCAGATGTTAACTACTCTTTTGTAATATGTGAAACTTTCTGAAAAGAAAATGCAACTCAAAGAAAGAGGTGAAGCCAAAAAATAAAGAAATAGGGTCATCCTTTTTTACCTACTGAAACGTAACTGGTTTTGAAGAATTCTGCAGAATAGAAGCTCCAGGAGATAACTACTTAAATGACCTACTTCAATTAAATTAATTTCTAACAAAATGGAATCAAGGATCCCTTTAGGAAAGGTATGGACTTTAAAAAGTCTATGTTTGTCAGATGTATAACTCCAGTTGTTCTCTTTCCCACAAGGTGCTGCACATGGCATCTCTAATGTCCATGTACTCCTAGAAGAGCTGGAGGTAGAGGGAAGGAAGGGCACCAAAGAAAAAGAAATTGTACATTAAATTGCATCACTATTCTCAAAAAAGCCCCACACTGCTATCTGTGCTCAAAGCGCAGGATGAAAATCTGGCTGCATGTTAGTAACAGTGATCCTCTAAATCCATCATCTGTTCACATTCCAGGTTTACTTAAGGTCAACACTTTGACGAGGCTGGTTTTGCTTGGAGTCTTTCCCATTCCAGATTCCAGCTGATGCAGAACAACCATCTTCTGCATTTCTCCAACATGAGCAGAGTAACCTCAAAACTAAAAAATATAGTTTTTGTTATGGAGAATCATGCGAGATCTCTAACTTGCAGATCTTCTGGTATCTTCTCCCTCTTTCTGAAGCGTATTTCTATCATATTTCTTTTTTCCTGAACTCCATTCTTGGCTTGCTTGTCCTGTTCACATCTTTCTCACTTCCTGAGTTCAAATACGTTGATGCTTGCACAGCATCATCTCTAACTAAATGCTCATCCATGCTTTGCTACTTCTCTTCCCACCTGCCAGGACTGTCATTTCTTTATGCACTTGTGTATTTTTTAACACCATCCCCTCTACTTAGAATGCCTAAATAGGGTCTCTTGCTGTGTTGCTTTCTGCTTTTATTACTATTATTTATTTCAGACTTCCTTTGCTAGCTACTTGTTTCCCGATTTCCCTTTGCTTTGCACTCCACTCAGGACAAAAATATGCATCATGCATTTATAAAATGCTACATGGAGGCTGACAGCCCACTGCTGCAGACTTTTATTGCGGGCTTTCAAATGGAAACTTCGTCTTGTAATTGTTCAAAGACTGCCATGTTCACTTGCAGAGTTGGAACGTCAGCAGATGAGGAGATTTCTGATCTAGTGCTCAGAGTCAGCTATTTCAGACAGTCACTTGAATTTCATGTGAAAGTTTGAATGTAAGCAAAAATGAGCCCCTGCAAGTCATTAGTAAATAGTCTTCCCTCTGGACTTAGGTGCAGAAAGAAATGCTTACTAAATTATGATAAAAAGAAATTTAGAAATCCTATTTGACCAGTGCTACTAGAACTCAGTTCCAAGGATATGGCTCAATAAGGCAAATCTATAGCTTTCAATAGGCTTCAACATTTTTTTAGACATGCATAAGTCTAAAACTTCTACAGCAACAAACCAGTAAGTAAAAAATTGATAATACTGCAAAACGACAAACAAAACTGATCGAATCTTTGTCTAGTAATGATAATTTGGAATGATGCCCTTTCCTCTTGTACAGCGCGTTCAGTTAAGGGCCACATTGTTCATGAATCAGTACACTATTGCTCATGTTACACTGCAGTCAGGAACACTCTTCCTGTTTGGTAATGATGGATTGTTTCAGGAGAATGCATACAGAATCCCAGAACAATTTGGGCTGGAAGGGACCTTAAAGCTCACCCAGCCCCACTCCCCTGCCATGGGCAGGGCTGCCACCCACCAGCTCAGGCTGCCCAGGTCCCCATCGAACCTGGTCTTGGGTGACTTTAGAGATGGAGCACACACAGCTTCTCTGGACAGCTGTGCCATTGCCTCACTACCCTCATTTGGAAGAATTTCTTCCCAGTATCTAATCATAGAATCATCAAGGTTGGAAAAGACCTCCAAGATCATGAAGCCCAATCTAAACCCACTCTTTTGTAGTTGAAAGCTGTTGCCCTTTCTTTTTAGCCACTATGGGGTCTGGTAAAAAGTCTTTCTCCATCTTTATAAGTAAGCACCGCCAACTGTTAGGCCCAGTTTTGTTCAACTTTTCCCTTACTGGGTTGGATAAACACTCCTCTGATGTCTCTGTCTCAGTCAACTGTACAAACAGCAGTTTGTGACTCCCTGCCACTCCTTAGTCCAAAGGTTCCATCTTCTACTTACCCAGGAACATAGATTCCATAGGAACATGCCCATGGGACCATAGCCATGGGAAAAGTGTGGCAAAGCCATCAGCCACACATGGTGTTCTCCTACTCCAGGTATGTGTCAGAACCAGAGATCAGATTCCAATGCTCACAAATCCTGTTTTGTTTGACACTGCTGCTTTCCCTCCCACTTTTACAACGCTAATTTTTATACCTCAGAGTGTTTACCAAAGTCAGTAGGACCACACATACAAGCTTAGCCCACTTTGGTGAGGAAGGGGACTGGCATCAAGGAGGTTCCGCATACGTTTGTGCTCACAAACCTCTTTTCAAGCATGTAAGTGAACCACAGTAGCTGCTAAAACAGTGTTAGTGTCCACCTTTATCTATTCATCCTTGGACTAAATGGTAGAGCACTGCTTTTTATATATTATCATGATGTAACAGGAACTATAGAAAAACAATTTCTTATCTTAATGGCAGCTGAATACTTGGAAACATAATCATCATTAGAGAGAGAGACAATAAGATAGTGTATTACAACAGAAGTTAAATAAATCAGAATGAAAAGAAATTTTTGGTCCTTCATTTCCTCTCCTCTATTCCTGTAACATAAGAACATTCCCTGCAGCACAGTCACTAATGACAGCCAATGCAATGAGCAGCCTACTTGTTCATCTGGGAAACCACCAGTCTTGCAGAACTCACACTTAGCACATTTGACAGAACCAGGCTGGACTGGAGACGACATGACCTAGCAGTCTCTCTCTGAAGACTAACAATGCCATGACTCTCTGGTCTGCAGATGAAGTTATTAACTCCACAGCAGCAGTAGAATCTGTCTATGCAAAAACTGGGTAAAGACAACAAGAAGCACAGAAGGCTGAAGTATTCACCAGGCAGCTGTAAAACCTGTAGAAAATGGAGTACAGATGGCAAAAATAAAAACTTCTTTAGAACTGTTTACAGGGAAGTTTATGAGCAGATGTGTAAACATTTTGCTATCAAGTTGCAGATGCAGGAAAAAAATACAAACACATGATTGCGTAAACAGGTAGACTTCCCACTAGCAGAGCATGAAGAAAACTGAACATTAGTGAGAGTAGTAGGTTTATCAAGCAACTTACAACTTAAACTGTTGCAATTAAGAAGTGAGAACTCATTGACACTCATTAAAGTTCTGATACAGAGTAAGCTGAGCTTTATCTTTTCCCTTCCCACATGCCAAATAAAATATTATAGATTACATGCAATCCACATTTGCTCTTTGAGAAAATCTAAGCTTAAAAAAAAAATAAATCATAATCCCAAAGTGATTTGCTATTCTGGTGGAATTTGAATAACTATTTTCTTTCACACAACTTAGGAGAACATGAACAGAATTAGGTTGACAAGAATTAAATGTACTGTTGCATTCACCTACAACAATGTACCAGCCTTGCTTTTATTTCTCTATCACTTCACAGTGTCACAGATGTTTCAAAATTTGTTTGGGTTTGTTGACTTCTGGATTTCCAAAGTATTCACCCACCATCAAAAACAAAACAAAACAAAAACAAAACAAAAAAGAAACAAACACACATTTTTTTTTGGTGGCACAGACATTCAAAACAAAACCCATAACCCATAAAGCAACAACTTCCAACAATGTATATCTTTCCCATTGAATAATGCACTTCTGAAGATTATTTATGGTCCCTGTAAGGCTATTACTTTATATGTCAGCCTGCATTTCCAAATGTTACTGTAAGACTGAAAAACATCTCATGGAGTACGTGCTCAGCAATCTCTAGCTCCAGTGCTGAATTTTACCCTAGTTGCATTTCACCAGCAGTGCTGAGGCTTTTGCTCCAGTTTCACTTGTACGGATCCTGCAACGATGCCTCTGCCATACAGCATCACGATACCCCCAGGAGAGCAGAGCAGTGCTGATGAAAACAGCTTCAGGAAACCTCATCCTTGTGATTTTGTATTGATATTCCTATCCTTTTTGAAAAGCAGAAAAACACAGGTGTACACATACACACATACGCACACAGAGCCTGTGGGTTTGCCTGTCAATCAAAGAAGAAAAGCATCAAATCTTCCTTCCCTGGCAAACTCAGCTTCTGAGTTAGTACCGGCTCTTTTCAAGGAGATGTTTTGCTGTGTTGAATTATATACAAATTTTATATAAGCAGACTCCTAAACCTGCATGTATATATATACACATCTGCATGTAAGAATTTGTGTAGGTAACTTCCCTTAAAAGTTAAGTCACGTTTTTCTTCCTTCAATAATGTCTGATGAGTGGCAATAAACAGAAAACAAAGGTGAAGACAGAATAAAATCAGACTTCTATCCATTTATAATTCCTTCCCTGACCTTCATCAAGAGGTGGCATATAAGAAAGCTCTGTAAGACAGCCAGCTTTAAACTTGTAGAAAAAGCCTTTGTGTGTGATGGTTTGCATTTGCAGTTGTTTCCACCAAGCAGCAATCTGACCACATCTGTGCTCTCCTTTGCCAGGCATTGCAGCTAATTGCGGCTGCATGGGCTGATGATTGTGTTTACAGTTTTGTGCCTGTATTATTGGAACCAGTGTGGGAGCCTGACAAAAAAGCAATGTCCTGACGTGTCAAAACGAAGCAGTTGCAAACCCCCTGCTGTGCTGTGCTGGTAACTTTCCTTGCACATCTGGAACAGGCACCCATTCTCCCTCCTTTCTAAAGCCGACAAATACAAAGCAGTAAGGGACATACTATTTCATTGCAGGAGGGCATCAGTTCAACTATATAAAGGCTGAACAGGGTTAAAAAGAATTTGGAAGCCAAAGCCTACACTAACATTTTTGTAAATGGCACTCTTTGTGTTCCCTTTTTACCAAAGCTGCCATCCATGCTCAAGTATAACGGAAGTCCTAAGGCTATACTCTCCCAGCATACACTGAACAAGGTACTTCAGATTTGCTTTACAGCCAGTAACAGGACACCACTATATACAGAGAAAAGCAACTTGTTAGAAGTTGGGCTAACAATGAGGAGAAGCCTTTTAAACCTCCATATGGAGACCTGCACAGAGCACGTGCAAAAGCATCACTGCTCTGTCTGCCGTTCAGAATTAACTTCACTGAAAAAGAAGGAATCTTACGACCTATCTCTGAAGTGTCACCAACCTGCCACTACTACAGTGGTCTTCCTCTTAAAGGGAAACCACTGCCCCAGAGCTGAATGCCATCTTTGAGAGGATGCACAATTTCTTCTGCCATGCTTTGAAAACAACAAATACTCTGCATGTGAAATGTGAAGACATAAATAGAAATAAGCTTCTAAGAGCACACAGGCACCACAGAGAGCAGAGGGGGAAACTTATTTACATCTTTCACAAATGTAATTTATCTTCCTCTACCTATGAAAGGCTCAAGCTGACAGGGCTCCAAAGAGCCCTCAGCCCACTCAAGCCAAAGCCGTGTATTCCCACAAAGGTGCTGAACCAGATCCTCACCTGCAGCCATTCCCAAGCAAGTCCTTACAGCCTGCCTGCAGAGCTCAGCCACTATAACATGTGAAAAGGGCAAGATAAGCAACCAGGAAACTTCAAAACTTTTCAGTGCACTGCAGTAAACAACATACATTTTCAATGATAATGACCTTGGACAGCAGTGTTTAAAAGGCTCTGCTCTGAAAAGCTCTCTCTAAACACAGCTTTTCAAGTCCTTTGTTTCAATGTAACCTTAAACCAGACAGTAACCCCTGCTCTCATTAAAAGGCAGGCCCATCCTTGTTCTCTGAAAGCATTGCACAACCTTTTCCGCTCAGATTAGGCAGAGTTAAAAAAAGGTAACATCACTGCCTGACTGCCGGGAATGGGAGTCAACCCGCAACCCCTGCCTGGTCCCTGCACGGCACAAGTGTCACAGGGAACGGTAAAACAAGAGAACAAACGCAGTGCTGGAAATCCTCTTCAAATCCACCTTGCTGCCAAGCAGCATCCTTTCAAGTAGCATTTTTTACTGTAAATACCAAAGGAATTAATAGAGACCAGCCCCCTCATTTAAAATTATTACAGTATCGCAGCACAAGAAAGGTCATGTTTGAGGGGAATATTTCATAGCACCGCAGAAGCAGTGCTAAGGCAGAAATGAAAAGGGGAGGGGAGACCCAGAGCAGCCTCCAAACTCCCCGTGCGGCTCCAAGCGGCCGAGGCCCTGCAAAAGCCCTTCTGCTCAGCCCTTACCATGAACTCCTCGAGGGTCTGGTAGGTCTTCCCCCGAAACTCGCAGTAGTTCTTCCTCTCCTTGCACTGCGGGCAGCACTGCGTGGTGTCCACATGCACGCACCGAGGGTGGAGCCTGGGGCACTCGGGCTGCATGCACAGCGGGCCCTCCTCCGTGCACAGGCAGGGGCAGGCTGAGGGGCCTGGCGCGAACTTCTCCCCGATGGCGTAGACGAAGCCGCTCTCATCCACACAGCCCTTCCCGCGGTAGTCCGGGTAGGCGTACTCCTCCAGGGGCTCCGGGGTAGCGCTGGCCACTGCCGCCGGCAGCGACGAGGCCTCGGCTAGACGAGGCGCCTCGGCCGCCATGTCCCGCTGCTCCTGGACCGGCACGCTGGCAGACTTCCCGCCCGTCCCCTGGCTGCTCCAAGCCTGCTTCTGCTTGGTCCACGACTCCTTGTTGGAGTAGTTCCTGCTGCCTTTGCTCTTCCAGTCCCTGCCGCCCTCCTCCCTCCCGCTGCGGCCGATCTCGCCCACTTTCCCCGCGCCGGCCTGGCTGTCCCTCGCCGACGCGTGGTCCCTCTTCTCCTGGCTGGCCTTGATCTCCTGCTTGTCCTGTGCCCTGGCCAGCTTCTGCAGGGGGATGGTGGAGCTACAGAGGGCAACCATGAGGCAGCAGGTTACCAGGAGAGAGCTGGAGAGAGCTCCAATTGCCATTGCAGTAGAGCTGGGCATCACCTACTGCATCCCACAGGGGACACTGCGCTCACATCGGAGGGAAGTGCGCGGCGGATCCGCAGCCCCTAGGAAAAGAGCGGTTAGAACACTTCAGCCCGGGCACCTCTCCCCCACCCCGACGCAACGACACCTCGAGCACCGTGCGAACCGCACGCACCGGGCAGAGCACAGCCTGCTGCCGCGGCCATCCCTCCTCCTCCTCTTCCTCCTCCTCCTCCTCCTCCTCCCCCCGCTCCGGAGCTGACCTCCGCCAGAGCCTCGCACGCCGACCCCCGTCCCGGGATCAGGGTCTCCCGCGGCTGCAGTCTTGGGGCCGGGGCTGAGTGACAGCGCTGCCCGGCGTGGAGCAGCGCGGAGCCGGCTGCGTCCCGCTCATCTGCATGCACGGTGTTTTTCATGAACCTCTTACTCAGCCTGAAGTGCTGGTTGGTTTTTAAATGCATACCATCGCATCGAAGCGCCCCGAGCCAAACTACATCCCTCCCGAACTCCCCAAACAGACACACAGCATCTCTTCCTTCCCGTGTTTTAAAGGCACGGCGGAGCCCGGAGGAGTTCCCGCGGCACCGACAGCGCTCCGGGCTCCGTCCCCAGCACACCGCGCATCACACCCCGAACACACACACATATACGTACGCTGCTCCGGCCGCGGCGAGCCGAGACGCTCCAGCTCCCGGCGCAACCCCACCTCCGAGGTACGGCTCCTCAAAGCCATTTAAAAGCCGCCGCACCGCCCGCCTCCCCGGCCCTCACCGGCGGCCCGGCCCGGCGGGGGCGGCGGCACCGCGGGGCACCGCGCCCGCTCCTCCCGCAGCCCCGAACTTCCCGGCGGGGCTCGGCCCGGCGCCCCCCTACCTGCGCGGAGCCGGGCTCAGCCCCGCCGGCGGCTCGGGGCTGCCACGGCGGGGCTGCGGGCTGCCCACCCACCCCGCCCGCCGTCCCTCCGCCAAATCCAACGCACAGCCGCCCAGCCGGCCCCACCGCCCCCAGGGGCGGGCTCCTCCGCGGCCCCCGCTCCCTCACATGGCGAAGGGAACCGGGGTACGACGACCCGCTCCGGGCCCCGCAGCGGAAGGGAGGAGCGCGGGTGGCGGTGGGGGAACTTCGCCGGGATGAGGGCGTCGGACGCGGTGCGAAGCCGGAGGGAACCGGGGGTGGCGGAGGGGCCGGCGGGGTCAGCCTGGCCAAGGCTGTCTGCATCGATCGGCTCCGCTTTGGTTAGCGCCCTCCTTAGCCCCACTTAGCAGCGATCCGGGGTGTGGTACGCGAGTTGGAAAACGTATTTGCTCTTTCGGATGGCTGACAGGTGTTTCTGTGCTGAAATACCTTGTCGGTTTTCTCTGTTACACAGAAAGTGGGCCGAGCGGGTCACTTTAGCAGTGATAGCTGAAGCGCAGGTAGTCAGAGTGGTGGGACAGAAGCGCAGAAGAAAAGCCCAAGCGAGATCTTTGCATGTGGTGTTTTCCATCTGCAACTGAGCAGGGGCTGGGAGCCCAGTAAGTTTACTTACACGTTTGCTTTTTTGTTTAATGCTAACCTGCATTAGATGCTATCCCAGGATAATCTGCAGTGAGTTTTGCCTTGCAGATGTCCCAGTGCAGTCCCGGCTGCACTAGCCTGAGTGCTGCAATGGATCTCCAGCAGCTTGCTGTGCCCAGCAAGCTGGGCCGCATTACTCAAAGCACTTCACAGTTCTAGGCTAGGTGAAGTTTTCAGAAGTGTTGTCATTAAAATGGTAGCGTTGCAGTATGGGTGCTCAGGAGAGCAATGGAGATTGGCTGGATATTAATGTTTCAGTGCTAAGTACCTTCCTGAGTGCCTGTTACTTCTGAAAGCTCAGGCACTTATACTTCTCCAGGGCAGGATGCAGGTGCAGCTTGTCTGCTGGGTTCTCACAATGAACGTCCATGAGCCTGGCTTGGCTTACAGAATGATTTGTTAACACCATCTTACATCTCTCATAATGAGCCAAATAAGGGTTTCATTTTCTGAAACTTAAAAATTCAAGGTTAACATTTGGAAGAAAAGCAGCCAAATGGTTACACAAGTAAAATGAAGCACCAGATGCCATACAGATTCTAGGCTACATCTCATAGAGCTAAGCTAGGCCTTTCTCATTATTTGACTTGAAGTACTTCTTGATGATTCATACAAGCTGGAGGAAGATCTCCTTGAGAGCAGCCCTGTGGAGAAGGACTTGGGAGGTCCTGGTGGACAAGAAGCTGGACAGGAGCCAGCAGTGTGAGCTTGCAGCCCAGAAGGCCAGCTGTGTTCTGGGATGCATTAAAAAAGGGGTGACCAGCAGAGAGAGGAAAGTGATTGTCCCCCTCTGCTCGGCTTTTGTGAGGCTCCACTGCACCCAGGCCTGGGCCCCCAGTGCAGGAAGGATGTGGAGCTCTTGGAGCAGGTCCAGAGGAGGGCCACTAAGAAGATCAGAGGGCCGGAGCACCTCTCCTATGAGGAAAGGTTGAGGGAACTGGGCTTGTTTAGCTTGCAGAAGAGAAGGCTCCATGGAGACCTCATTGTGGCCTTCCAGTACTTGAAGGGAGCATATAAACAGGAGGGGGAATGACTGTTTACAAGGCTGGACAGTGATAGGACAAGGGGGAATGGTTTTAAACTGAGACAGGGGAGGTTTAGGTTAGATATTAGGAGGAAGTTTTTCACTCGGAGGGTGGTGATGCACTGGAACAGGTTGCCCAAGGAAGTTGTGGATGCCTCATCCCTGGAAGCATTCATGGCCAGGCTGGATGTGGCCGTGGACAGCCTGGTGTGGTGGTTGGAGACCCTGCAGTGATTGAAACTAGATGAACATTGTGGTCCTTTTCAACCCAGGCCATTCTATGATTCCATGATTCTATGATTCTGTGATTAAAAGTTATCCTCTAATTACCTCTGAATAAAGAATTGAATCTTTGCTTTTTCTAAAATGTTAATTCTGTGCAGTTAAACCCTGAGGTGGGTTGAGTAACCAGTAACCACTATACAATACCACTGATTCTAGGGGAACAGCTTGAACTTTGCATTTGAAGTGTATCAGCTTACATTTACAAGTGCTTCCAAGCAGCAATTAGTTCTGGATACAGCAAGGCAGAAGGCAGTGGAGGTCTCAGGAAGGTGAGGCAGAGAGAAGCAAGTTTATGGCTCTTACATGTTCACAGGTGAAGCTCTGGTACAAAGGCTGAGAGGACCTTCAGCCCTCAGGACTGTATTAGACACCTGTGCTTCTCCCAGGTCTATCTACACGTCACATGAATCAGACTGGGCTGGAGGGTCAAGATAGTGCTATATAAAAAGAAAGGTGAAGTCTCAGAGCTTTCTGATCTGAGCCTTCATGACAAAGTGGGAGGTAAATAGCCTCATTCTTTATCTGAAGGATTTCTCATTGGACTTAAGCCTCTGTGCATTCAGATTCATACGTATATCAAGTGATGGATGGTACCTGACAGTAGGACGCTTCCTGACTACTTCATTAGTGTCACAAAGTAAAATTGCAAAATATTATAATCCAAATGGTTTGCTATCAGATACGGAAGAAATGTTGGGTGTTTTCAATGTGTATCCTGAGCTAAAAGAGAGAAACATGACAATCTTATTTCAAGGCCACTTTTTCAAATGTAAATTTGAAACTCTTCGTGTAACATAGAAAGCTGGAAACTGAAGCCCTTCTGTTTATTCAAGAATGGATCTGGCATAAGAAGCACATGTCCAGGTTTCCCCATTCTGCTCTCCCACTAGCAAGGACCAACTGCATCTCTGTGAGAACTGAATTCTACATCTCCCTTCAAGATACTTTCCCTTCTGCTGTGTCGTGTTTATCTGGGAACTTTGCACTAGGCACGCTTCTTTTTAAAAAGCCAGTGCTAATTTAGCTTAATTCAGCTAGGAACCAGTTGGTGTTAAACCAAAGGCTTCAGCAGCTGAAAGGGTTGGCAGAGAATGACTCAAGTCAAACTAGTGTGATGGCCATCTCCATTAGACCAGGCTTGAGAGAATGACATTCGTGCTGGAGATTGCTGACTGTTAGTCAGGAAACAAACCCCAAAATGAAAATAGTACTTGAAGTGCGGCCACACCAGTACTGAGTATAGAGGGACAATTACCTCCCTGGTCTTGCTGACTGTATTATTTCTGATATGAGCCAGGATGCTGCTGGCCTTGTTGGCCACCTGGGCACACTGCTAGCTCATAGTTACTGACCAGCACCGGCAGCTCCAAGTCTGTAGTGTTGCCTGGCGTTGTTGTGACCAAAGTGCAGGATCTGGCACTTGATCTTGTTGAAACTGGCCTCAGCCCAGCTATCTAGCCTATCTAGATCCCTCTGCAGGGTCTACCTACCCTCAAGCTGATTGACACGTCCTCCCAACTTGATACCATCTGCAAACATATTGAGGATTTTCCCCAGTGTCTTCTGTCTTCAGTGAGAAGATAGGAGAGAAAAGAAGAAGCATCTCTGTGAACCTGAGAAGTTTCTGTATTCACGAAACCCCGTGCAAAATTCAGGTGGGCTTTGGTATTGTGGTTACTTGTGAATACAAGGTGTGCTCAGGGTGATTGGTGCAGCAGGAGGTGTATGCTCTGTGTGCACCACTTCTGAGTTTATGGGGCAGAAAACATACCTGAAGAGCAACTCTTTCAGCTCTGTGTACCACCAGATCTGCTAGCTGCAAACAGATGATCATTCCTTTTTATTTTACTTTGTTTCATTATTCCCCCTGAAAGGAAGAGTGTTGTTATATGAAAGGCATTTTTTATTGTGGTGCTAAAGTGGCAGTTGTTCAGGCAGGTTCACATCACAGCTTTAGAAAGGTAGCAATTTATGGAATAGCATTAGTCCAGTTGTTTGAAATGAGGCCTCCAAATAGCAGTCAGTCTGGAAACTAAAGGAGACAAAGCCAAGGTACGTATTGCTCCAACAATTCATGTATATTTGAGAGGCTGAATTATAAACAAGCAGTTTAAACAGCACATTATGAAAACAAAAAACAAAAAACAAAAAACAAAAACAACAACAACAACGAAAACAAAAAGCAAGCTTCCATGACTATTTTTAACTAGGTTAGCTTTCATCTTTTCATTTTTATTTCTTCTATTTTCTTCATTCCAGCTGTCAAAGGCTACTGAGCACACACTGCTCCAGTTCTTCCCTTCTTCTTTGCTCTGATGTCTCCAGCTGACTTGTAAGTAGTTACTGAAGACATACTACACAAACTGCACTTACAATTGTCTGTCTTCATTAATGGTTTTTAAATTATTCATTTTATCACTGATAGTGATCTGTTGCAACATTTTTTTTTTCTGCTTAACATGCAAGAATACAAAACTTAAAAATCCCTTTGTCATTTAGAGTTCAGGCTCTTCCATGCAAGCACTCTCCTTACACTTCAATAAATCACATTTTTGCAGGCTTGGAAATGCATATTTTTTCTTATTATTTTTACTTCTAATAGAAAAAATCTCCATAGACCAGAGGGAACTGTAAGCTTTAGAAGTCATAAGTTTATGAAACATCTTTTAAAGATGATTTTTGCTGCTACTGAAACGTTCTAAGAAACCTGCCTTTGGCTTATGTTTTGTCTATTAACTTAAGCATATTCCAAGTATAATAGAAATAAAATACCTGCGTCCTTAATTAAACGTAAAGAGGCTTATTCCAAAAGGTAGGAATGAAGTCTGGTTTTGTTTTAAACGATGCATACCTCAAGTAATATCATGAAGAGAAAAGCTCTCTTTCTATAGTGAGATCACTTTCTCTGCCCTTCTACCCCTTTAAGCTCTGAGGAGACTAGTGCATATATTCCAACTCAGCAACAGTTCCCTTTATGGACATTAATTCCCATTAAAGAAAAATGGAAATATATGCTACCTTTTCTTGGACACAGAATCACAGAACGTTTGGAAGGGGCCTCAAAGCCCACCCAGCCCCAACCCCGTGCTGTGGGCAGGGCTGCCCCCCACCAGTTCAGGCTGCCCAGGGCTGCATTCAACCTGGCCTTGGGCATCTTCAGGGATGGGGCATCCTGTGTACAAGTATGTACAAAATGTGTACAAGTTCTGCCACTTTAAATCTTTTCTATTTTTATATGCTTGTTGCAGAACTGTACTTGAGGATTTCCCAATGTAAACTTCAGAGAAGGATTACTTCCATTTTAGTTGCAATAGGTAAATAATAATTGTGCAGTGAAACTTTTGGAGAGAGAAGGAGAAACATAGTCAACAAGGAGAAACCTGTGCATATGGGCTCATTCTGAGCAAAGGTAATCGTGTATTCAAAGTGCTTTTAATTACAGGATGCAAGAATGGGTATATAAACGGATTTTGATGCACCTATTTTCACCCCAGTATTAGTAGCCCAAGGGAAATAGGATTTTAATCATGTTCACAATCTTATTAGACATTTTTGCCTTTTTGCTTGAAAAGAGGTAACTAAGCATGTTTGCACGTATGTGGTCTTGCACGGAATATTTAAATACACTGTCTTTTTCAGAAACATATATTTAGTAGTATGCCTTTGTCTTCCTTTCTGCAAACCAAAGGGATGCAGCACTAACCTTTTTAGTTTTTGCACTGTCATTGTGTTAGAAAATGGAACAAAGTATTTCTAAAGCTTGTGTTTAGAACTGTTCAGATGGAAAATGAATTTCAGCTGAAAATACAGATTGGTGTTAATGTTTTCCTATACTATTTATAACTACCTTCTTGCTTTATTTGTTAAGTTGCTCTAGATACATTTGTTTTTACAGTAAGTTTCTTCAATAGAAGAACTGACTATCACAAGTTTTAAGATGAAGAAAAAATAAAGGCTGCTGCTGTATAGACTTATTTAGCACTGTAAGTTTAACCAATGCTAAGTAATATTTTTAACTTTCCTTAAAACTTCTTTGTCAGGAGTTGTACTGTTTAGAATTTGTTCTTATTCAAACAGGTTAAGTTTGTTGTGGTTTAACCCAGCAGGTGGCTCAGCCCCACAGTCATTTGCTCACTTTTTAGAATGATGGGTATGTATGCTTGCATCTGAAGTAAGCATTTTAAAGAGATATTTTTCTCATTCCAACACTCATGTTGACATTATTTGTGTAGAGTAAGGCTACCTAATGTATATTTGGGAATTATAATCTTGTCTCCGAAGACAAGCCCTTAAAAATAAAGGAGCAGTGTCTTACACAGCTTTTGTATCATCAAACATGCTTGGTATTACAATGGAAGTTTTTCTTCTTTTTTCCTTTTCATGCTCATTCAATAAATGAATATTACGAAATCAGATATTAAAAAATTAAGGGATTCATAGTAATGTGTGAAAAACCCTGCATGCCTCTCCATGTTAATAGAATTAGACTGTAACCACCAAACAGCTGATCCTGTAATACAACAGTTTTCAGACTCAGAGAGCAGTCATGCCTCCAAAACTCACTGAATATACACGCCTAGGTAGAGAAGTTTTAGTGAGATATTTCCAAGAATATATCTTCAAACTTTTTCTACTCTTTGCCCTTCCTTTGTTTTATTGTTACCTTGCAGTTTGTAGCAAATGAAATTTTTTGCAATGACACGTAGTAGGTATAAATAATGCATCCTCATCTTATTCTGTTGCCCTCTTTACTTTTGAACCTGTTGGCCAGGGTCAACCAAGCTTGGCAAAGCAACTGAGTCCTTGTAGCTTCACAAAAATAGGTGGCTTGGTAGAGAATAGCAGCATTGTACTGGCTGTCCCTGAAGATGTGCTGTGACCTCGTCCCTTACTGCACACCAACAGCTCTGGATGAGACAGCACCTGCTTTAATACCCATTTTACAATCAGAGCTTACATGCTCATGAACACTGGAGCTAACTGAATTAAAGGCATCAGTCTATAAGAAAATGTTGCTAATTCTGGTGTTCAACCTTTCTGCTTTCCTTTCATAAACTTTCTGTACTTTGTTACAGAATTATCCCTTAACAAATGATTCTGATAAAGTACGGAATCGGCAATGGGTTATTTTGTTTTCCATTTTTTGAATTAAATGCTTTTAAATTAATTCATATATGTTTGATAATATCATAGTTTAAAAAAACTGGAGAAATTACAATTTGTGGTATATTGAAAGTTTCATGAATTGCACATTCCCAAGTGTTCTGTCTTTAGATCTAATTACTGGAGATGATTACATTCAGGAAGTTCTGCAATCACAGAGGGTGGTGATACAGTTTTCTTTCTGCCTTTAATGAAAAAAGTTATATAGCTCAGAAATTATGATTTAGATTATGAGCTATCAGAGCTGAGCAAAAAAAAAAAAAAAAAGCAAGATTGTGCAGTATTTGAGTTAATACTTGAGTTGTGAAACAGACAGATGAAAGAATTATTTTTTCTTTTGGTTACATATAGGGTCTAGAGACCCCAAATAAACTGGACTCCCAACATGTAGGCACTACACAAACACTTACTGAGTATCCCTACAACTGGACATCCTCTAGTGACTGGGAAAGAAGGGAAGGGAGAGCAGCAATGAGTGGCCAGAAATCTTACAGTGAACAGGTCAGCAACTGAGCTGAGAAGATGATTCAAAGCTCCTGGTTCTCTCTCTTGTTTCAGTATTGCATTTGCTTGTCTGCATTGCCTTTGTTCCTCAGTAAAATACTAATTCCACAGCTGAAAAGCTGATATAGTAGATTCCTTTTATGGGTGAAAAATTGTAGGTGTTCATTCATGCAGAAACTTTGAACCTTGCTTAGTTGTCCTTGCAAAATTTGATGTCATTAGAACATCTACAGTAAGCATGGTGCTAATGGTATCAGGCTGAACATGAAAGAAACAGATGTGTTATGTAATCTTGATAATAAATGCAAGTTGGTCATGCTGATTTAGTTTATTGTTTATTGGAAGAATGTAACAGGAAACAATGCAATTTATGTGGCTATCCATAGTAATGCTTGAGAGCTGTTTCAGACAGCTCAGACTTTTTGTATTAGGTTCCTACAAGATAAATAAAGGAGACAATTTAGGTTCTGGAAAAATCTTCCCTGTAGTGCTAGTGACCAGTAGATCAGGGATTGAATGTTCTATGCAGAATGACAAGATCACTCCCTCCCCTGCCTGAGCATATTTAACCCTATGGTTCTACCTTCCCATTAAAATAACCACTATCCTACCAGTGATTAATTTGTTTCTGCTTGATACACATAACACATTTTGCTGAAAAAGGAACTATCACTTCAGTTGAATCAGAACATTCCAGCAAGAAGAGTTAAGCAAACTACGTCTCACGCTACCCTACAGCTCAATTCAGTGCTTAGAAACAGACAGGATTTAAGCCATATTTTCTTCTAATAGCTCTGTCAAATCTCACCCTAACTAGAAAGTATTCCATAAACACAGGCTTTCACATGAGTGGGGCCTTGTGCTCTACGATTTCAGTCCTATTTCCTGCTTCCCTACTTCTGCAAGCCTATTTAACTTGTTTTCTGGATGACTATTGTAGACCAAGAACTGCCCAAAGCTCTAGCAAAAAAAGTAAAAAGTCAAGTCTTGCTCTAGGGGTAAAATGGTTATTGAAGACTTTTAACAATATTAAACTGGATTGGCCATGAATTGGTTTGTCTGAGCCAACCAGTCCTAATATGGCTATCCTTACAGGTCATTAAACTCTTCTAAGGTTTTCAAAATATAATCTTCCTTTCCCCATTAGTAAAATTAAATGAGATTTTAGCAAAATTACTGACTCCTCAAGCAGATTCAGACTGCTGAACAAGTGCAGTAATTTCACAAATATCTATACCTCAGAGTCTGCCTAAGAACAGCAGCAGTGGAGGAAAAGAACGGGCAGATCAATTCAGCTGGCGGCTGTAAGACTCAGGAAGCCTTTCCACAGTCCTCGCTAGCCAAGCACGTAACTATGATAGCAGGGAGCCAGTTCGTCAAAGGACCTCAGCCTACTGGGCATCAAACTGCTCTGAAAAGCAATGGCAATTAGTGTCACAGCGGAAACATGGACTTCGGAAAATTTAGCCCTTATCATACCCTGAAAGCACTGCCTAGCTCGTTTCCTTGCTTCCTAGCCACAGTTCTGTCCCCATCACTATTTTCTGCAAAATAGCAGTCAGCTGAGAAAGTAATCTAGGTGTTGACATTTGAAATAAGCTTTTTTTCTGCTTGCTGTTTGATTTCTGAAACTTAAGTAATTAGAGTTCTTTTTCCTCATGTCATTTTTTGTCTTCTTTTTATTACAAGACTATGCTTAAATTCCTTTCTCATGACAGATTCAAGAAGAGATCTTTATTTGTACATACGCAATTTACATGGATTATTGGGATGAATTCTAGAACTTTCATACAGTAAAGTTGGTTTGTTTCATTTTGCTAACTTCTGCATAAGAATCAGTCAAAGAATTAGGAACAAGTTATTCCCTAGAGCTAAAGCTACCATAACATTCGCTCTTTTATGGCTGATATCCTGTTGGGGTTTCATTTGCCCTTGTATATACTGGATATCAATCAATTCCAATTGCTTTTTTTTTTTTTTTTTTTTTTAAATTTAGGAGACTAACATTGTAGCCACAATGTTAGATGTCTTACTTTCACTCCATCAAACGCTAGCTGAGGCCTTTAGAGAGATCCTCACATGCTACCTGCAACCACCCTAAGCAGTCACATTTCTCTCTGTAAATTAAATTTCTTTTAAAAGTCTCATTTTGTCCTCAGGCTGAATTTCTGTTCCAGTAAATTCTGATCTGCAGAGGTGTCTACTTCCCATTGAAATTGATCAGAGCTGCCAGTGACCAGAGCCTCTATAGCTCAGGCCCTCCAGTTGCATTTATCTCAGAGTACAAATGTTGTTAATATTATGGCTATCTCTGTGTAAAAGCCTAGTGAAAAACACTTCTGTGTTTTTCACAGAAGTGACATGGCTGATTATGGCACAATGCTCTTTCTTCAAAGACTTTTGCCCGGAGTTTAATTTTTTATTCCTAGTAAAGCATGTAAGTAAGGAATAAGAATATGTATTAGAATAGACTCTTAGAAGTTTTGTACTTTTTCAATTAAGCAGAATTGAATGAGATAAAGGAAGAAAAAGAAGCACTTTCTCCAGCGCTTTTTTCCCCCTCAGTTGGGATTAATTTTTCTTTAGAAAAATTGAGAAGTTTATACGTGCTTTAACAAGAAGAAAATATCAAGTGCACCTGAGGTTTTAAACAAACAGTTGCTGCTGTTAAACAAATCCACAATGAGTTGTAGATGGAAGAAAATCCCTGGAGCAGAGGCAGAACTCCAGTAGTAGTTCACTGGGTCTATGCCTAGGCTCTCGCTTTGGTATTAAGGGGATTTCTCTGACAGGTTGATTCAGGCTTTTGATAGAAGCAAGATTTAATGAGAATACATTCACTGCTTCCTTTGCTGTCTTTGTGGTTGGTTTCCAGGTTTGGTGTTAAATGTTGCTCTTCAGAGTCTGCATTGCACATACCACAACTGCTCCTTCATTTCTCTTTTCTGCAGCAATGCCCAGACTGAGCAAGAAAAAGCTAGTTTGTTTTGAGGTACACCCGATGTCTTTGTGGGAGGGAGCCCTGTGGAGCTGGGAACTGAGCACAGCTGCTCAGGGAGAGGAGACTGAAGAAGGTGGATGTGGGAAGATGTTTTTGGTCCGCTTTTAGTTCTCACTGCTCTCTACTGTTATCAACTGGCAATAAATTGCATTAATTTTCTGCTTTACTTGTGACAGCAACTGGGAAGAAGTCTCCCTGTCCTTATCTCAACCTTGAGCTTTTTTCACTGTATTTTCTCCCTCTCTCCTTTTGAGGAGGGAGAGAAAGAGTCTCGGTGTGCTGAGCCACCTACCAGTGCAGAACTGCCACAGCGATTCAAGACTGCCAGATGTACCACAGGGTAAAGAGGCCAGATGGGTGGATATGTTACACTCTTACTTGCCAGTTGGCAACTGGAAAATCAAAGGCTCTCGTCTTATTCAAAGTGCTTTATTATTTAGTTGTTGAGTGTATGACAAATAGGTCCCACAATTTTTCATCTTGAAGAGAGGCTTCAGTAGGTGATTCAGGAAGAAACTTGCTTTAGATGATCCATTAAATTCTTGTCTAAAGGACAGAAATTTAGTGTTGTGCTGAAGTGAGGAGCCCTCAGTCCCCAGGGTTAATTGGTACAATTGCTGAAAAGGACTGTCAAAGTCAGTCAATTATATCAAGGCTGTAGGAGCTTGATGACAAGCCTCAGGTCAAATCTCTCGGCACAAATATATGCAATATTTTATAAGTGGCACTGATGTTGCATCAGGGAGAAAAAGTAGTAATAATACAGACAGAGCTGGAGCGCTGCATCCACCTTGCTGGTATGGGGTAGCAACTTGGATTTTTCATACTCAGAAAAAAAAATAGCATAAAGAAATGGGTATTTATTTTAGCTATAGTAATCTAAGAAGAGTCCTGGAAACAGACCTGAAGAAGTATGTGTCATCCCAGAACTGCATTCTTTAAAAATGAAAGACACAACATTACAAAATACAGACGTAGACACACACACACACCAAAAAAAACCAAAACAAAATAAACAAAAAAACCCAATAAATTTGCTTCTTTTATCTGACCTGTTTCTGTCCCTACACAATAAAACCTCACTTGAATAAAAAAAAAAAAAAAAAAAAAAAAAGATGTCTCAGCTGCCTGGAGAATTGGTCAGGCTGTGCAGCAAGTGACCTGCTGAGGAGAAAGGCAGGGAAGCGAGGAGAGCCAAGTGTCATGTTTTGTGGGGAGGGTTGGCTTGGAATTTCAGCATCGTTAACGCTGTGATTGCAAAAGCCTTAGATTTTGACATATTTGTAAAAATATGGCTAAATTATTTGCTGAAGTAGCCCGATTTCCTTTTAGATTAGATTGTTTCTATTTTGGCTTCTGCATGAAATAATCACACCACAAAAGTTAAGAGTTTGAAAGGATATGTTTAGGAAGGAGAAGACTTATGAGAGAGACTTCTGTAGCATTTCTGGATCACTAACATATGACAACTAAAGTGAATTTCCATTCTTTTCAAGAAGTAAAAAGTTGAATTGAGATCAAATTAAACAATTCATATGAAATTGTATTTGGTGATAAAGAGCTGAATGACAGCCCAGCATATCTAATTTCCATTCCCAAAAGAGATAGTTACTCTAGTAGCTTTCTTAGTGCTACATCTTTACATTGTCCAGGCACATCTATGATCTATACATTTCCACATTTCCCTCAAGGGTTATTTGCTTAAATGTGGAAAAAAAAATACATGCATTGAAGATCACCCAATGGTAATGGTTCACTAGCAACCTGTAAGGGCAGTAAAGCATGAACATGAAAATTCCCTGTGTCCTGTTGCATTGCCTCAACCGTTGGGTAAGAGTTATTCTACTCCTGCCCAGTTGCCCCCTGATGAAAATTCCTGTGAAACAGCTACACTGCCATGGCTGCATCTGCTTTGATTCAAAGAATATTGCTTAATAGAAACTTCTTATAAAAAACCTCCAACTAGCAGAATGTAGAGTACAGGCAGCCTGTATCAGTCTTAAAATCCCAGGTAAAAAACAACAAAACAAAAACCTGTCAGACTCTTCACCTTTGCACAAACCTATTTAAAAGCAATACAGCAATCAGGAAGTTAGAAAATCTGTTTCCTAAGGTACTGTCTTCAGCAAAAGTACATCATAACCACAACTTTGTCCTTGCATGTTCATGTTCTACTTTCAAAAAGACTACATCAGTGAAAGCAGGTTATCACAGCTGGTCAGTCACTGTTGAAATAGCTGGGATGTTCTCATGAACTCTATTGTGAAGCTTTGATTTGAGGGAGAAAAGAATCAATTCTGCTTTTTGCTTTCAATTCCAGCTCAGAATGGACCTACCAGACCTTTTTTCTCCTTTGCTGTTCTTTGAGTGCCGAGTCTTCTTTTCCACAGCATCCAATATGCAGCCCAGGAGTGCACACATGTATAAATACAAATATGTTCCTGGAACCAGCCATAAGAGGATAACCCTGCATGTTACATTCTCCAATCCCTGTCACTAGAGAGCAACATAATTCAGTTTTGCAAAGCAGTAAGAAACCTGACCATCTCTTCGAAACGAACTGCATAAGAAGCTCTTAGAGGAAACCAGGAGATAACAGAAAAACTAAATTTTTAGCTTCATACTGAACTACAGTAGGCATATGAAAAATATAATGTATTATTGGAGACTCAAGCGAGACAATTATACCTCACAAATCTCTTGGTCTTCTTTGAAAAAACCAATAAGGATATGAATAAAAAGCTTATAAGAATTTATAAACACATGGCATACTGTTGTGCTCCTGTTGTGTTCCTGTTGTGTTGAGGAACGAATCATGCATCACAAATTTCTTAAAATTCTGAAGTCATTGAAAATATGGTGAAGAATGACCCAACTAGTGAAGCGAAATAAACTGCAGTTTTCTATAAAACTTCAGTCAAAGTCTTTCATCAGAAGTTGCTAAAAATTAAACTGTTGTGCTTCAGGAGAAAGATCTGCTCATGGATAGAAAACTAGCTGAAGTGCAGGAAACAGGGAGCCAGCTTTCATCACTGACAGACAGGAGTGGTAGAATTCATGAGGGTCAAATCTTTTTTGGTTTTCTTTTTTTTCATGGTAGTATGAAAGGATCTGGAAAATGGATGAAAAGTAGAATGACAAAGTTTCACATAATTTGACAATCGACATTAAAAAAAAAAAAGGGTCAAATACTCGATGGATTCAGCATTGGGTGTATTAACAGTAGGGAAAAATTTTTATGAGTTAAAAAACTAATGTCCCAAACTAACTGACAGTCAAAGAGAAAAAAAAAATAATACATACATATATATATATATATTTGAAACTATTAGGAAGAAGTTGAAAACAAATAGAAGGACCATTATGACACTGTGTAAATTCACATCCTGAACATTATGTACAGTTCTGACCAAAAGTAGTTGTGAAGCTAAACAGAAGAGCAAAATAAAATCTGGAATTATGGAATGATTTGTATTTGATGGAAAATAAATATCAAAGACCACACAGAGCAAGGAGAAACAGAAATGTCAGATAAATATAAAACAATTTAAGAATAATTTTTCAGCACTTGTTGTGCTATGGGAATTAGAGGTACCCAGTGACCAGTAAGCAAGTTAAAAGTAAACCAAACCCGCTATTTTTAATACATACTTAGGGTGGTGAAGTTTTTTTCTAAAGAATATTTTGTGTTTAAAGAGCAGTTAAAATTATGAAAGAAATTATAGAATCATAGCACGGCCTGGGTTGAAAAGGACCATAATGATCATCTAGTTTCAACCCCCCTGCTGTGTGCAGGTTTGAAAGTGAAAAGTTATTAGAATGGTCCAGGTGCAACCCTTAGGAAATCTCTGAACTGCAAGTTACCAAGAGACAGTACTATGAAAAGTTTATTCCGTTTTTGGCCTGTGTTCACATTTTCTGTCCCTTTCCATCTGATATGGACTACTGTGAGAGACAGAAAAACAAGACCAGAAATGATCCTCTGTCAGGTTTCTTATATAAACCTGCCTCATAGTTTTCGGATTACGCATGGCCTCTCATTTCCTGTAGATGTTTGTTTTTGAATTCTATTTGTTAGCATCTTTTCTGCAATTTTCAGAGATTCACTGCGGCTAGCTACCAGTTTAATTAAAAAAACAACCTTGACTTGATATTATTTCTTTCCCACCGATTTTTACTTCTTGATATTACTGAGGTTTTTATTACAAAATGATAATTCTAGACCTTTTTTTTTTTCCTAGAAGGACGCAACCAACTTATATTAAATAGTTTTAATTTGCTTTAACTATTCCCTATTGTCCAACACATTCTCTGAGATACTAGAAAATACCATTTCTTTCCTCATTGATTTTTTCTTTACTATAAAACAAAGCATTGATTTTTTTTCCCTTCTGTCTTGTGTTTCTAATGATACTTAAATTAACATGGTTCATTTGTATGCCACCTTACCAGAACTGATGAATCCTTCTTGTCAGACCAACATCACCAATAAAAGAGTGTAGGAGCTTTCACTTAATCAGCAACCTGATAAATGCTGCTTCAGTTGACAAGACAGTGGTTAGACTCAGTCTTCCTCTATGCCCTTGGGCAAATCTCTTAATCTAGCCTACCTTTCAATTCTATGTGTACAGAATAGGGAAATTCTTTATCTATCCCATATATGTTTGAGGGTGATAAAGACCCGTTAGGGAATGTTATGTATGCTCAAATACCTCTTGCAAAGGCACAATGCATGATCCCATTATTTGGATTCAGAAGAATGAACACATCACAGTATCACTGACACAACCTCTCTTGTCACTGAAGTAATAACTACATTCCTGAAGCTGTAATATTCATCCTCTCTTGCTGAAAAGTCCTCTGCCTTAAAGGTGCTATTCAATATCACTGAATGGAGTTTGTGTTTACAAAATAGGCAGCATTCTGTAATTGGAAAATAATTTGCTACCACTTATTTTCTTTCCTGTGAGTTTCCTTCAGCTTCCTTGCTCTGTAGTATCTGCCAAATAGATGAACCTTGCAGTTATGCCCTCCAGAATTTCTTGAAACAAGTTGTGCCTGTTCTCAAAACAGTTCTGTGACTCTACAATAAAATCTTAAATAGCACTTATTCATTTTTTTCTTTGTTGCATATATATATATATATATTTTTGTGATGATAGTTCTTTTTTTCTGTTTTGTGGTTATGGTTCTTTATTATTATTTTGCATTGGTCTTATTTCAGCTTTGATTTCTATTTTTTCATGCAATAAGGAGGTAACTCTAGAGACCAAATGTGAAGTCAAATCAAAGTTATCTTTCTTTCAGCGCAGATCCTGCCAGTAGAAAACATCTGCAGCGCTGGGCTGGACTCCAACCTGTGCTTAGATCCCAAAAGAAGATCCAGTGCTGTCAAATTCTTTTATTTGGTACAACTCAAAACCATATGATAAGTGCAGAAAGAAATAGAAGCCATTGACCATGGCACTGGAGAACATCCCTTTAAATAGCCTAGTCTCCCCTGTGGAGGGAGACAACTGTAGAACTGCACAATCTAGTATAACAGAACTTGGAAATACGTCAGCAAACAGTGCCAGTATCAATCCTCACTGGCCCAAAGCAGTTTCTGAGCAAGTTGCCAGGATCAGATTCCTGTAACTAACCAACTTGAAATTTTTGAGTCTGCTGTTTATAGAGGTGCATTTTCCTTATGCATACGTCTTGCAATGCTCTTATGTCTGCTGTTTATAAGCTTGTAGGTGTGAGAAAAGTATGTCCTTCATATCGATGAAAAGAATTCTATCTACAGTGATAGAATAAAAAGTGATCATGTTTTCAGTTCATTAAATTCTGTATCAATTCAGAAAGAGAAATATTTATGTGGGATTGAATTTGGTGAAGAAAACCAAATTCAGAAGAAATCCAGGGTAGAAGTAGACTAATCTATTTATACATTATTGCAACACAGAGATTATTGTATATCCAGGTAGAGACTCATTTGTACTCTTCAAAGACAATTTTGGCTGTAAAATTGACTATCAGAAGAAATGAGCACCACACAATAGTGTGTATATGAGTGAAAGTGAATCATTCATACTTGTCAGAATTTGCTGATTCTGTGGAATGTCTGCTGAGCCTGAAAAGTGCTCTTAAAAAAACTGAGAAGTCTTAAGTACTGCAGTCAAATTGACAGTCAGCACATTGTCTTTTTTTTTTTTTTCTTCTTGTTTGAGCAATGAAAAGTAGTTTAGAGCTCACTAGTCACAAGTACTTATTAAAAAGCTAATGGAAAAAGGCAGGCCTAAAAGTGCAGAAGTCTCTAAACACAAAGGCTACAGTTTAAAATATATTTTCTCCTATGCACAATGGCATTGACCAGCTAAGGAACATATGAACCTTTGGCAGTGATGGAGACTGCAGATAAAGAAAATAAACCTGTAGTCAGGTGTTCCAGAGATGTGCAGTCTTTGGGGTATGCAAGGGAGTTGGGCAGCATGCAATGAAGTTCTTCTCAGGATGGGAACATTTAACTGAAAAATATTTATTGAATTGCATAAGGTTAACGCTGAACTGTGAGACTTATGCAGATCTCTTTATTTTTCGAGGGTAAATTCAAACCCAGAAAAAAACCTCTATTGAGAAACTACTGTGAAACTGTTTGGTAATTCTTGTCATGGGAATGAAAATCCCATAGTGGATAAGCCTCCATTCACAAAAACTGTCACTGACATTAACTGGCTTCCTTAATTATGGTGTTAGTAATGACAGTAGGGATTCAGCTGGCACTGGAAACTGACCAGCCTTTTCAGTTTGTGTGTGTCAGCTTCATCCAAACAGAAGTACAGGGGTAAACAGGGCACTGGCATGTTGATCTGTTATGCAGATTAAAAGGATTTCTCCATATTAGCTTGGAATATTGCACTAAGACCAACTCCCTATCAATAATTAACTAAAGGCAAACCATATATGACAGCTTTGTTAATGGGCCATGAAACACCTCTTGCAAGTGGTTCTGGCTGCTGTACGTAAGTCCTAGTTTTCAGATATTTGTAGCTTCATAGAAAGTGTCTGTGTTGATGGAAGGCTCTCAGCTTAAAAAACACTGCTACTGTTTGAAAAAGTACTAACTTGTAACAGCAATGAATGAAGAAATAGTGCAGGATATTGCAGAATCTTTAGCTAACTGTTTGCAGCAGCAACCAAACCATGTCTCAGGAGAGTAATGTATAACCTCAACAGAAGGTCTTGGAGAGGATAATCTTAAAGCAACAACAACAAAAAAATAGATGAATAAATAAAATGATGTTCCACATCAGTAAGCTTACCTAAGGAAATCTCAGTTCTGGGAGCAGAGATGGTTCAGGCTAAAAGATCTTCTTGAGTCTCTACCAAGCAAACAGATTTTTTTCCTCCTTACGCTGGTAAACTACACACAATCATGTCTTTAGTCTGGTTAAAGATGAAAGCAGTCGATTCATTTAAAAAGACTGAAGTCCACTTGGAGCAAACTTCACAAGCTAAAGTGAGAACATCATGTAGCACAGAGAAAGGTTCAAATTAAAGTGACAGAGTTTGTAACGAAAGTGAGGAAACCAGCAGCTAGGAAGCCAGAATGCAGAAAAGAAAAGGAATCAACACTTTTTCAACTGGGGAAAAAAAAAAAAAAAAAGTTACATAATATACTGCAGCAGCACATTTGATTTTTTTTTTTTTTTTTTTTTTTTTTCCTTTTCCTAGCCAGAAAGTCCATGTGGGAAAACAAAAAATTTTGTAAGCTTCATCCTGCTTCTTCACAAAGGCAAAATAACAGGGCACCAAACCTGAGATTAAGTCATAAAAATGAAGCATAAATACTTAGGTGGTTGAATCTACTCTGGAGCCCATGTGATTTAGACACCTCTAAGGATGTTTAATCTGCAGTCATCTGTGGGAGGAGAGGTTGGCTACACCTTGTCAAATGTCAACTTTCTGATAATATGGCGCTGGGAAAGAGAGATGAATAGAATAAACAAGGATGTTTTGTAGCATAAGATAAGCTCTCTGCTGTTATGAAGATTTGTTATGGAACTTGCTTGCTTTCTAGCCAATGGATCGTTAGTGGAAATGTACTGAATATGCATGTTAGAATATAAAAGGCTTGCTTAGGAAAATAATATATAGAGAGATACAGCAATACAGAAATCTTTCTTGCATGAGAGCCCTGAGTTGTGTTGCTAACTTGCGACAGTCATCTCCCTGTTCTTGTCCCATGTAATATAGACTTGTCTAAAACTCTGTATATTCTTTGATGCTCACCTGTCTATACTTACCATTTCCATGTTTAGTGGAAAGGCAATGGAGGTTTCCTACAGTGTATGGTCAGAAAAGATCCCCTGTTGCTTTTGCCAAGGATTTTGAACACCTTCATAGCTTTCCTTCACTTTGATTTTGCAAAAAGGACCAGAACAAAGTTGTAGATTAGTCTCGGGGCTCTATCAGGACAGAGTCTGCTGGAATTGGGTGCAATGCATTTATTTGCATTAATGTCTGGTATAAAAAGCACACATCTTGCTATGTGAATGTGTTTGTGTAGTCAAATAACTTCCAACTGACTGACAAACCCTTTCTGAAAGAAAGTGCTCTGAATAAACCATTACATAAAAGGAAACAAAAATGCAGCATATAAAAAGCAACAGATTCAAAGCTTGTTCATATGAGACATTGGAACAGAAGCATACATATAATACTCTAGTTTCACATCCAGCCAGATATTTGTGCTTTGATGGTGGTAAATAGTTTGAAGGTTCTTTTGAAATGTTATTGATCTGTAAGTCTGCAGCCCTCAGAAGCACAGCTGTCTTTCACTGCCTAGTTGGTTCTGGGAAATTGACTTCATCATTTACATTTTCATTTCAAGTGTCCAGCCTTTAAGTTCACTGGCTAGAATGTATGCAGATACCACGCCTGGAACAAAAAGCTGTAGCCATTCATTTTAATCATCAAGGCTTGAAGAAGATGAGCAAAATGTTAACTATCTTCCTCCAATATTGGGACCACCACTGTGTGTCATAATACTGGGATTTATCAGTTATTGAGCTTTTGTATAATGAAAATGCATTTTAAAATATAGTGCTTCCCATTTCCTATATATTTAGAAATTTCTAGGAAATTGCTTTATTTCCCTGATCTGAGAGGTACATGTTCTCAGTCAGGAAGTTCAGAAAAGAGAACTGAAATGAAATAACTACCAAAGTTAACCAACATAGACCAAAATTTGATTCTATCATATTATTTGTAAACTTTTTCTTTCAATACAGCAATAGCAAGGCTAGTGGTTTTTAGTGGATGGCCTGATCTATACCTACTGCAGCCCACAGAAGAACTCTCTTTCACTTGAGCAGTACACTAGGACATGCTAAATAATTATCTCTTATTTTGCTTAACTTGGAAAAATTTCCACCTATAACACTGAAAATCCATAGATTTTTAGTGGCTTATCTCTACTTGTTGCATTCCCAAGTCTGAAAATACCAGTTAGAGTCATTGTTAGAGGACAGGTGGAAGAGAAAATATTTATGTTAAAAAAGCAGCCCTTTTGAGCAACACAGTGCTTGAAGAAGCACTTCATAAAGGTGAACACTTGTTTTTCTGCTGAAGACCAGTATTTTGATTGGAGGACTAAGAGACTTGAGAAGTTCTCATTACCGATGCACAACAGATCAATACTGCTTCTTCTGCAACACAGTTTGAAAACACGTGGCTGTCAGAAAGATGCTGGCTGTGTTTGGTACTGAGCTCCGTATTCCATTTTCCTGAGTGGAATCTCTGATGTCTTTGACTCCCTTGGAAAATATTCTTTCTGTGTTAGGCAAATATGTGTGAATGTCTTACCTGCATTTTGAACTGTTTCTCTCCTCACTACAGCTGATACAACCCAAAACCAAGATGTTCCCTGAAAGGTCAGGGGAATGAGAGGTTTCAGGGATCCTGTGTGTGAAACAAAATTTCTCTTTCTTGTGCCTAAACAAAACCCTTGACAACACAGCACTAGAGGCCATACACAACAAATCAGTTGGCACTGAAGGCTGGTTTGGCAAAGATTTCTATGGGTGCTGCTGGAAATAAAACTGGAAAAAGACAGCTTCAGCAGGCAAAGTCTTACATGCAATCTGGGATGACAATCTGCCATAGGGGGCCGTAAGCTCTGGAGAAATTCTTATACACATCTCACTTTCAGCACATTTCAGTTCTGAAATAGACTGCTATTTATCCTGTACAATATTGTTCTCCTCACAAAAGTTAATCTAGATTTAATTTTATACAAACACATTTTCCATATAAAACCCACAGAGAGGGAGCAAAGGATGCCTTGCTTTGTAGGAAGCATCATCCCCCTGGTGTCTTGCCAAAGCTCTGTTAAAGTGATGCTGATGACTGACTTTTCCTGTCAGTGGAGCGCTGAAGTCACAGAGGAGGAAACTGACCGCTCTTGTTTGTGCTTTGCTCCATACAGGGCAGAGGGGAAGCTGCATCCCCTCATTTGGGCTGCTCAGGGCAGGCGCGATGAGCATCTCACACAGATTTGGGTGAAGAGCAAGTCACCAGCATTGCTGTAACTTATACTACAGGAACTGCACTGTTACCATCAAGGCCAGCTTATCCAATTTGGTCTTCCAGGAATTCCAGGCTGCTTTTGTACTTTTTATTATACCTATGCTAGGCTGTAAAACTGGCCTTGCATCTTAGTAGCATCCTCTGAGGAGTCTATGGGTTCTCAGAATCTCAAGTGCTCTGGGGACTAGGGCCAGAACCCCAGCAAACCGCACTGCTAAGCTCCTGACTCCCAGCACATCAACGAGCATGCATAATGAAAGCAGGAGGCATCCTTTACTGCACACAGGAAAGTCCCTGTATTCAGTAAACAAATTGCTCTGTGAGAAGCACTCTGGGCTTTGCCTTATTTATACAAAGAAAAAAAATGCTCTTGTAAATCAATTTACCTTCTCCTTCTCATAAATGCAGGCTTAGTCTAATCTGTGTGTGTTTTAGCCCAGAGAAAAGCCCTGCCCTCTAGGAAATGCTGCTCATTTGTGCACAGTGAATTATCTGCATGATATTTTGCATTCTCCAAATGCTGAAATGCTTTGGCTCCTCATTCCCTATTAACTAGAATGTTTTCTCAAGTTTATAAGACAAAATATTTTGTTCTTGTTTGTGCTTTCAGATTTAATACACTCATAATAATTGAATTGAAGCCACTATGCCATTGCTGAGTATCCATATTAAAATCAGTATATATAATAAAGATATACACATGGACATATAAATATAAATGCATGCATGCATTCAATACATGTATATCCAATTTTTAAAATTAATTGCTACGGATTCTTTTTTTTCTTCAGCCATACAGAATGCTCTGACTCTAATGAGTGCATTTGTGTAAAAAGAATGTTTTAAATAATACAAATGAATAAGTATGTTCCAATTTCAAAACAGCATGGAACTGTGAATGTTGTTTTATTCAATACTAAACATGTGGTAGCACTGTTTCATATGTAGATTTGCATCTGCGTAATCTGTTTTTTAGACATCAGCTATGATTTTACCTGTTCCCCAGCAAATTCTTGCTACCAGATCAGTGGGAGATATGACCTTTTAGATGGAGGAAGCAGCACACCACAGGTGCATTCGGCTGCTGGCACAGGGTACTAAGCAAATGGTGATGACCCAGAAGTCTTTTGGGAATTCCTGCAGGCAATGGAGATCCTTCTCTTCTGAAGCATGTGCTCGGATGTTGATAGAAAGTATGAATAAAACATGCTGAACTCAGCCTACACTGATATCTCCTCATTCTATTCAGCAGAGGTCAACACAAGGGACATCAAAGTCTTATACCTCCAACAGAGAGTTCATTTAGTTGTCCTTGTCTCACATCTCCCCTTCCCTGCCGCAGGTACTCACAGCTGCTCTTGTGGTCCCAAACCAATAAGGAACCTACAGCTGTACATCTCAGTAGGAAGTAGGAGACTTCCCACTGAGGAGTCACAGCTAACTGGTACTTTTAGCAATAGCTTCACATCAGACATCCCACCCTATTGCATCCCTCACTGTGTAGGTTTACATTATAGGGCTGAGTTCTTATGCAGCCCTCAGCTGAGACTAAAAAACCCTGATCATTTAGCCAGTCTGGCTGATGGTGGCATCAGGGCAGCAGCTGCTAAATCAAGGGATGCAGAGTTCAAAAAAATGGAGAAAAAATGGGCAATCATTGAGCTTTGGTATGTAACTACCTTTGGGGGTCAAGTCAACTTTTCCTTTTGTTGTTACAATTTTATGAACATATGGTTTGTTCTCAGTAGCACTAATGCAATGTAGAAAAGGATACTGGAAGTGATACCTCTGAATTTGCTAGCTCACACAAAGGAAACTGGTGAAAATTCATCATAGTCTCTAATGACTACTGACAGAAGGATTAGAATGAGAAGAAAAATATAATTCAAACATAATAAGCTATTGACTTGTAAGGACCATGGTATTATCTACATCTTTAAGTGAAAGAAATAAATTCTCTTTAATTGGTGACTCGAATATATCATTCTTTAATTATATCAGTCATCAGTTCAGATTCTGAGGAGCTTTATATGTACATAGACAAAAAGACACACAGCATTGCGGACCAAAACAAAGAGGTGCTGAGCTGCTGCAGGATGCAGTGATGAAAGGCTGGCTGGGACTGGGTAACTCATCCTGGATGCCCTGTGCCTGGATGCATTGAAGGCCAGGCTGGATGTGGCTCTGAGCAGCCTGGTTTAGTTGTTGGCGACTCTGCCCATGGCAGAGGGGTTGAAAGTAGATGATTATTATGGTCCTTTTCAACCCAGGTCATTCTACAGTGATTCTATGATGACAAACTGTAATCTTCAGATACAGGCTGTGGCTATTTTTTCTTGTTGGCTAACATCATGTAACAATAGCAGCAAGCCTGGCTCAGAGAGACTGGCTCAGGCTTGTGTGAAAAGGATTGATATCAGTTTAATCAACTGGGTTTAATACATTTACACTATTGAAACAATTCATAATTATTATAATTTTGTTTATGTTGCTAACCAGGGAATATCTGATGCTTGTCTAATCTTCTAGAACATGTTTTCTTCTGAGAAATAGGTTATGCTACTGAAGAAACGTGGGCTTGCAGCATGGAAGCTGAGACAGCCTGGTCTAGTGCCTGATCTAGTGGTCGGCAACCCCTGTGGCAGGGGGGTTGGGATTAGATCTTCGATGTCTCTTCTTACTTAAGCCATTCTATGTTTAAGTGATTCTATTATTCTATGAAATAGGAGCATAATCCTCCACTCACAGAGGTGCTGTCCTATACAGTCACATTGTCATTTGTTCTCCTTCAGCATGAGGTCTTCAAGAAGTTAAAGGATGTCAGAATCACTAACTTAAAAAAAAACCCACAGCACGTTCAACACAGACTTCTTCCTTATGGTAACATCTTATGGCTAGCAGAAACCAGAGACTGAGTTGTCCAGAAATGCAGCCTTATAGTACAATTGGCATAGCCATTACAGTCACGGTTAGATGGAAACAGATCCAGATACACCAAGATTTCTGAATTGTTGACTTGGCCCTATTATCACTGCAGACTTTACTTGTCCCAGTATTTCATACTGTCTATAGCAAACTGACAAAATGGTCTTAGCATGAATGGATCTAAGCATATGCCTATACCAGTTTTGTGAGATAGAAGACCAAAACCACCCTGAACTGTCTATACAGTCAAGCTCTGGGTTAGAGTAGTGGTTCCTCGGTGCTGTTTTGGGCATCTCCCATACAGACACCAACATCAGCTCTGCTGACTGCACCTCACCTGCAGCCAGGCTGTCCAGGTGTTGGTCCAGGCAGACATAGCTAATCCTGCCTATCATTAAACTCAGAAGGATCAGTTATGTGATTTATTCTTCACAACCAGGACAAAATTTACAGTGTACTGATCACATTATTAATTAAGTTATTGACAGAAAAAAAATTATGTTCATTACTTACATTTCTTTTCATTACAAATAACCTATTTCCAGAGGAACATGGTGACTCAGAAGGTCCCTGCTTTTTATCTTTTATTCTTTCATATTCTCGTGCTTTCTCCTCTGATAAACCTGACCTAGGATAATTTGCATTCTATACTACAGATGTATTTCCTTTTTAGCTAGGCTATTTTTCAATCTATAATGTTGATTTGTTTAGAAAGCAAAGGTAATGAAATAAAACGAAAAATAAAAATAAACAGTTGTGACAAAGCCTTATTAATAAATTTGAGAAAATGTGAAACAAATGAGAGACATTAAATATAATTTATTAGTCAGTCAGCGAGGATTTGGTAGCAATGATTTGAAATACCTGCTTCTTTCTTTTTTCCAGTGATGGTTCATGATAAAGCAGCAATAGAAATGGCAGTAGGGCTTGATTAAGACATCTTGAGAGACTGACAGCTCACATTCAAGTCTCCTTTTTTTTTTTTTTAAGGTAGAAATTGTTTTTCCCTTGTATTTCACATCTTGGATTAAAAAACATATTTCAACAATAGTATCGCATATAAGTTGGAATTGTTATTCAATAGAAATATTGAAATAAGTACCCTACAGCTTTATCTTTTCTACAATGTGCATGTGAGGATTGCCATGATTTGTTATACACATTTTAATATTTTGTCCTAACATCAGTGATATTTTCACCTATGTAGAAGGACCATAACCCATAACCAATTTATTTGATTTTGTAGCTTTGATAGAAGGCTAATAATTTTAAAACTCCTTGAAAATGGGAGATAAAAAATAATGAAAAACACTATGGTTGAAGTAATTGTATCATAGGCATTTCTCAAAAATCTGAGAATTCAGCATGTCATCAAGGTGGAATATTTGAGGAAAATAATACAGCCATAATAACAGATGATAAAGTAGAAATGTTCTGACAAGAGGAATGCCCCATGGCATTACATTTGTTAGAAGTACCAGCTACAGGATGACCCAGCTAAAGGCATGTGTATACCTCTGGAATACAAGTAATCCAGAAGTCAAAAAGTGATAATAGAGATATGCCTGGAAATATACTTAGCCCTTTTTACAGGATTGAATCAAGGTATAAGCATTTAACACAGAAGGTTCATTCACATGTAGGCTGCATAATACTCACATGCGAATATTATGATATTTAATCAGTTATGTCCTATAGATGTTATCTTCAAGATCCTCAGCAGCTATTTAGCACAGAACGCACTGCTTCTGTGAGAATGATCAAATAGGATTTTCTTCTTCTTATCTGAGAGTCATGATTGTAGTATTGGTAATTTCAGGAAATGCACTTTCCTGCACTAAAATCAGATGTGTATTTATGTAAGTGTTTGGTATCTGCAAATAATTGAAATGTACTGTTTTATCATTGACTTGAGGGGAAATTACTGTCTGAGGACACTGTTAAACTAAATGCATATGCATTTCCAATCAGTGCTTTTGATAAAAATTCAGACATCCAGACAGTCTGCCAGCAATTTCTGAAAGCATACAACTTGTAAAATTAAATCATATCTCTAGAAGCACACGTGAGCCTTGATTGAAGACATGGTTTTATATCAAAATGAGATGAACATGTTCCAGCATATATAATATTTATTAGGCACCTGTATGCCAAAAACATCAATTGGTCTGTTCACAAAAACATGCATTGGTAAGAGTGAGCTGGAACACTCTGCTCTTTGGCTTAGGTGCAAACTTCATTTAAATTGTATTTAATGCAGAGGTACTTTCACAAATAACCCTTACAAAACATGTATTTTCCAACTTCTGTGATTTATTATATCCTTCTGCCTCCTCTGCTGAAGTTCTTGCTTTGTGGTGCCAGCTCACACATCTCATGCTGGCTGCTGTGTGGCCATGCTGTACATCCCCTGACTGCTCCCTGCCAGCACTGTCTGCACCAGGCAGCCCCTGAGCAGCTCACTGAGCTTCACTGACACAGTGCTGCACGTACATCTACTGTTGCCTTCAGCAGCAGTTGCTGCTACTCAACATGTTCCACCACACAGTGCAAAGAACGTTTGCTGTGCTCTCTCATGTACCTGCGGGGCCTCATGAGAAGAGGCATGCTACTCTAACTACCAGCTGTGGGAATTCAAAGCCTGGTCCCACCTTTAGTCTCTGTACCTAGCTCTCATTTTGTAAAAGCTGCCTCATTTACAAAAGAATGACTTATATTTTCTTGCCTACAGCCAGGACTGTTTCCAGGCACAGTCAAAACTGGCACCAAGCTCTTAGGAACAGCTCAGGACCTCCTTTTCTCCATTATTTATGATAGCACCTTTCAAAGCCAAAGCCACCACTGTTTTGCTCAGATAAGCAACAGATACAGTGCTGGGGAGTAGGACAGCAATATCCCAGCAGCCATCACTGTCTTCCTCCTACCTCATATGGACAGGAGAGGCTGCACACAGGTCTCCAGGTGTTCCCAGACTGAAAATCCACAGCATTTCCACCTGCTGCTGTAGGACACCCCCACTCAGGACATTTCAGCTAGCCTCCTAATAGCACTTGTGCCTGCTGTGCTGCAGATCACTGAGTTTTAACATTCTGCTGTGCCAGTGTTGGCTTTGCAGACCAATGTACCCACATAAGGAAACTTCTTGAAATCCATCTTTTTCATACGACAGCTCACATTTAATTTAATTTCTAATTAGAAATTAAACTCCTGTGAATGATCTAGGGAAGCACCACAGTCCAGCTGACTATCCATAACAGGCATTTCTCTCAAGATCTTTTTTCTTTGAAGCTGAAATTCAGTAGCAGATCGCTTGCCAAGGAACAGCTAATTTTTGAAGAAGCCCTTTTGCTCACTCTTACTAAGAGAGATAACTCTTAGCTGCAAACTTCTTGCAGTGCACACGCTGGGTAACAGAAGTGGATTTACCAACCTGCTGCAAACAGTAGGGAAATTATACAGGGAAAAAACTGAAGGATACATATAACCGTGGAAGGGGGAAAATGAGAACAAAATGTGGAGACTGCTTTCCCTCAGTGGCATTTTACTGGACTGACCTCAGCCTTTGCTGTTATTGAGAGCTGAAACACAACTCTTTGGTCCCTATTTCAGTAAAGCACCGAAAGCAGCCTGCTGATGCATTAATAAGAATAACAGTACCATAGAGATAGAGAGTTTTCCATTCATACTTCAGTGCAAAGTCTTGCACCATCTACCAGGCATATGCCACCTACCAAGAGATGAGATGGGAAAGAGTTGCTTACTTAAAATCTCAGCATGGGGGGCAAACAGTTCCTTGCTTTTGACTCAGAAAGGTGAGAGAGAAAGGAGGCACTGATGTCTTGAGCCAAGACACACACCTCCTGTAACTTATGTGGAATCATAGAATGTCCCATGTTGGAAGGAACCCACAAGGATCACAGAATCACCACGGCTGGAAAAGACCTTCAAAATCCCTTAAAAATCCTCCAGTCCAACCACCCACCTACCACCAACACCATCCCACTAAAACGTGTCCCTCAGTACAACATCCAAATGTTTCTTGAACACCTCTAGGGATAGTGACTTAGCAACCTCCCTGAGCAGCCCATTCTAGTGCCTTACCACCTTTTCAGAGAATAATTTTTTCCTAACCTGAACCTTGCCAGGTGCAACTTGAGGCCATTCCCTCTAGTCCTATTGCTAGTTATGCAGGTGAAAAGGCCAACTCCCACCTCACCATAACCTCTCTTCAGGTAGTAGTAGAGTCATAAGGTCTCCCCTGAGCCTCCTTTTCTCTGGACTAAACAATCCCAGGTCCCTCAGCCATTTCTTGTAAGACTTGTACTCCAGACCCCTCACCAGTTTAGTTGCCTTTCTTGGACATGCTCTAGGGCCTCACAGAATCACAGAATCATAGGGGTTGGAAGGGACCTCCAGGGATCATCGTGTCCAACCTCCCTGCCAAAGCAGGTTCCCTACAGCAGGTTGCACAGGTAGGCATCCAGGCAGGTCTTGAACATCTCCAGAGAAGGAGACTCCACCACCTCCCTGGGCAGCCTGTTCCAGTGCTCCGTCACCTCACTGTAAAGAAGTTCTTGCACACATTTGTGTGGAACTTCCTATGCTGCAGTTTCTGGCCATTACCCCTTGTCCTGTCTCTCTACTGAGGGTGCACTCAATGCCCTCATCCAGGTCTATGAAGATATTGAACAGGACAGGTCCCAATATCAACCCCCAGGGAGCACCACTTGTGGCCGGTGACCAGCTGGGTTTAATCTGCTCACCACCTCTGGGCCTGGCCCTCCAGCCAGTTTGTGTCCAGCTCCTGGCTCCACTCAGGACCACACAAAATTCAAATCCTATGCCTGAGAATATTGTCCAAATTCTCTTTGAACTCTGGCAGCTTGGGGCCATTACCACTGCCCTGGGAGCCTATTACATGCCCGTTCCTCTGGTGAAGAACCTGTTCCTGACCCCCAACCTGAAGCAGCTCCATGCCATTCCCTCAGGCTGAGCAGAACTCAGCACTGCCCATCCACTCCTCTTGTGAGCAGCTGCAGGCTGCCATGAGGTCTTCCCTCAGCTCCTCTGCTCTGGCTGAACAAACAGGGTGCTCAGCTGCTTCTCATATATCTATGAATCTCTCATTTTGCTAACCTCAAGTTAGGAGTTTACTGTAGTTCACTGACAATATATAACAGAAGCAGTTAGCTTCAGTAAAAGATCTGAGGCTGCTCCCTGAAAGAATACTTTGCGCTTTTGTGGGGGAAGAAGAACTTGTGCGCAAGACTGGGGTGGAAGGCTCAGGTTAAGTTTCAAGACCATATTAATAATTTTCTTTCCTATTCTTATTTAAAGCTTTCCTAGTCACAAGGGAAACATTCAATTAGAAAACCCCTAGGGAGCAGAGGGAGAACCCAGCAGGCGAGGAGTCAAAATCTCTGCAATCAGCAGTGATAAAGGGCTGCTATTTTGACAAGCAGGATAAAAATAAAAAGCATAAAAGGCTGCAGCAGGAGGCCTGAAATGGACGCTGAGCTTTCTCTTTCCTCAGAGTGGATTTGTTTGCTATGGTACGTTGTGCATGATTGTTGGAGCTAACTCTGATTTGTCACTGCTTTTATCATATTAGCAGTTACTGTAGTTTGAAATGCGTTAAGCAGAGGAATACTCAGTGTGTGAAATGCTTTCAGTAGTTTGAGTGCAGTGAATTTTGATTCATTTCACAGGTTTTCTGAAATGAAGGAATAGCTCTGATAACGTCAATAAATGGCTTCTTCATTTGCAAATCAGCATCCACTCAACACTGTAGAAAAGCATCCAAACCCGACACAGAATTTGGAAGCTCAGCACAGCAAACACTAACCAATGCTCTGTGGGACTCATCTTTATTTGTCAGATGCTTTAGTGCTTTAGGGATCTACCAGACATCATATCTGATGTTTCACTCTACACTGCCATATTTCAGCATGTAAGTTGGTCAGTAGGTTGCCCAAAACTGTTTCCAATGGACAGTTGAAGTATGGTGACTGGAGAAGCAAACCACTAAAACATAACACAGACCTGATAAGCAAAATCAGCCTCACGATGTGCAAATCTAGCACCATCCGCCACAGAGCAAAAATTATACATGCCCTAGGAGTTTTTATAAGCTAAACTAAACTAGCACTGAATAACACACACACACACACACACAATCAATGGAGAAAAGACAGAAAATCCAAAACACTGGATTTTTCCAGTCAATTTAAATACTCTTTAAAACTCCCCACATACATTTAATCCCAAAGAAATAAATAACATGTTGATTCTAGTCTACTTAAAACTCTGTAATACAATATTCATTAGAAAGTGATCAAAAACAATCATGGAGATGTAATCTAATAAGAAGACAAAAGCATCAAAAAACAGAAAGATTAGCAGCTCTGCTATATATGGAACCTGATGCTGAAAAAAGCCAGCTAATTATTGCAGTTATGCATCAATAATTTATAAAGCCAGCCATCTTCTCAAGAGATATATAGATCTTTTTTGACTTCTCAAGGGGAAAAATAAATGTATCAGAAATAAAGCGTCTCAATTCTCCAAAGTGTTTCAGATGTACAGTTAATGTAGATCTCCACTCCTTTGAATAAGATTAACCAAATACTTACTGCCTGAAATACATCTGAAACTCACAATCAGAATGTAGCTCTGACTCAGGCTACACCAGATTCCCAAATTGTTTGGGATCAGGAAACAAAAGAGTTGATAGTGAGGCCAACAGTTGAAACAAGATTAAAATCAACAATGTAAAGAAACCATTTCCAGTATGTTTAAGAAATAAGGTAGAATAGTAGTCCATCGTGCAAATATTTGTGATGCTAAATAGGCTTGGCGGTTTGGCGCTGCGTGATGTTAGGTATGTATGAATCCTTCAGGTAGGAATTCTCTTATGTGGCACTGGAGAGATGCAGTGTTGGGGTCTACAATGAAGCTTTTTCTCTGGATTCCATTTGTAGTCACAAGAGAGAAACAAGCACTTTCAGAAAATTACATGCCTAATTTATTTTAATTTTAGGAAATGAAATTCATATCAGAAGCACATATTTCACCTCACAGGGGTACGTGTTGTTTGTTCTTAAGGGAGTTAAGTTCGCAGCACGAAGGAGATACTGCTCTGGAAAGATGAGACTGAACCCACATTTTCATAATCCTTCAGCATGAAGGCACTCATGTCTTCTTGTTAGTGTGTTAGGATGTCTTTCAGATCCACCAAAAGAAATAAAGAAAAGTGACTTCTCCAACACCTGCTATTGGCCACATTCTGTTTCACTCTACCCATTCTTTTCATAGCATCATAAAATCATTAGGGTGGGAAGAGACCACTGAAATCACCTAGTCCAGCTGTCAGCCCATCACCACAATGCCTGCTAACTAAGTCCCTCAGTATCATATTCATGTGTGTATAATCAATGGATATTAAGATGCTATAATCACAAAAAGAATAAGAGATTTAGGCAAAGTAGACTAAGATAATAAAAGAGAATAAATGGAAGGCTTACCTGTATGCTAGGCTCATCTACAAAAAAAAACACCAGAAGAGGGGATCTCCAGATGAGATCCTTCCCCACTGGTAGCCAGCTCTTAAATAGATCTAGGAGGGGTGGAGCCTGGCTCCACCCCTTCTGGCAGCACAGCTGAATTGCCTTCACCTGTGCTCCTCTGGCTGACTCATTGCTCAGGTGATCAATCAGAGGTTCAGGCCGTGGCTCAGCAGTTCTCATACAACGTGACTCTTAAACATCTCCAGGGGCAGTGACTCCACCACCTCCTTGGGCAGCCCATTCTAGTGCCTCACTACTCTTTCCATGAAGAAATTTTCCCTAATCAGCAACTTGAGCCTTCCCTAGCACAACTTGAGGCCATTACCCCTAGTTCTATTGCTGTTAACACGGGAGAAGTAGCTCTCATCTGCTACGTGCTGTTTTAACATGGCTGTTTGAATGGGCATCCTGAATTTTGGGGTGTTTCTCTGAGCTCCTAAAGGCTGAAAGGAAAACATTTATGCATCCCACAAGAATTTTTCCCAATCCACTTATGATTCATAAACTATAATAGCCATAATACTTATTCTGTCTTGCCTCTTGTCTTAGTTGTGCCATTTTGGAAATTTTTGTATTTGTATTGTTGCTGTTTATTTTACTGGAGCAGGAGCAACGAGAGCTGAAAAAAACCCAGCAAGGGCAAACACAAACACACTGACAATGCAGGATGGAACTAAAGGAGTTCAGAAGGTAGTTTGAAGGGTAATATGAAAATATACCAGAGTACAAAATCATGAGGTTTTAACATGGTTTTGTGATTCCATTTCATACTAATCAGTCATCTTTGCTATCTTGAAAAGCAGGCAGGAGAGTTGAGTGAGCAGTTATCAGGGACAGAAGGAGTTCTCTGTCTCATATTTTAGAAAAATATTGAAACAATTAAAATCTCACACTAGTGCAGACATTTCAGTGAATGTTGTCTGTGACATTAAAGTCCCCAAGGGGACATGAATCCCCAGAGGACACAAGTGTTGATTTTCAGCAGTGTTTTTAACAGATTCACTTCCAGGTTCTTCCATGAGCCAGATCAGGCTTTTTGTCTCTCATGCTGCATGTGCATGCTTGGCTGATATACGTGCATACAAAGCTTCAAACAAACATCAGGAATGCCAAGAACCAGTTTTAATTTTATTTATTTGTTTGTTTGTTTATTTATTTATTGCAAGTTGCAAAAGTCCTCTAACAGCTGCATGTGTTGTGGTTTTGTCTGTCTCCCTCACATTATCACTGTGATTCCAAAGTGAAAAGGAAAGGTCTCTCTGGCCAGCTTATGCTTCTCCCTTGAGGCATCCCTCCTGCTTGCTCTCTACTGGAAATTGATTTATTAGCTTTCGATGAAGAGGCTTTCTGAAAGACAGGGCTGAAGCTGTCACTGAGTTTCTTGATTAAATTCCACCAGTCTGAGTACAAAAAATTGTCGAGCATAATTTAAAGAATAGTTTCAAATCTCCCTTTTCCAGCTAGAAGTTCTCTTTTAGATGGACATCTTTTCATTCTCTGCTGGAAATCTCCTCTTTCTCCACATGGTGGAGATTAAGAAATTAACTTCCCCTTCCAGTCTTTACAGCTGAAGTGTTACAAGAAAAGGCACATTTTTAGCCATATTTTCATTTAAATTTGAGTCTTTTCTCATGCAAAGCCTGAGAATATATACATGATTGGTTGCTCTAAGGATTCAAGTTAAAAAAAAAACTGTGAGGAAGAGAATAATAAAGTATGCACGATGGGTGCCAGAACTGATGGTTGCAAACAACATTTAGACATGAAACCAGACAACCTGAAAAGTCAAAACTGTTAGCAGATGCAGCAGCACATCCTATTAGTAACAGAACTCACTAAGAAGACTTCAGGATGTGGAAAGCACCCTTGGGTGAAATGAACTTTCACAGATCTCCCTTTTTTCAGCTTTTCTTTAATAACTTATTCTCACCAAGCTTCCGACACATTGTGCCCAGTCATCCACATAAATTTAAAGCAAACAAAAGCCTATAATAAATTAATCAAGCAATTTCTCCTGTCTCCAAGGAAGAAGAAAAGGGAGTAGTTGTTATCTCTATTTCAAACACTTGGGTGGCAGCCACATAACTATCTTATGGCAAATAAGTGAAGTGCAGCTTCATTATACGAATGAAACTATTGAAATGCAGAGGTGCAGTTCAGGGCTTTGCATGCTAAGCGAAGTTTTTTCCTGTCTGGTAGGAAGAACTTTAGCTGCAGTTAACACAGACATGCCTTGCCTTTTTTTCTTGTCACATTTAGCATAATCCTTTCTACCAAGCAACACTGCTATTACAGCAGTGAAAGAAGGTAAAGTTCTGGTGCCTAAAGATGCCATACCATCCCATATCCTAAAAACCAGCCTAACAAACCAGAAGATAACAATCAGCAGAGACACAAAATAAACTTATATTTTCAGCAGTATCACACTGCAGACAGTAAGAAAGTCAGTTATAAAACCCTGAATAATACTTGCTCCAAACACTTATTTGGGCAAATATTTCAGTGCTGCACTAATGAGAGGACAATTATGGTTCGGGTTGTGTGTTCACCTGGTTCTCAGGCATGCAGAAGCTGGATATTTTATGACTGCAGCCTGCTTAGCCCCTGCAGAGGGAGCAGGAGCTCCTCATTATCAGAAATGGGAGATTTGCAAGAGGAAAACTGGGATCAGATGTACCTAATTAGACAAGGCGCTTCTCTCTCCATCAACAGAAAAAGAAAACGAGACCAAGGATTTCGAGAACAGGCAATTTCTTTTGAACAAAAAAACACCTAACGTGCATTTTGTCACAGTATTTTCTCTAGGAAATTTGTAGGAAAGCAACTGATGGCAGCCAGTCACACATGTGCAGGAACTCCATAATCAAGCCCAGAAACTCTAGGGATGTGACATCCAGTGGCTTAGACAAAATCGCACTGTATCAATGCAGCCCGGGGAGGATCTTTATGTCTTTAACTGATAATTTTTGCAAGGAAAATCCCCTATTGTTTTTTAGTTGTTTCTGATTTTGCTGCTTCTTTTTTCTTTCTTATTTTTTTCCACTGAGCATGGTTCAGAAAGTAGACATTCATTTTAAATAATTCAATTACTCCTACTGCAGTGCAGTTTGCCTTAAACTCCCTGTTTCTATGCCCAGAGCTATGCTGAGGGCAAGAGAAAACTTCTAATTATTTGGACAGTTTTCCTCTTTAATTATAGAATATCTTTGGCTAGAATGACATTTTCAAGCAATGAGGAGAAGCTAGTTAAAGAAAGATAATAAAAAAAAAGCAAAAGGCAAAACCCTGAAATCTTAATGTATTCCTTGTTCTGCAGTCATTCAACCCACTGTGATAGTGTTGAAACAGGTTTAAAGCCTGGGGGATGGGAGGGGTAACAGATACTTGGTGTAGTGGAGTGTACTAGCTAAAGTCGGTACTGATTTCTATAACCTCCAAGCTCAGTGTTTATCCTGAGAACTGGTATCAGTTTTCTTAATGTCTTTTCATGTTTAGCCAGTTATTAAAAAATGGAGTAAAATGGAGCTATTGAGTTAGGATGGTGACTGGTATATTTTCTGAATAAGCCTTGCTCTGTCTCTTCTTTTCGGTGCAAGAGTTCCACTTCCCAGGAGGATCCCTTCCGGACTTAAACTCTCCAACTGTCTAACTTGTTTTTGGACATCTTTACCTTAGTCTTCATCTCCCCCCTGTCCCTCCCTCCCCACCCCTTTAATTCAACTCCTAGAGCCTGCTATTGCCCATTCTCTTTCACTTGTTTTTTTGAAATACCCTGTCCAATGAAGCTTCCTTTACCCCATGTCCACTCCAGGTCCCCTGCCTTTCCTCTCTGGTTCTTTCTCAGGATGACAGCACTGTGCTCTAAAATACTGGTAATTCCTTCTCAAGCACAGATGTAGCAAACACTTCCAACCACAGCTCTGCACTCACAGCATCACAATCATTTTCCATCTGCAGTATGATTCAGCTCTACAAGAAATGCCCACCGTTGGTTGCAGCTTTCAGCAGGAGCTCCCCATGGGTTATTTGATGTGGCAGCAGCTCCTGGTTCTCAGGGAGATTGTTCAGGTTTGAGCAGCATGATGCATACGCAGGTATAATGGGGACACTTCCGAGCCTTGGCACCATCCCCGACACTGTGTCGCAGTTCACACTGCTAGTAAGAAAAGGGGCAAGACGCATGGAGTGCACATCTCTAATGACACAAGCTCAAGAATACCTGCCCTGAAGGAATTATTGAGTTCAGTCACCACAGAAATACCAGTATATTCTACCCCAAAACATGAAGAAAAATACATTCTGCTGGATGAATTAAGTGTAAGGGTAGTGAAGCGTAGTAACAGATTGCCCAGAGAGGAAGGTAGTGTAAGCCTCACCCCTGGAGACTTGCAAGGCCTGGCTGGACATGGCTCTGAGCAACCTAATCTAGCTATAGGTGTCCCTGTTCATTGTGGGAGAGTTGGACTAGATGTACTTTAGGGGTCTCTTCTGACCCAAATGAATCTATAATTCTGTGACTCTAAAATGCAATTGAATATTGTTTGTTTATATCAATGTTGGGGAATATTAGGACCGAAGCTACCTAAAGCAGGAGGAGAAATTCAGTAATTTGTACAAAGTCTGTCTGGAATGAAAATAAATCATTCAGACAGAAAATACTCGAGGTTTACCCCCTGCATATAGATTACACAAAGGTGCAGTGTCTTAATTTTAACTCCATAAATTATGTTTCAGAGTGCTATAAAGATAACCTGTTTAGTTCAAATATGGAGTAAGCAAAATATCAGAAAACCAAATGCAGAATGGGGGAAAGGCATGCAGACTATCAATAAGAGGTCAAAATTCTTGTAAACTATAAGATCTTTACTGCTGAGGTAAATGAGGTCTCTAAGTGCCCACACCATAGAACCTGACTTACAAGACTAACTGAATTTATGTCATTTTTGGGTCATGAGCATTGAGTAAGTCAGAATTCTCATTCACTCTCATGCCATGTCAGCAAAACTGACAAAAGTGAAAAAAAAACCACCCAAAAACAAACCACAACAAAAAAGATGCAGTAGAGGCACTACTTTGAATTATAATATTCAACATTTTCCAACTACTTTCCATCTACACATGTAGAGCTGAAGGATGCATTGCAAGACTTAGTCATGTAAGTCCAAGTAGCTGCACAGCCCTAGAGTTACTGCCTCCAAGAGTTCCATATTTTCTTACCATTTACCATTATGTACACGTTCCTGACAGCCAGAACTATAGGATCATCTTGCTGTGGTCATTCTAGTAGCTATGAGCATCATCCTGCTGCACCCTCTGCAGTCACGCTCCCGGGAGCAATGTGTCTACCTGCAGGTTGTGGTCAGGATGATGTAAATTAAATTTTCTGCTCAGAAAAGGCACCTACCCCATTCTGTCCCTTGAGATCTTGCTTAAATCTCATTACATGATTCATGTTATGAAACGTTGCTGCAAATTGTATTGTTTCACATCGACATAAGCATCCTGTAGTGAATCAAGCATTGTTTTAGCCTAGAAGTGAGTACACATCCCCCAACTCAAAAGAAAAAAAAAAAAAAAAAAAAAAGTTTTCTTAGCTTTTAAAGGAAAAGTTTTTTTGTTGCTTTTTAAAAATATTTTCTTTTTTGTTTTTTCTTTTCTGTTAAATAATCAGAGAAGTAATAAAATGTAACTCTAAACAGTAAACAAAGATAACATTGTAAAAGTAGGCAAACAGGTGGACTTATCACCCTACACTTAGCTCAGGAACACTGGTTTTTCTGAGCTTTAGTAGTAGATTGTGACTTTCCATAGATTTTTCAACTGACATGTATATTGTAGGTTTTTTTATTATTATTATTTGCTTGTTTTGAGGTTAGTGTTTTGTTTATTTGTTTTTCCCAATATACTCTTCTTAGCAGAGATGAGGAAGAGTAGGCAAGTGAAGAAAATGAGTTGAGACAATTCCCCTGAAATTCAGAATTAAGGAGCCTTGACAACCATTCATCTTCTCTTTCTCCCCTCTCATAATCAGGTAGAGAAAAGATAATGAGTGATGACTGCAAGAGAAGAAGGGAAATAGGAAATATTTTTTGCTCCTAGAGCCAAACCAGTACTTGCTGGCACAATTCATTTGAGATTAGAAGTGGATAAATTTTGCTGCTTATTTTAGAGTCAGCTCCCTCCAAACCACAGTTCTGTTTTTCCATTTTGCTGTTATCCATAAAATCCTCAAATTTCTCTTCCCAAAAGAGTTGCTTTTGGAAAATCATTACTCAGCCAAAATGCCTGAGAAAATTCAAAACTAATGTAAAGGACCTTGGAGTATTTTGACTAAGGATATTGCAGTTAGCACATTTTAAAATGTTCAGAGAAATAACTTCAGACTTGTAATCAGAGATTTACATAGGATGGAAGTGACTGTTGGGGATTTTCCAATCCAGCCTCCTGCTCATAGCCTATCTGGTTAAAACAGGCTGCTTAGATATGAGTTTGAGTATTCCAAGGACAGAGTCCACAGCCTTGCTCTGAGTCATCTGCCAGTCTTTCACTACCATGGTGAATATGGATTTCTTTCTCTCAGTGAGTTACAAATTATTGTCTTCCAGCTGGTGCTCATTTAGGTCTTTCCTTCTGCAATCTGAGAAGATCCTGGTTGCATCTTCCCTAAGCCCTCCCAGCAGGTAGATGAAGACATCAATAAAGTCTCCTCAAGACTTTCTCCAGGTTGGACAAACCCAGCCTCCTTGGCCTGTTCATGCATCCTGGGCTCCAGGTCCCTGGGAGTTCTCCACTGGTCCCGCTTCAGATTGTCACCTTCTATTCAATGGGGAAAGAATATTGCCTAGTATTCACTGGTGAGTCCACAAGGCACACAAGCAAAGTCTCAGAAATGACTGACTCAGATTGACCTGCTTGTCAAGACTGACCACACAAGTATAAGAGAGCCCAGGGGGTTGCTGGCTTGCTTTGAGTAAGAGCATGCTTCTGACCCAGGTTTCATGTGAACTCCAAGGCAGAAAGGTCATTTTCTGCAAAGCTGTCTTCTATCCATTCAGCTCTCAGCACATCCTACCATATATGATCATTTGTCTCTAAGCTCAGGGCTTCGCAAATGCCCATATCAAATGTTGACAGCTTCTTGTAAGCACATTTTTGAAGCTTCTGAAGGATCATTAAATAAACTGTCCTCAATACCTGGCACCCCTCTGCTCCTTCACTTTAATGTCATACAAAAATTTCAAAATTACTGAAGTAATTAATAAGGTTGTTTAATGGTATTGATGTCAGTATTGATCTCTGAGGCATGCAACTTGTAAAAGACACAGCTGAGTTTGTGACATTGGTGAATACCATCTGAGCCTGACAATGCAGTCAACTTTCCATTACCTTATTGTTTGCTTACCAAAGTGACTTTTATTGCTGCTTATCTAGACAGTAGTTAATCATTTTGGCAATAGGGTTAGTATGGAAGACCCTGGTCTTCCCATAGATGAAGTATACAGTATATACTGTTTCTCTTCTTCACAGAGCTATTTGTCTCATTGCAGAAGGTAATCAGCTGAGTCAGACAGGATTTGCACTCAGGTTCCATGCTAGCCCTTCACAGCAGTCTTTTTGTCCTTCATGTAGCTAAAAATTGGCTTTAAAGAGGGTTTATTTCACAGTCTTTGTAGGAAGTAATATTTATCAGAATTCTTGTTCTTCATAAAGATATTCATAGCAATTGGTTTCGTTGAGTCTTTGGAATCTTTCTCTGATTGATACGACTTTTGAAAAATATGAGACAGCAGTGTTATAATGATACTGGACACTTCTCAAAACACTTCCCCTGCAGGCTCAGAAAGTGTTTCTATACTGATCCCAGGCAAAATGTCCCTTTTTCTACCTTCTGTGTCCCTTCATTTTGCAGGTGAGCGGAATTCCAAACACAGTAGCATTTTTCTGGAGAAAAGATTAGTTAAACCCATACAAGAGAGGTTAAATTGGTCTCCGAAAGGATGAGAAAAGCACTCATAATTTCTCATGGTGAGGAGGTACTACAGATCCATATAGAGAACTGAATAGAGAATATTTCTTGAACTACTTGAAGAGTAGTCTGTGACAACTCTTGGCATGGGAGTCTTGTTGCAGAAAGATTGAAAGACTTTGTGTACCGTGAGTGCATGTTTAATATTTAGGGCTCACACTCTTACGCTTCTCTTAAGTTTAAGGCTTTCTCTAAAATATTCTTTTAGCTTATTCTGCTTTGCTTCATTCTCCCCAGAGAAGCTTCCCTCGATTACTGCCTCACAGATCTGCTGGTGAACTCGATCTAGCATACAGAGTCCAATAGCAAGAAGGGGCAGAGGTGCTGAACTGGAAGCCACGTGGTGGGGGGGGGGAAGAGGAAAGTGTGGGGTGGAGGGAGTATAGCATCCATACTTAAATGTCACTCATTTTTACAGAACAAGAGAAAGTTTAATGAGCTCATGAAGGACCCACGAGCTCACAAAGACTAATGAGATTAAATCAGTGTTCCTGTTCATATCCTCTTTCAATTTATTTCAGCAGTCTAGGACTGGTATTTTTATTACTTTCCCATTGCTCTCCAGTTCTGTAGAGACCATGGAACACCACTCTCTTTGCAGAACATAAACTGATAAACCAGGTCAAGTGGAGAGAAGTGCAATGTGTTTATTTTGATTTCCTGAAATACAGATGAGGTTGACTTCTGCTTCACCTCAAACATTAAACAGTGCTCAAGTAAAAGAGCAGAATTATTCAATCACAGCCAAAGAGATTTAGGAAAAGTTGTAACTTGCAGTAAGGAGTTAATCAACTGTAATAATAACTGTATAGTCAGAATCTTATGCATCAATTCAAGACTTCACATTTACCATTAACAAGAAATAAAATTACTTGTTGAAACATTCATCTGTTCATTTCATTTATTGAAGAGTAAATGCTTCTTCCATGTTCTCCTGATACACTGCTAAATTTCACCCATTAATATGATTACTTTGCATATGTATCTGGGTAGCTCTGCAATCCAATATCGCCAATTTTAGTAACAGACCAAAAGCTTTGTACTGAGTTTGCAAGGCCTCAAGACTGAAGCTGTTGGAAGTTTTCTTGACCTGTCTGCAGTTTTGCGTTACTTGCTTAACCCCTGACAGCAATTACTCTTAGCTGACCAAATGTTTCTGGCTAATTTATTTTTGTGTATATGCTACAGCCATAGTTTTATAAGACAGCAGTAACAAGCAGTTACTCTATCTAGAATGAGATATTTATGACCCTGCACTGAGGTTCCCTTTCTAAGTTTTCATCCTTTCCAGGTGATTGTTTCATAATGCATGTATCCTTGGGATATTTCATTAACAGCAAAATCTGCTACTGAAGCATTTTGTTTTTCTGATACGAAGTCTGTATTACAAATACGTTGAGAGGGGAATAATCATTTGTTGTTGAAATGAACAAATTTTAATTAACAATCATATCATACAGCTATAATACTAAAGTGAGGGACCCAACTGGGAATCCTGGATGTTTGTGCTGGGAACCGGCTAAGTTCCTAAGCTCTGAGAGCATCTGTATGAAAGCATGATTTACCTTTAAATTAATGTAGATCATCTTTACAGGCTGGAATTATGTGGTTAATTCTTTTCCATGCTTGTACCATTCTCATTATACAGTGCAATTTGATAACTATATTTGAAGAGCAAAAGCAAATGATAAATGTAATTTTTATGGACCCAAATCAAGGTTCAGCTATGGGCACTTCAATCTGTTTCCCAATCAACAGTGTGGAAGTGCATTCTGTTCTGAGCTCTCGTTTAAATAGCATCGTGAATGAAACACCAATTACAGGCTTGCAATCACTACAGCTCTGAGAGTTCATTTTGTGTATTCAATACTAGAACTCTGTCTCTCCAGCTTCATTCATGATCCTTACTATGTCTTAGCAGTACATTTCTCTGTGAGGATATATCTAGGAGCAAACTGTAAGCATGGATTGCTCATAATGGCCATAGAACCACAAAATCAATATCAAAAAGGTACATCAAAGATATAACATTTAAGATCCTACACTGTTCTTGCAAGGCACCTCCTATTTGAGGACTGAAGAGTACTCACTGATTTCAGCCCTGCAGTACTGCAGAATATCCCACCTCTCATTTGTTATTTTTTAAGCTACCACATAAGCTTTTGTGTGAATAAGTATCAATGATGAATTAAGTTTTTTGTCTGTTTGTTTTTACATCTTTAACACGTCAGTGCCCTCCTATTCAGTAAGGCTGTGTTAAAAAGAGAAGTGTGCACATAACTGTTCATAGTGCTATAGAGAATAAAAGGAAAATGACAAATATTGTACTTGCTGCAGGCTTATGCAGAAACAGCAGCAAGATGGGAGATTCAGACTGGATATAAGGAAAAAGTCTTTTACAATAAAGGTGGTGAGGCTCTGGAACACTTTGCCCAGAGATGCAGTAGAAATCCTGTCCCTTGAGACACTCAAAGTACTCAAAGTCAGGCTGGATGGGGCTCTGATCAACTTGATCTAGCTGTAGGTGTCTCTGTTTATCACAGGGGAGTTGGACAAGATGGCCTTTAAGGTCATCCCTTTTAACTCAAACAATTCTATGATTCTGTGTTTCTAAGATGCTGTCCCACAGCTAATAAGAGCAGCACAAAGCACACTGGAGCAGAATTGCATTTTATGTCACTGCTGTTGCTGCTGCTGTTGTGATGGACTAAGAGTAAGCGATGAGCTGGGAGATGCTGGCATACAGAAAATATTTTGTGCAGTTCACGCTTATTCACCATGGACAAAATTTCATTTATAAATAAACAAAGTAAATATAAATAAATATAAATAAATTTATATTGATGCTATTCATACTGTCAGCATAGCTAGAAGTATGTTCAGACTGCAAAACTTAAAAGAGATGTTTTGTTGGAAAACTAGGCACAGAAATCTACGGTCAGGATATATTGTGTTGATATCAACTGCTGTCGTTAGTTAATGGCTCTTGTTACTTACCAGATTAAGCACTGACCACAACATGTAGCATGTGCAATCCATATTGAGTCCTTCTTATGTTACTCAGGTTTTGGCACAGGGCAGTTAAACATTGCTTGCGTATTTCCACCCATGCATCATAGACATCACTAAAAACCAGCTCTACAAGTGAAAAATGTAGTTCATTGGGGATTTTCTCATGTAGAGAAAAGTCATCGTTCTTTACTCTTACAAGTCACCAAAGTGAAAGACAAGGGAATACTTTTCGTTGCGTGAAACAGTTCACTTATGTGTCTATGTACTGTCTATGTACTTCTACAGGGTCTTGGAGAGAGAAGTGGGATTAGGATTTACAAAATGAAAACACATTCAATCAGTCTACATTAAAAAAAAAAAAATTAAAAAAAAAAAAAAAGAAAAAGGAACGAGAAAAACCCACTCAAAGCCCTGGGACATTTGTCAAAATAAGATAAAGGAAACTGCCTGTAATTGGTAAAGATTTTGGAGCTAAAAAATCAGTAATACTTGTTTTGAGAAGAATAAGCACAGCAGGCAGAGATAGTGTTATCACAAATTAGAGTCCCAAATCCATTAGGACAAATAATCTTCACTGTTTCGTGAAGATTCACATTAATGTCAGCTGTGTTTCTGCAGACCCTCCCCTCTTTGAGACTGTTAAATTACATATTTAGCTTACCATAAAACAAAACTGACATGGTCAGAAATCACATAAATTCATGAAAATTACATAGAACACTGTCTGCTAGGTCACAAGCAAAACCAGCCTAAGGGTTTGGGGATTATACTGTGCTACATTAAGACTTCCAGTTTATTTTTCTTCAAGAGGAATTGCTTCTTAGCTGGCTGCTGTTTGTTTTCATCCTTAAGTGGGTCAGTACAAAGAATCTTAGTCACATCTCTGAGGTAAAGGACTAAAACAGCACAGGCTATGGAAATGGAGGTTTAGTCACTGCTTTTCAATAATTTGTTTTCACAGCTCACATCACAGAAGTGAGCACCTGAACAAGCAGTCAGAGCCTTTGTGTTCCACAGCTCCATCTCTGAATGCCCATGTGCCAGGGCTGGAGCAGGCTTTTCTCTCCTCTACTCTTTTTCACCCTCTCTCCCTTACATTTCATCCTACTCTATCGCCCATGTTGCCGTTTTACTTTTCATTTGACTTCTTGTATTATATAAATTGCAGTAAAATAACAGAACCATAGAATATCAAAAACCCCTAAGCCTACACAAGTGAATCAAGACAATAAAAAGTATCTGCCCAATCAAGACAAAAACCTCAACAATAAAAATCCAATCCAACCTGATGAACCACACTAAACTGGAAAATACAAAGGAGATGCAGTCAATAGAAGGAAATGATCACACTAAACATGCTTCGTTTAATCGTACTCTTACTTTTGTGCAGCACAAAAGGAGTTCAATCATAAATATTCAGCCACAGGGATATAAAGATTTCTAGAGAGTTTGCTGAGTAAGACCAGGTACAGTTTATTCTTTTATTCCTTGGTTTGAATATGTAGAAAGCCTTGCAGCAAAATGCTTCCCCCTTCACAGGCAGGAGTATGAAGTAATCTGGCATTTACTTTAACCCGAGATAAATGATGCACATACAGAAATAAAAAGCAAGCTTCCAGCTCTTCTTGGAATAACAGCTACATGCTTAAAGGTTGGAAGGGCATTCTCTGTATAGAAAAGTGAAGACCTGTGGAAATGCTATTCATCAAACTTACCTAAACATATCAGAATACCAAAGACTTCAAAGCACCCCAGGGAAAAATTCATCTCTTTCTAAAAATATCCAAGTACCTATACCAAAACACAAACAGTTACCAGGTGCTGGGAATAAAAAATAAAAAACAAACAAACAAACAAACAAAAAAACCCCCATCATCAAATTCCAAGAATTATCTGTTAGAAAGTTAAGAAATCACAGGCTCCACCAATAAATTTTAAGAGTACATAACAGCTCCCTATGGGCTGCAGCTGGTCACTTCCAAATTTCAAGAGCTGCCTAATGTCACTAAAAGAAGTAGAAAAGAGTTATACAATAGTTATAGCAATACAATCATTGAATCACTAAGGTTGGAAAAGAACTGGTGCAGAGCATCTGGTGCTATGAACCCATCACCACCATGCCTGCACACCGTGTTCCTCAGTGCCTCATCCACATGTGTCTTGATATACTGTAGTCTGGATATGCCAACTTCCCAACACCTCCAGCATGGATGTGGGAGAAGAAGAACATATCTTCTCTGCATGCACAGCTTAGAGAATAGATACAGTAGCTGTGCTCAAGAAAGATTTATGGAGAGGACTCGATTCTTGAGCTTTATCAAACCAGGTAAATGTGAAATAAACTTAATGCTCTGTTAAATTAGAGATCTCCTACTAGAGAATACATTCAAAATATTTCAAAGCATTTCAAAGAACATTAGGCCGTCTTTGTCAGCTTGTGCATGACATTTTGGAAATACTGGTGGTCACTCTGATATCAGGAAAAGAATGATTAAGGATGTCTAATAATGACATTTTAACAAATAATTTTATTTTAATCATCTCTTAAGCTGGTGCAATTATGATTTCAAAGATGCTTTAAGGAAAGAGATTTTTTCTATAAGCCTCATAATACCTGGTTATGTAAAGAGTTTGGTACATCTTAACCCCTTTAAACTACCTCACCTGTCTATATTAATGCGATCTGTAGTTGTCTACTGTCTTGTAAATGATATAGTTTGAGCTGCACTAAGTTCATCAGGATAGGTTCAAAAATCTATCTTAGAATTCTTCATGTAATTTAAAATAATATTACACACTTATTTACCAATTTTGGACCCATGTTTTATACTGGACATCTGCAGCACATGAAATATCTGGAATAACTTTAAACTTGGTTAGCTGTTATTTTGCAGAAAGCAGAGATCAGCATGGATTACTCACATGTGTCTTCTCAGGTTTTTCAAATGGATTTCACAAACGGCCCCAGGTCCATCGTTAAACTGTTGACATCACATTTTCTGTCTTGAGAAAAGTGATCCATCACTGTCCATTTTAAAAGATTACCCTTTTTGCATTAGCTTGTGAGAACGCTTGAAGGAAGCATGCAATCAGGGCTTTTCTTTTTGTTCCAAGTATGAAAAAGTGAATTTTTAGCAAAGTAAATCAGGGAGAATTTTTTTTTTTTCCAATTTGTTCTGCAAGTATTCATAGTTATTATTCTCAGAAATCCACTTTGACTGCGTATTTACATTTTAAAAGAGTGTCTCTTTGTAGAATCAGGTCTTTTATTACATAAAAAGCCTTACATTAAATTACCCAAATAACATAGGCAGACAGGTTTAGAACTTAGCATCCATGGAGAAAACTGAAAATATCCTGTAACTTTCAAGGAACGATAGTCTTTAATGCAGCATTTTTGTATGTGCAAAGTGATCATATACAAAATATACTCACTGTGTACATCCTTTCACCTCACATTTTATGCTCAAGAAATGCAGTCTGGCTGCTGGCTGAATCTATTCTAAAGAAACTGGAAATTACGTGCTTGCTAGAAACAGTGAATAACTAAAGTAGTAAGTTGCCTGTTACACAGCAGGAAAGCTGTATTGGTTTGTATTAACAAAACACACAAACATCCAGACTGCAAAGCCCAGAAGGCAGTCCAGATTGTGTTCTCTTTTGCGTGGGTACAGCCTCAGTCACACTGGGCCACTGAGTGACTCACTCCAGCTATTGTGGAAATCAGGCCATTGCTGAAATTAGAAATGAGCAAACCTCAGTGGGTTACTAGTAGACTTGTATTTCATACTTTGCCAGCTGAATTTTTTTGTCATAATAATTAACCTTAAATGGAGAAATTGTTGGCTCTGAAAATAGGGAATAGATTGGCTTGGAGAGGACCTTAAAGATCATCTAGTTCCATCTATTAGTAAAATATAGTAATTTTAAAAAACATTTGCCAAATTGTCATCTAGCAGTGAGATGCTGCACGGATGGCCTAATAGAGTTCAAGACATTATTTCACAACAGGGCTCTAAAAGCCAATAAATGAGTTCCTCTTCAGTTCTGATTTCAGTATTATATGAAAGACAATGTAAACAGTTGCTGGCAGGAATGTGTATGAGCTATAATAATAAAAAAAAAAGTATTAGCATGCACACAAACCATCCGTGTCTTTCCTTTTAAGCACTACCCATCTATCCCAATCACTTTCAGATAATGTAGATCTTCATTTAAAATGTTCAAAGGTTTCGTCTTGTTTTTCTAAACTGCTAACCTCATGAGCAACAGACCATTTACATTTTAAAGAGAAAGCTCTACTAGTTGAAGGTTCTGTTTGAATATTTGCATGCATTTTAATGAGTCTGTTCTAAGGTGTTTTTTTCAGTTGTTAGAAGAAACATCATGTGCTGAAATGGTTTAGAGCTCTGGCAAGCTACAAGGGCTATCAGTTTGTAAGAACTCTCTGGAGGGTGGAAATACTGTGTACTTTATATTTCTTAGCCAATGCAGTAAAATGATTTTTTTTTTTTCATATTCCAATTCCTTTATGGTTAAAAAAAAAGTGATGCTTTTCATTTAGGGGGGCTGACTGTATTGTTATCTGTTGATAGTTTAGGAAAACATTTTTTAGTGTTTGCATGTCACACTGTGCAACTGGCTTATTATTTGTGTGGCACACAAATGACCAAAGAAGTGCCAAACACCATAAATGCTGTGTTCTGTAAAATGTCACATTGACTGCTACTGCATTGAAAATGCCTTTTGATCCAAAGAACAGCAGTAGGAATATGCTCTGTATGGCAGTACAGGATGCATTTTGATCTCCTTAGGGAGAAACATATTCTAAAATGGACTATTAGAAAGCTTGTAAAAACAAAAGTGCCTATCTAATGAAGCAAATGAAAACACTCTTATTGATTTAACTGAAATCAAAGTGGACCCTCTTCACTCACTATCAATTGGTAGCAGAGGCTCTTGTTTGCTTTAAATGTTGCTGCAAATCACAGGTAGTTTCAGTGGGATCTCTGTAGGAATGTTTATGTTGCACTATAATCTACACACTAAAAGCATCAGTGCCATCTTGATTGTTTGATCTGTTTGGGCTGTGTACACTTGGGGCCATTTAAAGAAGTTATGGAAGGGATAATTGTATCTTGATGCTGATACCTGAAATTAGGACTCTCACTTCTTAGAGCTTTGCAAATGGTAATAACTAAGGTACCTTTTCAGCCTCCCTGAGAGAAGCAGACCAGAACTCCTTGTTTCACTCAGCAGAAGTGAGAACTGATAAAAAAAGGACCGCAACGTTTTACTCACAGAAGATGAATAACTGTATGCATTTCCTAACAATTTAGGCAAAAAACAAACTGAAGTGTGGGAACTTGATATTTCTGTTATAATCTGTTGGAACGTAAGCAGCTGCACGCAGGGTGCATTAACCCAAAATATACAGTTGTGTCATGACAGCAGAGATATTACGATGATTTGCATTCTCCTTCTGTCATCAGAGGTATCATGAATGGCTCTAAGAAGATCTTGAAGCAGAATAACTACAATAGCAGTAGTCTGGCAATGATGGAATCAGCTGTTGTGGCAGCTTTGGAATTTTTCCTAAAATGAAGACTTTTGGTTGTTCTGAACCCTAGAGGGAAGTGCTAAACAATCACAAGTGAAACATAAAATGTTTGAGATCTTCAGTAAGAGCCTCTGGCACATTATCATCAGTACTCATGCATTTCATTCTACATTTTCTCTGCAAGTCTCTTTTTTTGGGCTACCTTGACATGGCAAGGTGAGCCTTCTCACGTCAGCCAGTGTTTGATGTTCAATAAAAGCCTACTTCTCAGCTACCTCTAAGTTTCTGCAACTTTCATTTTACCTATAATAACATTTAATTTTTATTTATTTTTTATTTTTATTATTTTTTAAAGAGGCTCAAACCGAACATTGAAAATAGAAGATTTAGAGGCTTCTCTGAAAAAAATCTAGTACATAGCCAAGCCAGATAATGCAGTTCTGTACAAGAGGATAGTTTTGTACACAATATACTGCATTATTTTTGCTGGTGATGTTTGATGATTTGATGAGTAAGAACCAGAGAATAAAACAAGTGGAAGAATATGTGTCCATGAGTGGATGTGCATGTTTATGCATACATATTTTATATCTATTCATCTCTTGTCATGTCACTAAAGATGTATCAAGTGTTTGACTTATTTCCTTTTTTTCTATTCACTATTACTATGTCTAAATCTCTTTATCTGTTATTCCATTTTCAATCAGAAAGTAATTTTTGTTTTATAAGTGCTAGTTTCAACACAAATTTTTTCACCAGCGTCACTTTCCTTAGGAAGGTCTCTTAAACATCAGTTTCTGGAGAGTAACCAGAGCTATAGTTAATATAAAAGGCATGAAACAGGATACTTCTTCATCTTTCTGCACTGTACATGAGGCATTTGCTTTAAGGAGAATGTTCAGATGTCCTGGCTCAGAAGGAGAATGCAGGAAGAATAGGAGAAAGTGCAAAGAGGATTTTTGGCCAGATAAATCTGAATACATAAATAAAAAAAAACAAAAACAAAAACAAAAAAGGGTTTTCTAAAATTTGATGTGTTTCGGTGTTGGAATGTTTTTGGTCGTTTTATTTTGGATACTCAGAAAAGTATACCTTCATTTCATTATTATGCTAAACAGTTCCATAAGCTTCAGTGAGAAGAGATGCTGTTGGGTGGCCATGGGATGTTTCTCCTTATGTAAAATTTACAATTATATTTTTAAACTTACTATTTACAGTAAGTAAATTGAGAGAAGTGGTGTCATATCTTGAAATATTTTTCTGAAAATGTCCACTGATGTTTGTGTTTTCCAAAAAATGACAGCAACAGAGCAGGGATTGCTTTTTTGCAGTCCAGTGACAAAACTCTGCTGGTAAAGTGTAATTGATATTTTAGGGGAATATTGTGAAAAAAAGATCTCCCAAATATTTGAACTCATCTTCAAATTCAAAACAATTCAATTCTAAGTTTGATTCTGAAATACATATTCTTTTATCATCATCAACTATGATCATCTACTATGATTATCTGTGATCACTACCATCAACAATGTCTGCTTAGTATCCTACTAAGCTTCTGATGTCAGTTGTCTTCTGAGAGCACATTCAACAAGCAAACATATTTTCATTTAATTAATACAAACCTCAGACAATCTTTTTATAGGTACTGGAATTTGAAAATAAACTCTTAGCTAACCCACAGCCTTTTATAACCTTATTCCCAAATATCACATATAAAATGTGAGGAAGAAACAAAGACCCAGTAGGTGGGAGTTCTTAGATAATCCTACCTGTACACACTTACTACTTCTATTCATATGGGACTGAAGGATAAGTACATGCACATGTTATTTAAATACCATAATTGTGCCTGTATCTACATACATCTCTTTCACTGCCTTTCTCATGTACGCTTGTGACTTGTATGACTCATTTTCCAAAATTACTCTATCATGATCTCATATCTCTTCATAAAATGGTTTTCTGAATGCTATACACCTAGCAATTCTCATTGTTTGTGTCTGAACACTCTCCACTTCTTCAATCTTTTTGGATCGAATCTGCAGGGAGTGTTTCATTGATTTTCAATGTGATACTTATGTACTTTATATCCTGTTCATTATCCATCTTAGCAAGTTTGCGTCCTTTAATTGCTGCTGTGAAGTGTTCTCTTCAGCTTGAGCCATCTGCAATGATAATTACTATTTAATCTTTCCGTGAATCTTTAAATGTAGCTACCTTGAAGTAATTTACATGAAAAATTTCTTAAGTAGCAGCTTGGTCAATTTGTAGGTTTTGAACTCGTAGGAAAAATAAGTGAAATGTTTTGCCACCATCTTGGTAGCACATCTCTAAAGCATGTAAGAATCTTTTATTTTTTATTAAATGTTTGCTTTTGTTTATTACTGTCTCTGTCAAAATCACATCATATCTTAGAAATATTAGGTGAGTGGTCCTTCTCAAACCAGCCATTCTATGATTCTATGTGGCATTCTCATGTTCATGTTCTCAGAAGCAGGAACCCAAAGATGTCACTTTCAGAAAGCCTAAAACTCCTGATCTGATTGCCTACTTACAAGGCAAGGACAGGATTGATTCTAGAATCCAACTTTGATACTCTCATTACAGAGCTAAAAAACCCGTCTTGAGAATGACTTTTTGAAGGTGACATTAAGAGTATCAACAAATATTTCACATACTAATTGAGGGGCAGCATGACCCTACAATTTCTTTGCAGTAAAATTTCATGAGAGGTTAATACAGTATAACATTCAGCTTTGAGCTCTTCCACTTTTTCTCCATTTGCACAAAAGTGGCTATGTGAATGTGATAGAGACCTCTGTCTTCTTTGCTAGCACTTTTATCCAGGGCAGTCTGTATTGAAGACCGATCATTTCTAGAATTATACCGGGAAGCAGGGATATGTACAAACTGGTGTTGGAAAGATTTTAAGTACCTCTGTGCATACGTAGGATCTAATTATGGTGAAATTGTGGAATCTTCATTTAGAACGCAGAAGTCTTGCTGCCTAAACATCTGATTCTGCTCTGATGCAAACAAGTCATTAACAGCAGAAAGCTACTCCTTCTGCAAGGTGGAATACAGCTCTAAATCATACAGCCTTTTCTGTGTTGGAAAAAACTTATATTTCTTCTGTCAAGCCCTTTAAAACATCAGCATTGTGGCTTAAATACCCCAAATACATACTTACAGTAGTTTAAGCTAGCCATGTATGTTCTCATCCGGCATCAGATCACCTTCAGATGTATATAAAGTGTAGCAGTGCCTTTAACGAGTACTATCAAGAGTAGGAAAGAGCAATATTGTGCATTTGGAGTGAAGAAAACAGCATGGTGCAGTGATTTGAAGAAGTAATTAGGCAAAATATTCTGTTAGTGCCTGCTTGCTACCCACAGTAGTCTTTTCTGATTATATTCTCACTTTCTCTTGTGCTTGTATTGGCTTCAAAACACATTTTCCAAAGCAGAGAGTTGTTTCTCTTCAAAGAAAGAGCTAAGGAAATCTGAAGTTTTAACAGAGCTGTATTCCTGTAAAGTTATACTTGAGGATGGCTTAATTACTTTCAATGACATTATTTTAAAAAATCTACTTACTACAGTTGGGACAAATTTTCATTTCAGATAATTATTATGCACATTACAAGCTTATTTCAAGCATTCTAATAGAACTGAGAAAGAGGTTGCATGATGAAAAGTGACATTTTATTGCTTTTTTTTTTCTTTCTTCAATGGTGTATCTAGCTGCCTAATTTAATCTGTGGGTAGAACATTGCTCCTAATAGCAGAAAACTTCATCAGATATAACATGATTTCTTAAACCTTAGCTTGAGCAGCATAGTATCCATGGAATGCTGTTGGAAAGTTAATTTGCTAAGTAAGCAGATTTTCAATGACTTTTTCATATCATAAACAAGACAAAAACAAACAAACAAACAAAAAAGGGATTTATACTGTGCATGGGGTGCTTGACCAAAGAATGAGTAGGAAGAGCTGAATTATCAGGGAGGAATTGGACTTAAGTAACTCATAGAGAACATTTGCAAATTTTGGTGAGTGACTTTCAAGTCTGCAGTACACTTGGCTGAATCTTACTGGATTTTCTGCTTGAAATGTTTTACTAACAGTCCACTGAGGTGTGAAAGTAAAATAAGTTCTTAGTGTGGGAGGAAATATGCATTTCTTATGAGTATAGCTTAACTAAAAATAGATGACTTTTTCTCCCACAAGGAGTATGCTACTCTGTACAACAGGGTCAAATTTATTTTTAAGTCCTATCGATGTTCCTTCTTATCAGTTACAGCAAGTCTTTGTCACAAACATGGATTTATAAAAGAAACCACAAGAGCTATGATCTCTTACTGTCAAACACACTTTGATGGAACAATTTTGTGAAAGACTTAATTTTCACTCTAAACTAACTAAATAAAAGCCCAACTGATATAACATCCTGGTTTGCTTTTTCTACCTTGGAACTTACTTTGAAGTGTGGTCATCTTCTATGGAATGGCTCCATAATTATGATAAAAAAAATCTTTTCTTTATATTTCAGTGGAATTACTCTTCAGACTCTGGGCAATTTTAGGCAGATAGTGCTGTACTTGAAGAATACCTGTATCAAGTAATCTGGCTTTGTTTATGTCAGTGAAACATTTCATGTCTTCTTGGCAAATCCATGATGTTGTAATACACATCACTTCAATACTTTATTTTTACATAAAATTTAAAAAATGGCAAAAGCAGAAACTTTATGCTTTCTGTTCCATATTACAATTATAATTGAGAATTAGAAATATTTGGATCTGTTTTAGCAATAGAACTAAATGAGGTTATATGTGGTTTCAAAGCACTAGACAGTGTGCACATGAAATCCCTTTCACGTTGTTTTGCCAGTAGCAAGTCACCTGATTCAATGAAGTGATTTTCAAAAGCAAAGTACTTTTTTTGCTGAGTAAAGATAATGTTTCTGTGTCTTTAGATAAGTGACACTGTGGAAATGAGCACAACTCTGTGTTGTCTCAATTAGAGATCAGAGAATGTGGAGGAAGCCTACAAGGACACCAAAGCTGTCTGTGTGTGTTTATCTGTGTATGTTTTATCAGAGTGTGTTTGAAGCTGGTAGCAAGAGATACCCTAAGGGACAGATGCTTTCTGTTACTATCATTCTTCCAGTTGCTTATAACTTTATCACAGTATACCTACTTAAATTTAGTTTTTAATGTTTGGTGTTCATTTATTGTTCTTAAATTTTGAACAAAAATTATTCTGCTTTCCCAGAAGCTAGGTTACTTAGGGGTGAGGCTTTGGCTATTTAAGGAATCTCAGTTCTTTTCTGAAAGAAAAGAGCTGAATTTTTCCATGGTGCTGAGTGCACGGCAGTTCCTTTCTGTCTTGCAGAGTGTATGGCAGCACAAAGCCTTTTTAATGCTGGGGCTACAGTCATCTTAATTTTCCTGCACCAATTCTACAGAGGAGCTGTCAGGAGAAAGTCTGAAAAATAGGAGATCCTGAGGTCAGTCAGAGAATGTTCTTGTTGGTGAATATACAGGAGATTCTGAACAGTGCTGTGGAGTTACTGAAAACATCTAAAATCATGCCAAGATGCACACGTAGGCTCTAAAGCAGGCATGTCCAACCCACAGCCTTACTTGCTGCTACTGCCTGCAGTTTGAAATATTCCTGTATCCTGCATTTGGAAGCTATGCACTATTTGAAACCAGTGGTTTTGAATTCTATAAATGGCAGGAAGTGAGTAGAATGTATTAAACACAAGCAGATGGTCATTAAGAATTTGTATTCATAAATATGATACTGCCAGTGGTACTGTCCTTCTCTGTCAATCAGAAATAAAGACCAGGAATCCCTTTCCAAAATGTGCAGGCTGCTTTTTCAGATAAACTACCTCAAACACACTTCATTCACGTGTCCACAAAACTTGTGAGCCGAGGCTGGGTAGAAACAGTAAGGACTGGATGGGGACAGAGGGATTTGTTTTCCATTGCCAAGAAGCAGGTTTTTTTTCTGGATATTCTTTGGTTTGTATACGATCTCATTCCAGTTCTTTCCTTCAGGATCTCTTGTCATCAGTGTAAGTCATTTACCCTTTGTTGTTGTCTGTCTTATCTCTGTAGAAATCACTATATTCAGCATCGAGACATCTGCATTAGAATTGCAGGTCACCATATTTTATCCTCTGCTCAATCATAAACACTTTTGCTAAAGCCCAATGAATTATTTGTCAGTTCAACTGCTGTGAAAGAAGACAATTAGTTAAGATTTATGAAACATGAAGTACCTGAAACAAGTGATGTCCCAATACAGTTGAGGGTTGCAATGATAGTATGTAATGCAAATAATAACATAAATAACAACAATAAAACAGTACCATGACCACTTTCCAAAAAGTATTTGTTTTGAAGAATACTGAGTACAAAGTGATAGAGAAATTCCATAGAAAATCCTTGCCTAGAAAGAACTCATATAGCAGACTCTATGTGTCATCTTGTCTCCACATTCTTCATTGCTCTCGTTTGGTAGAAGTCTACTGAAAAGAAGATTCATCGATTTATCCTCATCAAAACCAAATCTTCTTTTCACTTGGCTTCATTTTACAACCCTAACACAAGTCTAGTTCTTTCATTTAGTATAAATTCAGTCTAATGCTCTTTTTTTAAGTTCTTTTTTACCTGTTCTGCGTCACTTTCAAGAAGATGCATTTCATATACTATTTTAGTGGGTATAAAAAGAAAATAGACATTGATTTTTGGAGTACATATAATTTTTTTCCCTAGCTGACATTTTGTGAAGTTCCTATGCATAATATCCAGGCTCAGTGAAAGTCATATTATTCTTTTAAAACTTGCAACAATACTTTGCAATTGCCTTACTTATTCTAAAAAGAAAGGATTCACAAATTTTATTATTCTGTTTATTTTTCTTATTTTGATCTTAATTGTATACTTTGGCCTTCGTTTGAAATTCATTGACCTTCACCTGTAAATTGTATGATTTCATTTAGCAGAGAGCATGGCTTGGTTTCTTGTACTGATGGTACTCTGAGGCCTATGAAAATGAGCTAATTTAGAAGAAAACTTCTTCAGAACACAGATATTAACCTAAATCTGTCTCAATATAGCATGATGACAACCCACTAAGGAGAGCTAAATAAATAAATCATATTCAGAGTTGCAAACTACCATTTGAAGCACCAACAAAGTCATTTATGCAACCAATTGAGCTAATAGATTTGCGTAGAGCAAGTAGTTAAAGGTCTTCTACACAGGTTGAGATTGATGGTGATTTAATGGACTCATATCTATGGCATAACATGCTGCCCTGTAGTGGTCTACTTCAGAATGAATAGATGCTACAATGATATGCATTTGTTTCTATTTATGCAGAAGTACTGTAGGATAGAAATGCAGAAGATATGCTGTGCAAACAAACCATGGTGATCATCTGAGCTGACATACTGTGACTATAGTTCTACTACTTTCATTTTGAGATAAGTGAGAATGTCCCTTAGATTAAAAGTTCACTCATCAGCAGCACTTTCCTTGCTCTAATCTTATTTTCCATAGCTCAATAACTACTGAAAGAGAGAGAGAAAGGAGAAATTATTCTCATTTTAAGTTGTGTCAGTGTGACAGACAGCAGCCATTAGGTCCTACAACTATTCTCAGGCATGCTGCTGTCACTGAGAGCAGAGCCTGACCTTTTCAAAATGTATGTGTGTGGGATTCTTTGCCTGACCTTAATTTAAAACCGGGATGGGGGGCAGCATACTGAACACTTGCCAAGAGGCTGATATTGTTTTGGATATGCAGACGATGCATCCAGGTTTCAGAATAACAAAATTAGGATAACGTAGGGATTACCAAATGGACTGAATAGACTGCATGTGGTAATTCTATTCATATGACTGTACATGAATGTGTACCAGCATTAAGGTAGGTAAATGTTTCTATAAAGCATAGTCATGTATTATGAACTAGTGCATGCATGAAAGATGAAGACGAACCTTAGGTTTATCACAAGATGAACTCCAGGCATCTGCAGATTGTGGTTGGGTTAGTGCAGAATGGAAGCATATGAAACAGAAAAATACAACCGATTATCTGTCTAACATACTTGTGTACTGGTGGACTGCTAAACAGTAAACTAATAAATAAGTAATATCCTTTCTTGGCTATGGCAGTTGGTTTTTGTTTATTTGTTTGTTTCGGTTTTGCTTTTGTTTTGTTTTTGTCACTTTAATTTCCTTAGAACTTTCCACTTCTTTGGCATATGAGAGTTTTCCTTAAGTTTATAGTTCTGGTGAGGCTCAGGTGTTAAGACAGAGAATAATTTGAGAAAATCTCATTCAAACATCATCCTTCCAAACAGAATAACTCTCTTAGTTTCCCCGTTTGCATTTTTTTTTTCTTCTGTCAGTATTAATGAAAGCATGGTTTAAAACGTGTATTTTCTTCTAAGTTAGTACACATTGTACCAGAGCATCAGTGCTTCAACATTAATCTTCTCTTTTGTCAGCCTTTGAGAAGGTGGTCCAGGATTTTATACATAAATCAATACATGTTGATCATCAATTCCAAAGATAGGTCACATAATATTTTAAATACAAGTGCTCCTTTTGATGCACAGCAGCTCAGAGAACATCTTTGCATGCTTTTGGATGCATTGTCCTTGAAGTAGTGGAATTATAATAAAGTATTCTAGATATCAGTACCATAATTTAGGTTTGTTGAAAGACTGGAGGAGCTTTAGAGGCAGATTTGTGCTTTGGATATAACTAAAACTGAAAATTCCAGTAGTTTAGTGCAAATCAAAAAGCGCTTAACTGAAAGCCTTCATTGGTAGAAATATTCACAAGTATTCAGCTTGTCTCTCTAACAAATCATTAAAACTTGATTTTGCCAGTTTATGCTTTGAGTAGACTTCATGAGGGCTGATCCAAACCCAATTAATGACTTTACCAGAGTTGTTGTAGATTGCTGATCATGAAAGTTAGGCAGATTCTATGGTAGATGAGGTTTCAGTACACAGAACATGCTCTCTGTAAAAGTGCTTGTTGCCCCTAGGAAAAAGCTAGCTGTGCTATACCTTGTCTATATGGAAGACAGTAATAAAGGTGGAACACATACAATGATAATACATTTGCTTTGCATGATAAGAAATTCTCTGGAAGAACGTGTTTGGTTGACCACCGAACTTTAAGTAAGTGAATCTCTGAGTAAGGCACAAGTCCCATCTTTTTCCACCTCTATTATATTGCAGTTGTTACAGCCACAAGTCTTCTGTGGGGGGGACATCACAGTGAGAATGCTTTACTGGAGTTGAAAGAGTTTAAAATTACATTAATAACTTAGGTATAAAAATACGAGATTGAGAATTTTCCTGTTAAACTGTGGGTTGCACAAAAAGATCACAGTTTGAGTCTCTTGAGAAATGCATTATTCAAGTTGCGTATCACTTCCAGAAATGCTGCAAGGCTTAATTAATTAGTGATTATAAGCTGCTTCAGGTCTCTTCAGATGAAGGGTACTGCATGTTTTCTTGAATTTACTATTGTGTTTTCTGATTATGACTATGTTTTTCCTCTTTCTTATGAGAGTGAAATCACGCAATAACAATGACAAAATTGATTTTCTGATTGTGAATATGGGGGATTTCATTGCTCCTTTTTAATTTCTTCCTATCTAACTTTGAATTCAAAAATCCATTTTTTTACACTAAGGGCATATGAAGGATTTGGTTGCTGCTAGCTCATGCACAGCAGCTTTCTTTTTCATCCGGGCTTTCTACCTGCAGTGGAAGTGAATACCCCAAAGTAGGCTGTCAGGAGTGGTACTGCTATCAGACCTGATAACAGAGCAAATCCAGCATTTGAAAATGCAGAGAGACGTATCTCCACCACAGGTCTGTAAATTATGACAGGATTGCAGTGTTTCAACTGAGCTTAGTTTCAGGAGTACATCCACGTAGGAAGCAAATGAGATAGAAGCGGAATTTTATATCTTGGAAATCATTGTTCACTTTCATCTAAGGAAAGTTAAATTTGTTCAAAGTGAAAAGAACAAAAGAAACAAAATGTTTCCTGATTGATTTGTTAAAACAAACAAACAAATAAACAGAACAGTTTTAAGGAAAAAGAGTTTCACAATTCAATCAGCAACTTGAAATTAATCTAATAACATTTCCTAGTTATTGTCTATCCAAAATTCAACAATGTATTCCTTGACTGTAAATCAATCTCCTCTAACAAAAGAAAAAAAAAACCAGAAAAACAATGCCTTTGATTCACAAGAAAGCTATTCCTTACCTTAAAACACTTCACCTTATTAGCCAGTTTGTGCTAAACTATATATGAAGTTGTCACTTTCTGAAGTATAAATGCAGCTCATGGTATATAGTTTACCTGTTTCTTCATAATGGCCAGAGTGACTTGAAAAAATATAATGACAGGAAACTTTGAAGTATGTTTATGGTTCAGAATTCGAGCTATCTTCTCTTTCTATGAATGAACCTTTCCAGTTAATATCTTTATAAGGTGCTTAATTTTATTTGTGTGAAATAAATATTCACCTTAAATTATTAAATACACTGTTGCTGCCATAGCCAAAAGTAGATGTAGAGTAATTAGTGCTTCATTGTTAGCTTCCAAAGAAGATACATTTGAATTGTGGAAGAAGCAAATTTGAAGTCAGTGTGCCATTTAATTGCTTTTAATTCCTCAAATGACTGACCAATGAAAAAGACATTTTGTTTTAAATGTGGGTTTTGGTGAGCCCCATCATTAAAAAGGAAAAAAATAAAAATAAAAATAAAAATCATAGGCTTTAAATTTTCTCTCCCTCTGGCTTTTTTTTCTCTGGGTCTGCTAAATCTTGTAATATCCAACTTGTCAAAGAGACCATATGAAATGCTACGTTTAAAGCCCCTTAAGTAATTGTAAATCAAAGCTGCTCTATAACTTACAGAACATTTATTTTAATAAATCATATTTTTATACCAACTTTCAACCCAAGAGATCTCACAGCATTTTACAAACTGGATTCACTTCCATCAGCATTGAGATTCAGTCATCTCTCAGCCATCTCCGGTGGGTCAGAAAGTTGGCAAAATCAAAACTTCTGCTATTGCTGGGATAAACAAATATGGCTATGTTGAAGCAAAGTGTCATGTGGGAGCAGCTGTCATATTGTTTTCTTTTACCAGGAATGTTGTTTTTGTTGTTGTTGTTGTTGTTACGTCATTTTATGAGTTTTCTCCTTATATCAAAAGATTATATCATATCATCTGTTTTATTTGTCTGCAGCAGATGAAGTGGTGAATGGAGTTTCTTTCCCAACAATTTGCCAAAGCAGGTGGTGACCTACTGGAAAACGTGTCATGGATAGACTTTGCTCTATCAAAGCTGTCTCTTCCAATGCCTTACTCCTTGATAATTGCAACGTGCACAAAAGAAACAAATTTCCTCAACTTTGATTTTCTGGACTCACGAGATCAGGTCCTGGTTGGAGGAGCCATGCCAGCATAGCATGCCCCTCCTGCAGTCGGAGGATTGTTACTTCCTGTTGCTTCCTCCTGTTGGATGCTTCTGAGCTTCCCCATTTGGAGATCTGCCCTGTGAACAAGCAGAAACTGAAATCTATGCCTCATCCCTGTTGTTTCTCTTCTCTCTGGGGTAAGGAGAGTTAAATGGAACAACAGAAAGTGCCTGAGCAACATCAGCCCTTTTTATATCATCAATTAATAATATAATTTTAAATAGAGACAAAGCAGTTGCAACGCACATTCTGATGAACAAGGATAGCCATGTCAAGCAAATTAATTCATCTTATTCTCTAATGTGAAAAAATGGAGTAATTTTAAAGAATGAAATATGATTAAAATGAAATGAAGTTTGAGTTTACTAGATCTGAACAGGCACACAAGTGCTTCCACTTATTTAGATACCCTCAGTCAGCAACATTGATTTATATAAGACATACACCATACAGCAACAGAAGATTGTGGGTTTGAAATTACAGCTTTGCAACTTTTTTTTTTTAAGCTTCCAAAAGATACTGCAAACAGAGGGCAGTGAATTTGCCTTATCCAGCATGTTTCAAGAATAATAGAACAAATAATAGTTTATCTATAAAAGTTGGTATCAAAGATGAATATCTCATTGTCTGAGATTTGTCATTTGATATTTATTGTGTTCCTGTTTAAGATATTTCAGTCTTTCTAACAAGAGCAGAAAGGAATAGTCATGAATAGCAATTAGTCAAAATCCAATGTGTGAATTCTTTGCAGAGGTAACCTGAACAAAATGTGTAACAAATGCAGTAAAAGAAATCAATGCATTTTCTCTATGTTTTCAGAAACATATCAAATGAAAAAGATGCCAAAATAATTCATATATAATGGACTTCTGGAAAGATGGCTGATCCAGGTCAGCCAGGTCTGGTCAGGCAGTATTTCAAATTCTGCCTACAGCCAGAAGTGTTCTCGGAATGTATAAGATAGTGCAACATTGTTGCTTGAATTTTTATTCTTTTCTTTTATTTTTTTATCTTATTAATTTTATTCTTTTGATCTAGCTTTCATGCAAACATGCCTGGACACTAATAGAGTACAATTTGCCTACGAGTTCTGATGTTGATACGGTATTGCCAATTTAAGAAGGACCTTATAGTGTGCAGAACAGTTGAAAAGTTGTGTATTAAAGAGCCTGGGCTCCATCAGAGGAGGGGTGGCCAGCAAGGAGAGTGTCCCTCTTTACTCTGCCCTCGTGAGGCCCCATCTAGAGAACTGTGTCCAGGTCTGGGGACCCTAGTACAAGAAAGACAGGAAGCCGTTGGACAGGGTCCGGAGGAGAGCCACGAAGATCATCAGGGGGCTGGAGCACCTCCACTTCTGAGGAAAGGTTGAGGAAGTTGAGCTCGTTCAGCCTAGAAAAAAGAAGGCTGGGGTGACCTCACTGCAGCCTTTCAGTACCTGAGGGAAACATACAAACAGGAAAGGTGTTTTAAGAAACAGGAAATGGTTTTAAGAAAGAGGGAAGATTCAGGAGAAGTTCTTTACTGTGAGGCTGGTGACGTGCTGGAACAGGCTGCCCAGAGAGACTGTGGACGCCCTATCCCTGGAGGTGTTCAAGGCCAGGTTGGATGGGGCCCTGGGCAGCCTGGTCTAGTATTACATATGGAGGTTGGCAGCCCTACCTGTGACAGGGGTTTTGAGCTTGATGATTCTTGAAGTTCCTTCAAACCCAAACCATTCTATCATTCTATGATTCTATGATATTAGATTTTCAGCACAGTAGCTGAGAGATAACACTCACAAATTTTCCTTGACTGGAATACTAGCTAACGGAGATTTTCTATTTAAACCCTGTTTTGCTTGGTGTTCAGCAGTATGAGACTGCTTGGCCTTAGTCACATGGGAGAGCCTAGGTGGGGTTCTTCCCCTGGAGTTGTGCATGACTGATCTACTGGAACCTCAGTAGATCAGGATAACTGCAGTGAGTGGTAATGTGCTGTCTTTTAACCTTTTATAGCACAGTCTATGCAAAACTAATCAGTGTTTATTTCCTGTTTTAAATAACCTATATGTGTTCATGCCTTATATAATCTCTTTTGTTTTCTACTGTAGGATTCATTCTGTCTTTCAGAATACCTGGCAAATACAATAACTAACTCAGTTACTTCTCCATTTCAGAATTGCATCAATAAACACAATTTTTTATTTCACGCTTTCTGCTGCTCTGACCACTTGTCTTTCACTTTTCAACCAGCCACTTATATTCTCTCTGGATATTTTTTTTTCCTAATATGCTAAACACAGAACTGTGTCTCATTCTTGAGATGTTTCAGTTTTCCAATAACACACAAAGTTAAATATTGTTTGAAAAATATTAATCCAGAAATGTACTGTGGTTAACTGTGTTAAATTTTCTGTATCAGCTGTAGCTGTTTTTTTGTTCATCTCTCTGTATGTGAGATGTCACCCATATTTGCCACCCGCAACTCTTTGTTTATCACTTGGTAATTGTGTATGTATTTTATCTGACTCTTTTCAATTGATTTTCTAACTCACAGCACTCTTGAGCTGCAGTCTTGTTTGTTTGAATAAATTCTGTACACTCTGTGAAAAATATTTCTTTCAGCCTAGAGAAGAAAATCATATCATTGAGGACCTTTCAAAATTTGGATCTTCTGATTGAAAATATGAGCATATGAAAGCAATATTTTTCCAACTGAACATATTGTGAGTGTTCTATGTGGTACATATTTCCCAGTGCTTACAATGTTATGGGCACATGCATTTAGAGTTTTAAAAGCTTTCTGTACATAAAATGTGCACATAAATGATTAAATTCATGGAAAAACTTCATAAATAAGAACAAATTATATAATTTCAATTTGCCACGTAGGGTATTTTCAGGCTTTTGTGTTTATAGGGAACCTTTCTATTTTTAAAAACAGTTTTTATCATAAGGCATCATTTCTGCGTGAAAGAACTGATACTTTTAGAAAAGTAGTTGGTTTGTTTTTTAACTTTTTTTTAATTAAGAAGAGCTTCATTCAAGAGCTTCATTCAAGAGATTCATAGATACTCTTTAGCCTTTTTCTAGGGATCAGAGCATTTCTCTTGCCCTCCTTCCTCATTTTTTATTTCCTTAATTTCTTCTTTTATTTCTCTGTGTTCAGAGAATTCCTCCCAGTGTTGATGCAGTGAAAGAGACTGACTGTGCAATATGGAGCAGTCGAGTGCTGCTTCTGTATCCACCAGGAAGCAGTAAGGGGCAGTTACTGTCACAGGGCTCTGTAGTTCTCTCATGGGTTCCCAATGGGAGGATTTTAGTGATAAAGATCACTTTATTTTTATTTTGATTTTCTTTTCTACTTGGATATTAGTGTTTGCAGAGTGTTAGCTAACATAAAAAGGGAGAGAATTTCATCCTCTGTGCTGCTCTTGTAATTCTTTGTCTCTCTGTTAAATATGCTGTCCAGCACAGTTGTTACCACAAGAACATCTCCCTGTATCAAACTGCTCTGGAAATGTTGAGATCAGCGAAGATGTGTTGGGGATTGCCCATGTAGGGTGATCTGCAGACTTTGAAGAAGTTAGTCTTCCTTCTCTACCAGAGCCAACAGACCTCTGTGCATACAATTTTGTGTGGCTAATGTCACAGGTTAACATCAGTGTGAACAGATATAGACAGCAAAAAGAACCAACCATAACGTTCCCAAAGAAAAGCAAAGAGTGGCTTTGAGAGATAACCAGCTTCCTATAACAAATGGTCTGAAGAGCGCAGTTGGAATGATTCTTGGACTGATGCATGCTGAACTCCCTCTTTAACAGTGGAATTAAATCTGTCCTTTTGATCATTTCTGTCTGTGAAACAAACTACAGGGGGAAAAGAAAGCATCAGCATTGTGCTTTTGCTGTACCTGACATAAACAATGTACCAATTTGTTTCATGATGCATCTAAAAAGGCTGTTTCTTTTTTTTTTTTTTATCTGTCATTAACACATTTTTTTGTTATATTGTATAATGCTAATTCAACAGTTTTCAGAGTGAAGCCTTATTCATGTTCACACAATGCTCAGAATGCACTTGATATCAGCTCTGAGCTTGGAGAAAACTGATACCATGTGTTCAGTAATCTTCACCTCACATAAGGAGATGGACACTTCACAGGAAGAAAGTTTGTGGAGAATAGCAGGACATAACAGAAAATGAGCACTAATATTTTTTGTCTCACCTATAATACATTGTTATTCCAGTGGTTTATAAACCACAAGTCTTGGTTTATGGCAGCTCAATCTGAAAAGGAGTTATCCCCTCCCTCTTCAGCTTCACCTTTGGACAAGGATCTCCAGAACAAAGCACACTGAGGCAGTGAGTCTTCTTGTGAGGGCACAGCACTAGGTTTGGTACCAGCCTTCAATCTTTACAGTCTGAGCAGTTCTGGCAAATTATTTTGCCTCTGTATTTTCTAATTTCTACTTGACAGTCACTTTATCCCTGCAGTGCCCTGATCCTCTAGCATTCTGTGATAAGCTTTCAGTCCTGCATAGTGCATGAGCTCATTGACAGGATGAGTGAAGAAGGAGGGCGATTATTCATTGTTCCTATTACATGTAAATCCTCTCAACAATAACTTAGCAGGAAGGCAGTGCTTCTTAACAGGGAAGTTCACTTTGGACAGATGCTTTAAAAAAGCCGCGCTTTACCCTTGAGATATGCTAAATGGTCTCATTTCCTTCTTTTCCTTTCTCCTTCCCACAGTAAGGAACTTGTTTACTTTCTGTAAACTAGTGGTATTATTCTGATTTTCACCATGATTACTAAAACTGTCAAGGCCACTGAAGCATTACATCAGGAGAGGCAGCTGTCACTTGGGAAATGTGGGCTGTATGACACAGGTGCAGGTACCAGCAACTCTGCAACCATGGTTTCACAAGCTGGTTCTAAATGCACAGCCCCACAAGGAACCTAATGGCTTTAGTCTGCAAGTTTGATGAGCAGTCGGAGGATGAACAAACTGAACTAGAATACAAGTAGGTTTTAGTTTAATCTGTTCACACACTGAAGGGTAGGTCATTCATTTTGAAGCCAGACTCGGGAGTACCTTCAAATCTGTTTCAAAAGCAATAATGTTGGTCCTCAAAGCCTCTGAAATACATTTGGCAGGGAAACAGTATTGTATCTGAAATGGATGGAAAATCACAGGTGTTACCTAGAAAATGAGGGTAGACAGGGATCCTAAAAATCTCTGAAGTTCCTTGTCAGTATAGTTTGGAAAGAGCTCTGTTGATTACTGTGTGCTAAACGTGAGTTGCATTGGTTAAGGCATAGTTACAACTTTCTGTGTCATTTCTGCTGATTACTTATGAAAATGTTGGTTTGTGTTTATTGGCTTTCTACCTTGATGAGAGATGAACAGAGTGAATTAATAAGCTACTTTCCATTTGTGACTTCTGATTCCATGAATAACATTTTTTTGTGATGAAAAAATAAGACAAACATCAAAAGATGCCTATGCAGGTAATGAAAACATCATTTTATCAGATAATAACTGTAAATGCAATATAATATTGGAAGATTTTCAGAAGAGATTGCTACTACTGTATTTCAGAGTGATAGCTTATTGGTTGCAATTCAAAATAGATTCAAATTTTAACGTAGATGTGGTGTTCTGCTTTTCTTTAAGGGTAAGTGGAAGGAGAGATAATGGTAGAAGGCAGCCTGAATTTGTTTCCTGACTCAGGCACAGGTTTTGCTGTCTTACATAACCTCTCAGTTTTATATCCTACATCCATTTTAAAAGTTAGTTAAAGGAACAAACAAAAAAAACCCTACTTATTTATCTCTGTTCAGTGAGACTGACAGCTTCAAAAGAATTCCATAATGACCAACATTTTGTTGAACCATGCCTTCTGCCAGTTACAACAGTCTCCACTAACACTATATATTTCCAAATCTGTTTCAAAGACCCATATATATTGATACTGAAAGAAATGCAAAGTGTGATTCTCAGCTAAAGAAAGCTTTGCAAGGTATTCCCCACAGGATGTTACGAATAAAACAAAGAGTGAGCAGTCTTCCAAATTTAAGAACATAGGGCCGAAATCAACTAATGGCTGGGAGAGAGACATGGTAGTGCCCAGATCCCTGAAGTAAATAAAGTTGAGTAGCCAAGGCCCTGCTGTTATTTTTTCTCTCTTTGTAAAAGTGATCCCTCTTTCTCTCCCTGTGAACTGATTTATGTCATTTTATTTTGTTCTTCTTTTTTTTTTTTTCTTTTAAATGGGAAAATCAATTTGTACTGAGATAATTCTAGATGTATTTGCTAGTACGAAAAACATTTCAGCAGGATTATGCAATACAATAAGGATTAGATGTTCCATTCAGACTCTAGGTTTCAGGTGTTCCTCAACACAGCATTTGTATTCCAAATCTCCTTATCTTAGTTTAGACAAACAAAGGATTTGCCAAGAGCAGGATGAAACAAAGAAAACTGCCTTCTCCAATTTGTAGTTTGCACAGTTTTCATTGAGAGTTTCATAGCATTCTCAGGAGAGTCGTTATAGCTCTAGTCAAGTATAAAAGACACACAGACACAAAAAGCGTAAAGCCATATAAAACTAGTATGGATTTGGAACTCAAGCTCATAATTACATGAATTAAAGGAACTTCTACTTTTCCATTTCGTTGTGTGATTTTTTTCCTGTGGTACTGATTTTCTAAGATAACAAGTATTATAGTGTTCTGGAAGGCTGAAAATGGTTTTTATTTGCAAAGTTACTTATGCACAAAACTTTAATGGGATCACTCACCTGGTTTAGGCTAACATTCACCTAAATACTGAACTGAATCAAGCTGACCAGAAGGAAGAGAAATACCAGCCACCCAGACCCTGATTTTTCCTGTTTGTTCTGATAGTTGAGCAATTTATAATTGACCAAGTAGCACTCAACAAGGCAAAAAAATACAACACATATGATTTATAAAGAGCTCTAGAAGATACATTAGAAAGCATTATGAGATGAAATCAATCAGTGCCTAGACTACTCAAGATACTAAATGTTTTTCTCTTTTCTACTTTCAGCAAGCAAGAGGACAGATCAGGTATTAGTACCGCACATTTTTCTAACTGATGGCATCATTTTTTAGTGCTTTTTCCTGATTTATGTTTCAGTGTTTATCCAGTTTCCTTTATAACATCATCCAAAGCAGAAACATTAGCTATTTGTTATTTAACCTCTATGGCACCTTCAGAAATTGGCAGAACAAACTGGACTCATATTCCTATTGTTGCTTTATATGACAATTTGGCAAAACTGAAGAACTCCAACATTATTTGCTGTTGTTACCATAAAATTATGGAATTGTTAGTGCCTTTTTGGCCTGAGAAGAAATTTGATTTTCCTCATTAGCTAACAAGGTCAAATGAAAAAGACCCTCTTCAGTTTCCAGTAAAACATGTAAGAATATTGGTATCAACATGCAGTCAGATATTTGTACCAACATATAGTGGGAGTAAAAGTATTTAGGATTTTTTTTTTTTGTATCAGACTGAGCTGCAGAGGATTCTGAAAATTGTGGATGAATATAGATCATAATTTACAAACAATTGAAATTTATACTGTGGAAAGCCCCCATGTTTGAGGGGCTTTTTGGATGTTTCAGAGCCAATGTGAAGGCAAATGAGTACACTGGAACCTGCTGCTCATGACTACCCTTTGCAATCAGAATAATAACCAATGAAGAAAAGGACAAAAATGCACACTAAAGAACTAATGTTTCCTCAGAATCAGACAAATGCTCATGTTTTTTTCCCCTAAATGTTTCTTTCTTTCTTTCTAAATGCAGTATAACTGGTGGCAGCATTACATAACGTATGCAGAAATAACTTGCAAAATGTATGAGTTAAACTGAACAGAAAGGATATGACCAACTTGACCCCAGCTGAAAGCGTTATCTTTGCTTTAAAGACAACCAAAGTTACACCCTGGAGGTTGGTCCTAACTACAATCCATGCACACTTGAACCCATGAGCATATTTTGTTTTTTTTTACTCAGTCCAATTGCCTGTGCCTGGGTCAGCAGATTTTGATCTCATCATAGTTTAAAAAAGACCACTGTGCAGTGTCAATGCAGATGAAAGTTATCAAATTCTATTAGCTTCCTAATGCTTTCTCACAGCTCCCACGTGTATCCTACAGCACAGCAAATTCTCTCTTCAGTATTAGCACAAATGAATTTCTAATGTAAGTAATCTTACTGCTGCAATAAAAATGATGAGATGTGTCAGCAAAAGGCCTTAGAGCTGTAAGTGAACTATTGACACTAGTTTGGACTTTGTAGTTCAGCCATTATTTCATTGTCGCGCAGGTATTCTGACTAGATTCCCTGAAATGTAGGTTAACATCAGCCAAATTGGCAGTGAAGACATAACCTCAAAGAAATATTCTGAGAAGTGGGAAGCCTTCCCTATGGGCTGAGTCTAATTTGCTTCTGTTTTCCATATTTACCAAATAAAAAGAGAAAACAGTTATTAGCCTGCTCTGCAATAAGTGATTCAGCTCACACTTTTGGCTCTTAGGAACAGAGCCAAGTCCAGTCCAGTGCATGTGATAAATCAGATTTGGGCACCTGAAGAAGAGACTGAAAGATACACCAATTTGTTCTCCCATCAATGCACAATATCACTTGCACTGTTATCTAAACAGGCACTGAGGAAACCTGGTGGCCTGGAGTAAGGATCCTGACTGCATAGTCTAGACCTCTGGTATGTCATTCCTCTTTAGCATCTGAAGTGCCCAAAGTATTCATCATTAGTCTGTGCACCACTGCAGTTCACAGCTGTAGGACCAAAGCTGCTGTGTGGAAATTCTATGGTTTGGGCATCTGTTCTCTATTCTTCAAATCTGCAGGGCTTTGGAGCACATGGCTTTGTAACTAGTTACAAGTTGCCTGTGACCCAGATCAGAAAATATCAGTGGTGGTAGTAGGTATGTAGTACATAGGAAATTCAGATACGTTAAACCTAGGCTGTAGCTGATAGAGCACCAAAGTAAGGACAGGAAAATGTTGCCTCTTGCTCCCCTGATTATTAGTGTGGTTTTATGAATCTAAGCCAAAACCCACAAAGGTCAGAGGCCTTGGATAAATTTAAGAGTGGTTTGTGTTGGTCCAAAGAACACTTAGCTGGGAATCCAGTCCTAATACTTATATTTTTCAGAATCTGTTAATATGCTTCATTAAAATCATGACTGGAATAAAAGTTGTATAATTTTATTAAAAAATCAATAAATGCCAGATATTTATTTGCCTTTAGTAACTTGAATATATCTGAACTTCTAATTATGGGGGCTAAAAACACCATTAGTTGTCTGGCTCACCACAGATTGACAATACTGTATGGGAAATCTTTGAACAACTCAAAGTGATTGACACAGCCTCGGTGTGCAGGTGACCAGCATTTTGGACTGATCTATTTGAAACTCAGTTTTCTGTTATTTCTAAAGAAAGATGGGGCAAACTTCTGGATCTCAGAGTTACGTGGATGTACTGACAGAGAATTCATAAAATCCCTTTAAACAAACATGTTCCCAGAATTAAATCTTCAACAGCAGTTAAATATAATTTACTCTAGAGTATTCATACACTCTAAATCTGAAAAAGGCAATGTATTACTCTGTGTATGACTGGATAGGAGGCTTATTAGGACAGGACAAGGAACAATAAGATCACACACAGTGGATAAGGTGTTGTTCTCACAGAAGGAATTGCTTGAGTGAATTCGAAGTACTGACTGATAAGCTTGCTGCCCTTCACAGTGAAAGAACTTTCAGGAATACAACTTGTTTTTTTTCTCCCCTTGAATGAGTTGGTAATTGCATCCTGACAATTTCTCTAATCTCAGTCCCAAAAGGATATAGGATGATTTAAGGGATTTATGCAAGTTAAGCTTGGTGCAATAGCAACTGGCCTTAAGGGAGAGAGAAAACATTTAGACTTGTCCCTTCAAAGCTCTTACTTCCTCAGGAGAGAAATCTAGGGCAGTGTGTGAAATCTTCTGCAAGAACTGTTTGATCATTCACAAAAGGCTAAAAAAAAAAAGAGAAAAGAAAAGAAAAAAAGGAAAAAAAAAAGGAAAAAGAAATGAAGCAGTCTTCTTTGAAAGATATAAATTTTGCCAGAGGAAGTCTTAGCCCACTTCAAGAAACAGGCCAATTCTTCTCTGGTTCTGACAGACTTAGTCTCTGTGCTTCACTAGTGCATGAATAAAATGAGAAAGGTAAATTTTCTGTGTGACCAGGCTTGTCAAAACATCAGAGGCACCTGCGCCTAATGGCAGATGCAGCATATGACAATGCATGGTTTGGATTTTTTTTTTTTTTTTTTTTTTTTTTCTGGTAGACTCATTTTTGTCACTTTCTGCATGGAAAAGCACTCTATCTGGTTTATCTGCATCTGTTCTGTAAGTTCTGATGGAAGAGCTTGTGTAGACAGAGGATGTAATTGACATGTTTCTAGACTTTATAGCTAGGAGAGCAGTATCTAGCAACATAGTTTAATTCAGGGAGCTCATTTCTAATTTCCTGTTTCAACATTTGACTCCTCTCTGTCTGGGCCAGTAAAAAACCTATCCCTTCCTAACAACTCTCTTTCTTTGGAGAAAGAAAATCCTTCCACTAGCAGGGGTTTACAACTAACCCTATGAAATGAAGACCAGCATTCTTAGTCCTGTCAGCTTTTGAAAGAATTATCTGAAAAATATCATCGAAAAATAACCCATAATTTTCCTCCCATCACACAGTCTTTGCTGGGATTCATGCATTTTTCTATATATATTTTTGTGAAGCATAGGTCAGTGAAAATTTCAGATTACTGTGGTAGAACAAAAACATCATATCGTGTGAACATTCAGTAAATTATTGCAATGATGATAAAGCTATTTGTCTTCCAGCTACCTTCAAGCCATGCTTTTCTTTTAGGGCTGTGCTATCAAACGACTAGAGTACTGCTTGGCTTGATGTAATTTGACATGGTTCTGATGAGATTCTGGAAATCTAATATGACAAATAGACAGAAGCCACACAAACCTTCCAGCTAACAAGTTTTGAAAAGGAATAACTAAAGAGAAGAGATGTCTGTGGGAAAAACAACAAAAAAAGATACATTAAAAAAATGATAAATGTCTTAGCTCAAAAACATCTCTGTTAAATAAAGAAGGGAAAAAAACCACCAAGAATTTCAAATTAGAAAATAATAATGAGATAATATACAGCCTATTAGTTGTGACCGTGTTTAGGTACTGCTAATAAATATTCATCTAAGGATCAACAATTAGTTAAAACAACATATCCAATACGTATGTATCTGAACCCAGAATCTTACCACTGTTTTGGACAAATACCTATGACAGGAAGTAATGGCAATATTAAAAACTATTTTTTGTTTAAAATAGTGAACTCAACATCAACTATTTTGCATATTAAAGAAATGCTTGCCTTCAAATGTAATTTTCATTGTTTCCTCTGAAATTATTCACTAAAAATATCTGTTGAGAGAGGGTCTTGAATTTCAGTTTTGCAGTCAAAAACAATTAAATTATGCTTATAAAAATCATCACTTTTAAACTTAAGTGGTGGCACATTTCTATCCCCTTAAATTTCAGTGAAAAATATTATCATGTTAAATGTGTTCTAGAAACTGCTTTCATTGAAGCAAAGAATGTTCCAACTCCTTTTGATGACACAGATAATCTTAAAAATATGAGCTAAGTACACATGATGATGCTATTTTCTTCTTGAAAAATGAGCTGAGAAATGTGAACATTCATCTCAATAAGTGGCTAAATCTGCAGTTACATGGTGACAATTTAGTTATCCCTGTTGTTGACTAACTGCAGAAGAAATCAAGTACAATGCATTATTTTCTATCTACTACTATTTGTGTCCTTTCCAAATTAACTTTTGTGTAGTTGGGTATGATGAACAACCCTATTGTTCTCAAACTCTCTTTTAATAACCTATTTGTTGGTGTTATTCATTGAAAACAGAAATCTGTAATACACTGAAAACAGGAGACAGTGGAATAAGCAGTAGAAAACATAATTCAGCAGAGAACAGAGTGCAGCTTCTACAAGTCTCCCTTGTATAAGTCTTACAAATACTATATATACCTATATATATATATACATGTATGTATATATACTTACGTACATGGTTAGTTGCAAGCAAAGCAATTAAAAGAATTACAATCAAAAGAAAGCCGAAGAGCATTCCCTCAAGATTACAGATTTTAGGCTTTATTCTCTTTCACCTCACTTTTCCTGAATTGACCATTTCTCCTCAAACCATTACTTTCCATTAGGGAGATACGCAGAAAAAAACAACAAAAACAGAAACAAAAAAAACAACCAGGCACTCTGTTGAATTCCTCATTGAAAGAATGATCAAGATTCAGAAGATTTAATCTTTAAGGCATTGCACTGCCATACATCCAGGTCTCTTTTCCTGCTTCAGTTAGTGGCAAAAAGCAGAAAGGCTGTAGCTAACACCAAACTAGAGGTGAAACTGAGTATTTTTGGAGGACTCCTGGTGAGGAAATTGAGAGATGTAAAAATCACTATAATTTTTATGCCAAGTAACAACATGACAATACAAAGTTAAAGAAGGTTAGTACTTAGATTTTCTTTCTTACTTATATATTTTGTCAGACTGATGGCAAATACCATTTTTAAGATATGTCTTTTCATTTCCTTCCAATTTTCTTTCCATGGTTCTGCTCTAGTGCTTGATGGTGATAGTAATGCCTTGCAAATATAAAATGAAAATTGTGATCAGGATGTATAGTGCAGGCAGCAGACAGACTTAACAGAAGAACAGTGCTGTAGAAGTGAAATTGTAACATTCCCAATTGATAAGAAATCATCTTATTTGATACATTTTGATAAGCCTGAAATGAGGTATTTTCTCTCAAAAGCACCTAATGTGTAAACTTCCCAGACTTCCCTGAGTGTAACATACAGCAAAAATGTTTGTTCATAAATGAGATAAGATGTATGCGATCCTTAAAAAAGCATAACACACACAATTTTGATATGATAACATGAATTATGCAAAAATAAAAACCCAGCCTCCCCAGAAAGGCAAAAATAAAACAACCCTTCTATATTGTACACTGCTTGTGAAATTGTAAAAATATCTGCTTTTCTAATCAAATTTATGTACTGCAGATGAGAAATTATTTTTAGAAAATAGAACTTATTTTTCTCGAGTGTGCTGCAAATGCACAGCAGAGTCATTTGACGAAAAATATCTGAGGTGATCATCAGATTATTCTACATATGTCATGTAGCTTGATTCTGTATGTCTGTGGGAATACTGCCTTTGAGGATTATGAGATTGAATACAGTCTTCTGGATGGATATAGCCATATAACTTATATGAACTCCTTTTCTCTTTCTTTCTTTCTTCCTTTCTTCCTTTCTTCCTTTCTTCCTTTCTTCCTTTCTTCCTTTCTTCCTTTCTTCCTTTCTTTCTTTTTTTTTGAATAATGCATACATTTAAATGCACAAATGTGGTAATTACAAAGTTTAGAAAAAGAGTAGTAGGTATTTCTGTGGTATACATTTAGTTATAAGGAATTTGATGCTTACAGAAACTTATCAGTTCACTTGATTTTTACATTTGCCTTGGCACCCTCTCAGTCTTTATTCCATCCCTACCTAACTCTAAGGTTTTGACTCAGTTATTAAGAGCTTGTCTTTTATGATCATGTTGTTAAACAAATAGTCTGAAATAAATTAAATGAATACCTGTGCACATAATTTCAATTCTCTCCTGACTGCAGAGACATAAACCTTTAGTTTAGAACCAAAGATACTAAGCTATCTGCTGTTAAATGAACTTTCAAGGGGCTAATAAAATTGTCACCAACACCAAGCTAGACCTAAGCAATAGTAAGCTGTTGAACTTTCTAACAAGAACTACAATGAAATGATATAAACATCAGTGAGTTTATAACAACATAATGAGCGACAACAAGTAGCATTTTCAGAAAGGAATGTCTTACACTTATTAATGTCTAAGGTGATGCTTTTTGAAAACATATCCTGTGTTTTCAGTAGGAAAATTTTATTGATAACACTTATTTGTGCTGACACCTGGCAGTTCTTTGGCAGTTCTTATTTTTTATGCTATAGTATTTCAGATAAACAAAGAATTCAGCTCAAGGCATTTTTTGTGAATTTTGACAGCTTTTCCAGATTTCCTTTCTTTGACTTTTTTATACTAGTAACCCAGCTATATGAGGTACTGCTAAACAAGGAAGTTTTGACAAAGTAATACATGGTGTTTGAGCCTTCTGTAAAACACACTTTAATTTTTTTTTGCCTGAAAATTGCTAAATTGAAGCATTTTATAAATGTTTCTGCAAATGCAAACATGCTCCATCTGGCCTGAGCTACCATATATAAGTAGACTGGGTATATGAAGTGTCTTTATTTGTTCAATTGCTCTATATTGTAGAAAGAGATGTGTATATAGTACATAGTGAAAGATAACTTGCAATTTTTTTTCTTTGTATGAAATCAAAATATATAAGTATACAAAATTTAAATGACTTTAAAAAAAAATCTGTTTTTTTTTTCAGATACCATCTTTCTTTCCTTCTTTCTTTCACTTTTTCTCTATTTATTTATTTATTAATATATGAGTCTGCATCTAAGATCTCATGTCTTATGAAAAAGCACATCAGAATCCTTTTAATCTTCATTTTACTTTTTTTTTTTTTTCCAAAGTTAGATTTCTTTTATGAAAATCTTTAGCATAAGACTTTCTTCTCAGACATTATATCACAGTATTTCCATGATCTGCTCTGCCAGAGCTTTATGGCTATTCCTCCTTCTCAAGCTTCTCGACTCAACTGTCTGATCCTTAAGGCTGTCCAACTTACTGGAGAGCAACTGTTATATTTCCCTTCAATGCTTTCATGTGAGTCTCACATATCCACAGTTCTTTAGGTTACATTGGAAGTGCTAGTCTCAGGCACAAAAAGATTCAACAGGAGACCAGTATTTTATTAATTGTTATACCGCATGTTATATTCTTTCAAAAGAAACAAGACCTATGCCAGGGCAAAACTATTTTTAAAATATCTTTTTAGAACATTGCTCAGCTTCTGGTAAGGTTTTCATCTCTCCACTTACATATTCTCAGGCAAACTGCATTTTCCTTCATTGTGTTCACCTGAACAAAGGGAAAAGGAATTGTAGAGACATGGAAGAAACAAAAGAATAAGGCTCTTATAAAAAATGATCAAACCTCTCTGCTTTACAGCAGATACCAGTGATATTTAGGCTATTTATTTGGGTAGTCTTTGTTACTGGACTTTTGAGAAAAGTATCATTCTTACCTTTTTTGTCATTGTTTAGACACCTAGGGAAGGAAAAAAAAAAAGGTAGTGATACAAAACCACAACAATTGCTCCTGAGCAGCAAGTCTAATACATCCTACAGTTGCTCCTATGTGAGTGATCAGTAAACACACAATATCCACTTTCTGAATAGATTCTTGCAAAACTGCTATCAGAAGAAATTGATGGGAGACAGCAAGAAAACCTTCCTTTGCTAGAATATGTATTGTATTGTATCAGCACCCTGTCTTTTGCAAAAGAACATTCTGCAAACTCCATTCTGTCTGTACCTCACATTTTGATGCAAAATCTTTCCATTTTCTAAGTGGCTGTTACAGTAAAGCCTTCCATATAACTGTTCATTTGTTGTAGCTGATGTGCCAAAACAAGAGCAAATTCACGTGCAACTCTTGCTTTTTCACTACTTCTAATGAAGTGTCATAATTTCATTTTAGAAGAACAGAGAGAGCATAACACCAACACAGTACTGTTAGTAATAATATCTTCTCTCTATTCTTAAGGAGAAGTCTAAATTCTCACGCTTGCAGGAGCGAAAAATGATGCACCAGTGCCAAGAAAAAGTCTCAATATCAATTTTATATTAGCAGGTGTGAGATATCTAAAGGTTTCTTCTTTTATTCTTTCCAAGAACTTGAAACAGTTGACTCGTTATATTAACCAACCTCAATAATTTATCCCACCTATCAGCAGATATTGTTATTTCACGGTGGTTCTTAAAACTGAATTTAAAACATTCATTCCAAATCTTATCAAATTCTTCTTAGGCACAGGCCTAAAAGGGCTGTTTTAGCAAAATGCTTCTTTGACAAAAAATAGGAAACAAAAGACATTTATTAGTGTATCTGCGCTGAGTGTCTACCAAAGCAACATTTACCTCAACTAAATGAAGTTGAGGTAAATTTATTTGAATTTCTACTGGATATTCACAGCAAACATCTTGTATCATTTACTTTGCTTTCAACAACTTGACTATGAAGATCTTCAAACTTCTGTCCCATAACAATTTTGGAGGTACTGAATTAGCTTCAAGCAGAAGCTTGTGTATATAAATATATATATATGCACACACACACATATTAGTACTTGAAATGGCATTTGCTGATAGCTGTTTGTTAACACTGTTTTATTTAACTACGCAAAAAACGAAAGTAAATCTAAAATCTGAGTAGGTTTACTTTCTGGCAGCTTCTATTCCACCGCAAAAGTAATTGATCATGGATTTCAAAACAAAGTAGAGTTAATAATAATATCATCAATTTCCATGCTGTGTCACTGATAAACGGGTATACAGAGGTGATAACTGAAAGGTTCTCTTTTTGTCGAGTAGGCTAGATGTAGTAAAGCTAGAAAGGAAGCATAAATGTGGACCACCTATGATTTAAGGAGACATTTTATATGAAAAGAAACTTTTATATGATGTTAATCTAAACTTCAAGACACCGCTTCCCGAAAATAAACTGAGAAGGTGTGTGATGCAGGTCTATAGAATCAGGGATTCATAACACACTATTACTTATAATATAAGAAGCTAGAAGCACAAGGTGACCTTATTGTCATTTTTACAATACGTTTTTTCTGGTAAAAGAACACATATCTTCATACTATTTGAACTGTGGCACTCAGTGCCTCATTATTTAGAAGGAAAACATATAAAGGGTTCAAAAGCGAGGCCAGAAGATTATTATTTGAAATCACTGATGCTTTTAAACACAGTGATCCAGCAGTGTTCTCTGGTTCAGGATATCTTCATATTTCTATTTTCTATAATGGATCAACACATTGCATTGGAGAAAGGTCTGAATCTTAAACTTCTCCCTGAACACTTGGTCCTCATCACTGTCAAAGGAAACATAATGATGTAGGCAAACCTTTGGTCTCATCCAGCAGGGGGGGTACAACAGGATTGTACCTAGCTCTGTACAATGAGAAGTTGAAAACCATATGTTTTCCTGAGAGAGGAATGTGCTGTAAAATGGTTGAGCATTTTCTCTGAATAAAATACTAAACATTTTCCTCTTACTTTGTGACACAAGAGAGTAAAACAAGTTTAGCAATAACCATTTTATTCCTTATTAGACAACTAATATTCTTAACTCTTATCTAAAGATGTGAAAGCAACTGCAGAGAAATTTTGCTACTTAAGCCCCCAAGTGAATTGTTAGTCCCTTATTAGGCTATTCTTAGAACATAAGTTGGCTACAAAAACAACAATAGCAACAAGAAGTTAAAATTTACTCTTACACCTCTTTTCATACTGAAAATACTTGAGGAATGACAGTGGTGATACATGGGCTTTAAACTGCTTTTTATATCAGTTCTGTGTGTTTGCCTGATGATAGAATTTCATTTTATCACATTGAAACTTCAGTGCTGACAGAACTTGTTCCTGCTGCAATTTGCATTTTTTCCCCCAGTTTTGCTTCTTCTTTTAGAAGTACTAAAACCTCCCATTTTTTAAAGTCTAAACAGCATAAGACAAGCATAAGGTGAAGAAAAGGGATTTCAACTAGGTGCAAGATTTTGTGTGGCTGATTAGCCTCATTGAAAAGTAGACTGTAGAGTGGGAAGAGTGTTGTCTGTGCAAGGCAGCTACGTAGAAAAAACTATGGAAAAGAAAAAAATATTTTCCAAACAATCTGCAGCATTCATAAGATGTGTCGGATCACATTGCATTATTATATCTCCCTGTACATGTGGAACAAGATGATAGAAAAGTCTCTGCATCACATGTTGAAAGCTTTTGATGGTTTACACTTCTTCATCAGCTGGTGATGACTGCTGAGGTTTCAGCAGCATCATGATTCCAAGTCAACCAAAATAACATCATGAGAAGTTACGCAAGCAACTGCAATGTATGGTGAGGAAGCTTTCTGGACTGGTCCTCCTCAACCAGAATACCCTTTTACCACTTCCCTGATTCTTTTTAGGTTGCATGCTTGTGCCTTATACCATGTATTCATATATTTATATCTTAGATTAAATAATCAATCTTCCACTCCCATTAAAGCAGCTTGCTCTGCTGTTTACCTATCAGAATAGCTTAATGGTCTCAGGATTCCACAGTCATTTGCACATTTGCTAAAAAACTGATTAGCACCTAATTTTGGAGGCACAACCATCCCTCTGCTACATATTGGTTTGTCAGATTCACAGAGCTGATTTGACCCATTTTAGTATCATCCATATTGCAAATTACTTAATCTGAATATGGGATATGAACTGAATTAAGTGCCTCTTTTAAAGTTGTGGCTTCATCTTTAATACGTAGCCAAGGCCTTTGTGAAAGATATCATCTAATGAAAGATGGAATCAGAGAGTGAGGGGAACTCAATTCAATAAAGATGTCAAAAAAAGTAACTCAAAGAGGGTGATAAAAACCTTAGTTCTGTAAAGATCAGTAACAAAAATAGTCACGAGATTTTATATTATTTAATGGTATTAAAAAATTATGCTATTCAGAACAGACAACTGAAATTTTACAAGCCAAATATACATGGTGCATGTTTCAAATAGGTGATTGTGTCTTTTTTAATAAGCACAGATCCATTCACCCCTGTATATCAGTTATAACTCAACACAGGTAGCAGAACAGTGAGTATTTTCAAAGGGCCACAGTTCAAAATGAGTGCAAAACAAAATGCAATAATAGCTACCACCTGTTTCTTCACATTAAGTATATTAGAGTGACTGCTCATGAAGACTGTTTTTTTTTTTCCTGATTGCCAAGATATAAATAAATCCCACAATCAACAGATAGTTATGACCTCAATATGTGAGTCCTTCTGGTAGGGCTGTATGACAAGAAAGGTCTTAGTTCATATTTCTCACGTTGAGAAATTTATTTTCATCAATAACTACAGATTCTATTTAGTACATTATTTTCTTCACTTGATATGTAAGCAAAAAGATGGCTTTGGGTAAGTCTGAACTTGAAGTATAGTACTGGATACCATGCTTGATTTTGCCTTTCTTGCATATGAAAGTGGTGTTATTTCAAAGTTATTGACAAAGTTACCAGCAGACAATCCAGCCTTATTTCTTTTTCCTGGAGAAAGACAGATTGGGAAAAATTCTGCAGTACTTGTACATGTCCAGCTTATGCATACCCAGTGCAAATCTTTCATTTCAATGTTTGGGTTAGATCCAGAAATTGATTAAATGTGAAGATTTAAAGGGATAAATCAGCACGTCATTCTGAAATAGCAAGAAGATAATTCAAAATGAGCATTGCTGCTAAAGAAAATGCAGCATCTAGAGGCAACATCCTTGAGAATTACATTTAGAACAGACAAAGACAGAGAAAGTGCATGAATGTACAGGAATAGAGTAAAAGCATCGTTTGAGAAATTCAACAAGGACTAGAGAAATGAAGTTCACAACAGGAGATAGATGGACAGGAAGCCAAAAACAGTGATGAAGAACACTGCTTGGGAGGAGGGACAGGAAAAGAACCCAGTCCCAACATTTGACTCTGTGGTGATAAATTAACTGGGGAACTGTTGCCATGCTTTCAGCTGCCCAAATTCCTCTTCTAAGTCAAGTCCATTACTGTATTTATGTAGTGACTAACATGCATGATGACTAAGCTTGATCAAAGCTTCCCCTTATTACAAAATCACTGGAATAATCCAAAGGGAGAGTTGTATGTAAGAGGAATTGATTGTGTTCTTTAGCTGAAGACTCAAATAGAGCATTATCTCAACAACAACCAATTTTGGAGGAGAGAAGGAATACTGTTGAGATGGTAATTAACTCACAAACAATTGATCTTGTAGTTTAACTAACATCATTATAATAACAAATTCATCATTTATCTGCCATCAGTTTTGAGTTTTGTATTAGTGCTGTGGAATAATTACTAGACATGGCATAGAAGCATAAGAAATTAGTATTTTTTACAGATTTTTAAATTTAAGAGGGATGATTTAAAGAATGGATGTCCAACCTTTCGGCTTGCCTGGCTCACACTGAGTGAAGAGGAATTGTCTTGGACTGCATAGGTTGTTCCAAAAGTAATGCCTCCTATTTATTTCCATGGAAACTATGACAGGTACAGTGCATACTCTGCAGTAACTCTGCTTGATAGAGCAAATTCTCAGCAATGAAACAATATTTTTTCATCATAGTTATCACATTAGCTATGCATTTTCACCAGGGATAAACAAGAGTGTATGCCACGCTTGTCAAAACCTGCAGCAGTAGAAGTGATTCAGTGCTGCAGTCACCATTGCTGAAATGCACCATAGTACTCATATCCACTATTTGGTCTCCATAAAAGTTCATCAAACGTCAGTGAATGTCAATGGGCACGATTTTTTTTGAATGGAGAAATTCAATTACACACCTTTGCTTTGTACGCTCTTCCATGTCAGATGCCATTTGTCAGACTGCCCCTCTGCTGCCATCTGTCACACAGCAACAAAATATAACAGAATATTGGTGGGAAGTTTCAACTTCTATTTGCATAGCACCAACATCTGATATTGTGGGCCGTAATCATAAAATTGGAGGCATTATTTTTGGAGCAGCCCTGCAGGACATAGACTAAAAAAATGAACTAGTGGAACGGGATATGTGACCCTGTGAAACTATCACATCAGTCAGGTTTGATGGCAGAGCTTGCTATTCTCAGCGAGTTCTCAAAGTGCTTAAAGAGATTTTTTTATGAAATTTTACTCTTCCTGTACTTCGTCCTTGACAATAGTTGGTCACAGATCTGCATAGTGCCAAAAGCATTGATGTGAATAAGGTGTGACTGTAAAGTGAAGGATATTTTTCTCTGTTAAGAGAGGTCTTATACAAGTCTGGTAAAGATATGTGATCAGATATTTGAGTTCAATGTGATTTAAAGTGTAATTCAATGTTTGCACATTGCTCAAACTAGGTAATTTAGATTTTTAAACTGCTTAATCCTCTCAACGTCTGTTCATTTTTATTAAATATTTTGGTTCTTTCTCTGCAAGAAATATTCTCTGGGAGAACACAGCATGCACGTAAAAGAAAGCTGCAACAATAAAATATGTATCTATGTTAGAGTCAAAAAGCATCTTGCATTAAAACTGTCATATAGTGAGCAGAAAGAGACATTTCAGTTGTGCATTAAGGGCTTGAATAAACCTCATGGCTAGAAATAGCAATACTTCGCAAGAAAATTATAACAAGTTATTACCATCTTTTTCTTTCGTAAAGACCAAATGCTGTAAGCCCTCAGCCACAGATGCTCTGATCTATACAACTTAACTTTAGGCATTTAATTGAACAACCTTTTTAAGAGTACACTGTTCCTTGGCCTCTTTGATAACTAATGGTGATAGCTCAACACCTCCAAAGTGAAATTTTGTCCTATTAAGATTTGAAGGTGCTGGTTCAAGGCACACCTCTTCCTTTTCACGTACCAGGATGACTAAGCTTCTAACTTAGATGCCTCAATTAGGTGCTTCAATTTAAGTAAGAATTAATCTAGGTTGTAAGAGATCACAGAAAACTTTACACTGTTTCACATAGGGAGAAATAATTTTGTTCACACTATCTACGCTCTTAGAAAGATGAGCTTCATCTTCCTATAAAGAAGTTTGCAGAAATGTCTGCTACCACTCTTGTGAAGGGTTGGCCTTGGCAGCAGTCAGGTGCTCACCTAGCCTCCCATTCACTCCCTTTCCTCAAACAAGGCCAGGGGAGAAAGTCAGAAGACAAAGTATATTGGTCAAGATAGGGGAAGTAACATCATTTAATTATGGTCATGGACAAAAGAGACTCAACTTGGGGAAAAGGAGTTTAATTCACTTCCAATTAAAGTGGGTTTGGATGTTGAGGAACAAATACGAGATTGAAACACATTCCCCCCCAACTTTCTTTCCCCAAGCTCAATTCCATTTATGACTCCTCTCCCTCCCCACACACCATCCAGCATCACAAAGGAGATGGTGAGCAGTAGATTGTGATCAGCTTGCAACATTTCCTCCCTGCCCCTACTTCCTCCTTTGTGGCCTATCCATGGGGCTGCTGTTCCTTCAGAAAAAAATCCACCTACACCCCCGTTCTTCATTCTGTGTTGTTCTGCTCTTTCTTCCCCAGGCTTTTCCCGAGACCCACCTATGGCTTCTAGGACTGGCCATATTCTGTGGTGGGGCTATCGGAGCTGGTTATGTTCCGAATATTTTCCCAAGACACAAGCGTATTTTGTGAGTAGCAATGAAGTTATAGATAAAAGCTTTGTATTATTCTACAAAATAAGTTAATGAGTCAGGTGTAAGACTTTCCTCATTAATTTTCTCAGTGATAATTCAGTTGATTGTAAAGGTAGGAGTTTTTATTCTCACCGGTGGGAATTTTAATTCTAGATGAAAGAACTACCCAATTTCCCTCTAAGGACAGTTCTTTGGGTGTAGCATTTAACTAAGAGTATTCACTTTGTCATTAAGCAGGTAATTATTTTCACCCTGTGCTTCCAAAACTGATGAGCCTGTTTCTTTCAAAAGGCAGTTCAGATACACCAGGGATCTAGTCCAACGAGGGTACTGAACTCCACCAAAACGTACTATGTTGTGTATGGATGTTTTTGCCCATAGAAGTACTAACTTTAACCTGAAAAGTGTCCGATGTCTAGGGAAGAAAGAAGCAGTATGTAATCTTCTGCATGCGTAGATATAAAACCATAGACTCTTAGAATCCTCAGAGTTGGAAGGGATCTTTCTAAATGTCTTATAGTCCAACTCCTCTGCAATAAACAGGGACATCCGCAGCAGGATCAGGGTACTCAGAGCCTCATATAGCCTGGCCTTCAGTGTCTCCAGAAATGGGGCTTCCAACACAATCTCTGCGCAACCTGTTCCAGTACCTTATTACCCTCACTATTTTTTATTTATTTATTTATTTTTAATATCCAACCTAAATCTACCCTCTTTAAGTCTGAAATGTGAATATATTTACTGAAAATTGCTTTAGGAAAAGATCTGAAATGGCTCCCTTTATACAAGGGGAAAAATAAGGCAGGTAAATTCTTCTCCAAGGTTATGTACAGACATACACAAAAATGGAATGATTAAATAAATATCTAATCCATAAATTTCACCACTGATTCTACTATTGGTTTCTTATGCAGTTTTTTGAACATTTTGTTGGATGGGAAACAACAGAAGAAACAAATCCCTTCTGTTGTTTCTCCAGAGCATTTTTGGTCTCAAGACTGGAACAATCTAAAACTAGAGGTCCATCCTGCTGCAGAACTCTTTTCTTTGAATTCATGTCCTAACACTTCGAAGGATATGTTCCATCAGAGTCAGAAGTGACTAATGGATTCTAATTTCAACAGCACTGATAGTTTAATTTATACCTTGTTGTCATATAAGCAATTAAAGCAGCATAATCAAAAAACTATTTATTGGAGACAATTCTGGTTTTACATGAAAAGTGTTTTGTGAGCCTTAGCTTATTACAAAGGGATTCTGCTTCTTGGAAGAATAAATGCACGTGCATGGATTTTTGGTGAACACTCTTCTTAGATGTTTCACTACAGTAGTGAATAATACTTTCACAAGCGATTCACAGAATTACTTATGCTGGAAAAGACCCATAATATAATCAAGTCAAACACTACCACTTAATCATGTCCATAAAAGTAGATAAATGCCTCCACTGAAAGAGTTGGCTTCTAAGCACACCACATAGTAGCTCATGTTTTTAGGTATGGAATTACCTGGAATATTGTTAAGGCTTGGAATTACTCCCTTCTTCAGAACATCCCTTAAATCTGTGCTAGTGCTTACCAGATGCAGTGAGAATTCGTAGAAACTTTCCAGTTCTGTAATCTTTGTTCAACTATGACTTCTTTTGAGGCTACTGATGAGATGATGAGAAAGATACAGACTTTGTGCCTACTTGGTCTATTGATTCTTGAGCTGTCACTAGCATCTACACTGGCATGCACTTCTTCGCAAAATGGTCTACTTTTTGCTCTACCATGAAAGTTTATTTTAAACCCTGTTTTCTTATAGCACTTCTGTGCTATAGCTTTTTTCTGTGATTTTCAGCATCTAGGTGAAATCATAAGGTATGTACTTAAAAGTGATCCACTGTTTTTTTTCCACATGTACTCACTCCAGCCACTAGATCTTTGAAGCAGTAGATACTAGGATAGAGAGTAGAACTACTTGGCATGCATTTCACAAGCCCATACACCACCAAAGAGAGAAAATATATACATGCCAGAGCTCACTCCAAGGCTCATCCTCTTCCAGCTGGGCTTGTAAACAGATTACAGATTCCTTGAATAAATATTGTGGAGAAAATCTGTGAACCAAATGTCCAAATAACCTGAGGCTTAGTTTGACCAATGACCAAATAGAAGTTCTGAAGCTTTCTTCTCAGCTAAAAAATGACATGAAACAATTTTCCTGTGGTGTTTGCCACCTGTGAGCCTAGAATAAACAACTCCTGTTAATTCCACTGACTGAGATAAAGTAAGATCAGATTTATTAATGTAGTTCCTAAGAAAACAGCTGAGGAAAACAGTTGGCAACCGACTGCAATGCCCAAAAAGAAGCTGTGACAACTTTTTCTAAATAAATCAATCACTAATCAGTTGCTGAAGTAAGACTGTAAAGAACTTGCTTTTGTGGATATGCTCTACCAGTGAAAACTACGTTCTAAGGGCTCCTTTATGATCCCCCGTTACTAATCTTCTGAAATAAGATACACTCTACAAACCTTCATCCTGTGACAGTCTTGCTGAAAGATTATTTCTGAACAGTAGCTCAGGATAAAACCGATTTTACATCCCATTGTCACAGAGAAAAAATCCTAAACCAAATAACTAAATAGGATTCCAAATGAAAAAGGTGAAAATGAAGAGTGAAAAAGGATAGATGTGAAATTTAAGTCTTGTAAATTAATGGATCTTGATTTATTCCGCTTTGGGAGCAAAAATGAATTGATTAGCAACAGAGATTATTCTTTAATTTAGGCTTGTTGGGAGAGGAATAGCATACAGATTGAATGCACATACTACCTCAAAAAAGAACCTAAAAATAGGACTGGTGAAAGCAGAAAAGAAAATTCACTGCTCAGTGGTTGGATGCATGTAGACATACTTTAAAGATAAACATTATCTGTGCTTCAAGAATGGTCATTACTTTGCAAAGCTGAGCTTCAGTTTTGTTCTTACAGAATTGCTTTTATTTTCCAAATTAAAACTCTAGAATGAGAAAATGTATTTTCTTCTTGGATTTCCAAGTACTGAAACTTCCCACTGTCATACAAAATACTCTTTTCTACAACCTGATATCAGTCTAAGTTAACAATTACATGCCATAGTGACTCACTTACTTGAGGGCAGGATGGTAGACAATGGTGAACCCAATGCTTGCTACAGTAACCTGTGTTTCATGCCTCAAGTCATTGCCGAGGGAACAGCACTTTTATCCTTGCTGCCTTTTGGCAAAGCAACAATTATATACTTGTATATACTTGGCGTTACACTTGAAAAAAAAATAAATGGTTTTGTTGAGCCAAGAAGTATTACGACCTTAGGATGACATTATTATCTAATGATAATGTCAAGTCAAGGTAGAGGTTGCAGTGTCTACTCTTTACATGTGTTCAGAGTTCATTTAGCCTACTTATAAGTGATTTCTTTATTCCTGCACAGCTCATACCTAGATAGATCAGTGTTACTATCTTGCTCATCTGTAATGCAGTTATTACCCTAAAGAAGATTATCACAACTTTTTTCAAGCTAACACAGTGCAGCATTCTTGGCAGTGAAGAGTGCTCAGGTTTCATTGTTTGGGTATTTCAATCAACTTGCATTCTTTAATTTTTTTTTTTTTTTTCCTGTATTACCATTCAGATTTTATGATGTCCTCAGACTAAAATTTGCTACTGCACTGATTAGCAATAATGCTAATTTCCTCCAACAAACAGAGACTAAGAGTCTTAGATCAGAGATCATTTTTTTCTTTTGCTGCTAAACAGGAATTTATCAAAGATACACCATTCCAGATTCTCTCACATCAATCCTCAAGGTCAAAAACGAGGAGAGAGGGAGTTTGCTTAATTGTTGCTCAGCTTCTCTAGCATTATGCAAAAGTGCTGAATTGTCCATAACCAACAATTTGGTGATGTTTGAGTATGAGAAAAAGTTATTCTGGGAAATCAGATTATGAATGTTTTTGATCCCAAGGTTCCCAGGAAGTGTCAGTGTTAAAATCACAGAGCAGTGAACTGAGTTTGACATGCGATATTTTCTATTCTATCTTTTCCTGGCAGATGAGCCCTTTCCCTGTTTACTAAAAAATGTCAATATCTGCAGCACTCTTTCCTGCATTTGTTATGAACATCTCCCTGTAATGTGACATTCATGTTCTCTCTCAGAAAGAAAAAACAATAACCCATGCAATTTTAAGGACAAACTTAAGTGTCAATCACACAGGAATTTGCCAAATAGCTTTACATCCTGGAAACTTTTAATGACAGAAGGGAAGAGGAATCACTGAGAGCTGCTCTCTGCAGACTGAGTGTATTATATTCATTCAAGTAAGCGCAGTAAGGTATTTTTTACAGTGCCTATACACATGGTATACCCAGGAGCAGCTGGGGAAAACCTGGGTGACCTGGAGTTGCACATATAATGAAAATATATTGTGCTCCTTCCTGAAGCAACAAGTATTCAGTTTATCCTGCGCTGATTTACACAGCAAAATGGATTGGTCTAGTTTTAAAAATATTGTCAAACCACTGTTGCAAGTTTTGTATATTCTGTCCAGAAAACTGCCAGAAGTGTATTTGAACTGTTCAGTGGAGGTTCTGTCTGTGCTTGACACAAGCGAAAATGAGAAGATCACAACAAGAAAAAAGATGAGACCAGCTACAGCTATCTTCTCCTGCTGCTATTATTCAAGAATTATGCTGGCCATATGACAACATAAAGAGCAGAGCAGAAGATAAAAATAGTGGTCATTATATTTGCAAACTGTGAACTACATGCTTTCCCATTCTTTTTAGCACATACTCACAAAGGTATGCTCTTTTCCCAAGAACAGTGAAATAACACCCATTTCAATCAGGGCATACAAAATAAGGGAAAATAAGATATTTAATGCAGAGGACCACTTAAAAAAAAAAAAAAAAAAAAAAAAAAGCAAAAGTACTGCTCCAGGTTTTGAACACAGTAATGAAGGAGATAAAGCAGAAGATACAATTTAATACAATTTTCCCCTCTCTACACCACCACACTCTTATGTAAAAGAAACAGTATTTCCTGTTTTGTGTGGTTTTGTGTTCTTTCTCAGGGTGCCCGGCCAGGTAATCCCTGCATCTCTACTGTCCAACTACTCATTTGGCTTTGAAGCAACTGTATGTTTCTGTACAATAACACTGTGTTTATTTGTCAAAGATATTTTTGTTCCTTCAGCTACCACTTGTCAGGAATACGACAGATTTATTTTTCAGTGTTCAGAAGCCACTGGGTTAACAAAAAGAAGTAAAAAGAAATTATAACTTTTTGGGTAAACAAACTGTCCATCTCCAAGTCCTTAATGATGACACATTTCCTCCTTTTTGTGTGTGTGTACTGTGCTTAAGTGTCCATAGATTTTCTCCAGACTTTATTAGATCAAGTAAAAGTCAAAGTTAACAGAAATCATTACCCTTGATATAAGTGACCTTAACACTATTTCAGAAATGTGTGCAATACCTGTCTCCTTGGTCTTAAGTTATAGCTTTTTTTTGGCAGAACTTTGTTTGCTCTTGATGTAATCTATGGCAAAGTGGTTCAGATGACTGCAGACCATGGCCCAGTTTTGTATGGCACGGTTATGTGACCGTGACTCAGCTTTACGGAAACGCTGTCATGCAGCTGATATAGCATAAAGACAAGAAGTGAAAATGAAAACAGAATGGGAAACGTTGGAACAGTGGTAGCAACTCAGAGACTCAGGAAAAAAAACAAAAAGGCTTAAGACACTGAAAAGAAGCAGTGAGTCGAAAAAACAGTAACTCACTCAGAAAGATTGAGGATCAGCCCATTCAGAGGACCAAGGCAGGTTTGACACTTTTGCTTCTGAATAATGATTGCCATGGCAGCAGAGACTCATTCATTCTTGTGCATACTCATGCTTAGTCTGATGCTCGTTATTCCCATCTACTTGTTGTGTGTATTTAGCCAGTAAATAATTACTATATACTCACAAACTGTGCACAGAACTGCTGTGGTACTAGTATGGAGCTTCTGTATAAGGTAAAAGATGCCCAGATGTAAAAAAGTCTAACAAATGAAGTGTTACATTTACCTAAGAATAACTTGAATGTTCGATGTATGTAGTGACATACCTAGAAAAAGTACTCTGACTTCCAGAATAAAAAAAATGACTTTTATGATTCTAATGAATAGTAACAATATGGGAGCATTAATGTCATACATAATACACATATTAATATACATTATAGGCCTTACTCTCTAAGCACTTAAGTATTTGTACCAATACATAATATCCATGTCTTTTAAGAATTTAATTGGCGTATAACTATTTTATAAAGAAGACCTATAGCATTCAAAATATAAGTGGGAAAGAAACTACAAAACTGTATCTTGAGTTACATAAGACTAGAATTCTACCAGACATAGGTCTGGAACTTGCAAATATCAACAGTGAATGCCATTTCAGGGAGCTTCACACCAATTTCCCATTCCAACAAGAATTTATGAAGATGTAAATTGATTCACACAAAGTTTGGTTTGCTTTCCAAGCACGTTTGAAAAAGACAGATACAAAAATAAATACACAGCAATTGGGTGCAGCTGTTTTATATCCTTCAGGAACACCTGAGATGTGGGTGGTCTGTGGTAGTGGGTTGATCCTGACCAGCTGAGTATCCACAAGCTGCTTGTCCTCTCCTTGTCTACCTAAGCAGAATTGAGAGAGAACTGGAATAGCAAAAGCTACTCTTGGTTCTTCTCATTTTATTATTTTTCTCTATCTGGACTTTTCTGATCACACTGTGTAGCAGCCTGAAATCCTAGAGCAATGGACACAACCCGGGTAAAAGTTATTTGGATTAAGTCCAAGATGTCCTGATGCACTGCATGTATTGTATGTGCAGCGTAGACTACTGCTGTGCACACAAAGAGCAAGATAAGACTACTTTACTGTTGATTATATATAAGCATCTTTCTTTTGTTCTTGTACATTGCCTGGTAGAAGGGTAGAATCCCAAGCCAAGCACATGACAGACTTCCTGTTCCCACCCACAAGTAGCTCCTTCCAATTTTATTTTTCAAAATCTGATAAAATTCACATAGTATTGCAATTCTGTTTGTTAATGATGGGGGAAAAAACAACAAAAATAGCTAGTTTTCAAATACATCTACATAATGTTTCTTTTTCAGATATGTCAAATTTTCTTTTGTAAAAGCAGGCTTGAAACTACATCACATCTGAATATTTACCTAAACTATGAACAGAATATCCATTAAAAAAAAGCCTTCAGTAATTATTTAAATTGAGCATAAACAGAGGACAGCTAAGGTTTTCCACTAGTCTGTTAGAATGTAACCTTTTCTTTCCTGCTTATTTCATAAGTCTCAGTGCACTAGCAGCTATGGAACTACTAACACTTAAAAATATAATTGATATGAATTATATGGCTATTACTCAAAGAAAAAGAAAAAAATGCACCCTATCCAGTATCCTACTGTGGGCCTCCAGAGCTTTACTGAAAATCTAAGACTTCTTTGATACTGTCAGATCAAAATCTTTTCATCTCATGTATAGCAACATTCAAAAAAATTTTTTATTATTTAAACAAAAGCATAAACTGTTCAGCAGCACTGATCTAAAATTGATATCCTGGATTAGGTTAAATTCTGCTTGATTTTTTTCTGAAGAATATAAGTGACCAATCTTTCTAGACTGAGAAATTGTAAACTGACTAAGTGAAAAAAATTGAGGCAATCCTTTTTTCATGAAGAAATGGAAAAACAATGGGAAAAGTACTATTCCTATTCAGACAGAAAGATGGTAAATGTCAAGACCCAAAACTGCAAGACACAGTAACTCTAGATACATGCTTACATTCATACTTTTCTATTTGAAAAAAAAAAAAAAAAAAAAAAAATGCCAACGGTGATGAGGATGTACAATTCCATCCCTAAATTGTAATGCAAATAGTTATTAACTGATTTTGCTGGAGAAGGTATCTTTAATTGCAGTATGTTTTCGAATATCACCTAAACATGAAGATATTCCTGACACACTGGGAACAGAAGGATGCAAAGGCTGTAAGTGATACACTGCAATACAGTGAAATATCATACACAGTGGATTGTAGCCCTGGGTAATTTATTTTGACTGAACTGTACCCCTGCAACAAAGGTCAGAATAATAACTAGCTGAAGCACAAGACGACACACTTGTGTAAGAATATAAATTATAAATGTATCTCCTGAAGTCAGTCATAAATTATCATAAACTGCCCATTGCAATCCTTCCATATTTGTGTCTGGATTCATGTTTGGCACACAATTAGTCCAGCACTACTAACAGAAACAATCTGTAATGACTTCACAGCACATCTGGACTTAAGATACAGAATACACTGTCCACACTGACTTCAGGTCATTTAAGTATACAGATTCATGTAGTTTATTGATATTTCACAAGCTTACTATTACACTTTCAGTATCTGAACCAATTAGGCATCCATATACTGGCAAATAGTATGAGACCTATTCACTTAATTTTCATTACTGCTCTTCAGGAAGGAAATGACTCAAATCCTGTTTTCATTCAAAATACAAGGAAAACTCTCACTGACAGAATATGAAACTAAATCCTGGTCTCATTAAAAAAAAAAATTCATTTAAGAGCTCTGTAGCTAGCAATGATGTGCTTTCATATTGCTCCTTCTAGGATACGAGGAAGGAATTTGCATGGGTCTATTTTATTCAAATTTTCTTTCTTCCAGTTTCTTTCCAAATCTGGAAAGCTCTTGTTAAGAAATTCCAAAGGAAGAATGAACTATGTTCTGATAAAATTCCTTTCAGTGGATCACAAATATAATCTCTCTTAAAGCATGATATGCCCAAAGAGATTTCCATCATAAGACACTTCCATAACCAAGACTGACTGATTACTATTGTCAATACCTTAAGGGCTTCTCAGAGCTTTTTCTGCTGTTGCTCACTGTACTGAGTTCTTTATGTATTTTTAGAAGGTAGCTCTCCTTTTTATTGTGCAAGATTTTCTTAGACCATTAAGAGCAACAGAGCACCTAATAAAATGCACACATGCTTTTGCTAACACCCAGGCAAGACTGGATGGGGCTCTGAGCAACGTGATCTAGCTGTAGGTGTCCCTATTCATGGCAGGTGAGTCAGACAAAATGACCTTAACGGGTCCTTCTAACTCAAATGACTATGATTCTATGACCAAATAGATAAGAATATTTTAACCTTGTTATGAACTCTCATCATGTCATTTAAAGCATTCTAATGGTTTAGCATGGTGATATATAATTAATCAAAGTTGCACTTTCATCAGCTGGTAACAGTACCATTGAAATAACAATTTTTTAAAAATTCCATAAAAGTAAAACTCCAGCCAAGTTCGGTGAAATCAGTTCTAGTCATGCCCATATTAATTTTATTCCACATTTGGCCTTATTTTTCAGTGACAAAATATATTGCCTCTTTTGAATGGATAAGAGGATGGGGTGAACTTGTGACAAGACTTGAAAAAGCATAAAACCATTTTCAAGGTCTCCCTCAACTCATAAAGTAGACAAAAGTAGATTGCTTTCACATGGACTGTGAAGAAACACTTTATGAAGCAAATCCTTAGTGTTTTCATTAGTACTTTCTGAAGAAGTCAGATATGAAAGGACTACATTCATATAAACAAACTTCATTTCTCAGATGTAAGAGGATTCAAGAATTGCACGTATGCTCAAGTGCACTGCATGTAGAAAATATATGATGACGCAAATTTAGATCTTATTAAGTGATCTGGGGAAAGTAAGAACTTGAAGTTGAATGAAACGTACGCCTTTTTAAAGTTGTAAATATACAAAATGGACATTGTTCTGGGCATCTCTCCCAGAGAATTCTGAATAAACTCAACCATTACTCTATTAACTTATCTTTATAATGGAAATTGCTCCAAAAATGTCAACACGTATTAAAGCATTGCTGAAACAGTATTACAATTTGTAATGATAGTATGACTATAGAATTATATCAGCAATTGATAATAAAACATAGCAATGTTATTAAAGGATTACAAACCAGCCAAAGAAAAGCAAGCAAGCAAGCAACCAACCAAAATCTGATTACCTGCCTGTTGATTTTAAAATGCTGACAACAGGCAAAAGAAAGTAGAAATTGGAGAATACAAAACATGAGAAATTATCTCCTTCTCTGTCAAATATCTCATGCTCCTAGGATGCTAGAATTTCTAGACTGGGGAGAGAATGTTGCAGAGCCACAGGAACGTGCAAGCAAAAAAAAGCTATATTTTGTCAGAGATAGGCAAATCAAATAGTCCTCCAACAGTGTTAGACACAAGATCAATGTTACCTAATGTAAGCCATTTACATGTCTTCAAGCTCATTCTTGAGTCTTGGTTAAATACATCAGAATGTCAAGAGGCAGCATATATGGCTGTACCAACATTCTTTCTGTACCTGCCTGCCTTCCCCCACGTGGGCTGATTTTGCAGCAACCAAGGCAGAGTAAACATAGATACAGCATATATTTATATTTAAATCATGTTCAGCACTATCCACAGCCACCTGATGTTTTTCCCTGAGAACATATCAAATGCTACACAAACAGGATGGATCAAATATATTTTCTCACTATCCTTACTTTGATGGCGATTCTCTTGAAGGAAATGGGCACCTTCCTCAGAGTTGTGAAATCAGCAAGCAAAGCTGCTTATAAAATCCAGTTTGCAGACAGCCCTACAAGCGTATTGTGTAAATGCACTTGATTTTTTTTTTTTTGTTTTCATTTGTTTTGTTTTTAACAACCTAAGTAAAAATAATCTTTCTCAGCAGGCTGCTTTTCCTTCCTTGTGGATGAGAAATAGAAAAGGATCTGAAGCTGTCAGGCAATGACAGTTTGAATGAAAGATTTCAAAGGAATAGGAAAGTGGAAAAATGTCTCAGGGACACAAAAAAAGTAAGAAGATGTTTAAGAAACAACTTCAAATTCATGCAAAATAAAAGCTCCTCCTGCCAAATGAGTGAAACTTGTCAAGTCTACTAGATCTCTTAATTAACCAGAAACATGAAAGGAACCCCCTTTGAGGGATTCAAGCTCACAGGCATCATGGGTAGCTCTTTTTTTTTATTATTCTTTTGCAGAGAATATAAAATGAACAATGCATTTATTAAGCTCATTAAGCAGCCTGGAAGAGCTGAAAAATCAGGGAAGAAATTATTCATGCTCAATGTGGAAATATTTTAACTGGAGAAAGGAAAGGGTTAAAAAAAAGTTTAAAAAAACATGTTTTTCTGATATTCTGGAGGTTAGAGAGAGGACTTGAACTATGCAAAATCCAACCAATCCAATATTTATCATACTTTTACAAAAGCCCTTTTTAGGAACAGAAACACAGGAAGAAATAGAACAAAATAAACATAACAGTTCCACAGATGACTTATCTGAAATATATTTATTAAAGCAAGTATTGCTCCGGATCCACTAGTCAGCAAAAAAATAAAGATTTGGAAGCACAGGGCTGATATTCTAATAAAAAAAAAATGTTCTTTTAAAATATTTTACAGAGAGCAAAATTCCCCTTACAAGCAAGGGAAGGGAACTATAAACAATTTCAGTGGGGCACTGCAGTGAATAGAAAATACTTTTGCGATGCATGAAAAAACCATTCTCTTAGCTGAGCTAAAAAGAAGGAATTTGCTATACAGGAGCGTAAAAGTTTTCACTCCTATCTTAATATTGAAGGTCTATACACAGACCTTGGAATGTTTTAATGACACATAACTGATACGAACTTTTCTCACATTACTGAAGTACAGCATATTAAGTCATTGCAGAGCCATTAAAGTATATATGTTAGAAAAAAGTATATATGTTAGAAAATTTATCAGTGTTGATCTACTCCCTCTTGTTTCCAAACCAAAGAAGAGAGCTTCGCTAGCCTGACAGAAGCAACATGCTTTTAATGAAGATAAATAACACATTATGGGTACAAAGTCAGAAGAGAAAATTCTGGTATTTGAGAGGCCTTTTAACTTCTAGTCTAAAGCTCTGTTGATTGCCCCTGCAGGTTCCTGTGCAAAAATTATTTTCCTCTCTGTGAAAGGTACAACCTATTTACTTTGCAGCAGATAGAGAATGAGCATACCTACATACCTATTGTACACCCTTGTACTGCCTCTGGGCAGCAGAGGCCATCACAGAGCAGTTAAACACAGCAGCTTGTGATCTGAACTCATTTTGAAGACACCTCCTAGAAGTCGCAAGTCTAGTAAGAAGTTCACCAAAATAAAATATTTAATAGAAAATAATGTGAATGTCTAAACTTGCAGGACTTAGGCAAATAAACGAAAATTTCCTGATGTTTAGCAACTGGATTTGGTCACTTTCAAATGTATGAGTGAGGAGAATCTGACTTCCCAAACTAGAAGACTGTGGAAACAAAACGTGCATAAGCTCTGAGTGCATGAAGTCTTTATATTATGGATCTTCTAGTTTTAGATGACTTAGGGATTTCTATTTGTTTCTATATTATAGGATTTTTTTCTATGGTATTCATAGTTTTTATATTACATTATTATTTATCAATGAATGAACAGTTTTACTGTCCTAATGATATGTCAAAATGGATGATGCAATTCCTATCACTAATGTGAGAGCATAGTTCACATCATTCCTTAAGTCTCTCATCTGCTCTCCTTTGGACCATTACCAAATTTCTCTACCGAAAAAAAACAAGACTTGAACAAAGTTTCATGATTATTTTTCCAGTTTGTTTTCTATCCAAAAATGTCATGCTTTGTGTGCAGGGAATTTCCAGGTAGCTTCTTAAGCAGAGTTTTGAGTGGCTCCATGTACCACAAAGATAGCAACAAATGCAGGAAGCCTTAACATCTATTGCTTGCCAAGGGATGCTACCTCCTTTATGGGCTAATGTAACATAAAAGGTTTTCTGGCTTGATGGAGACTCCAAGTGCATCCATATGCCCTACCAGTTTTGTTTGTTTTTAATCTTCCTTTAACTTAAGGCCTCCCAATATAATTTGTATTTTTATTTGAGTGGAAAGGAGGATCTTAGAGCATGTCTCCCTTAAAATATGAGCCAAAAACACCCCTGACCCTACGTTTAAAGATCCTAAACCAAGGAATGGCGATAGGGATTCATATAAACATCATTAATGTAAAGGCAAGAGCAGATAGATTTGGAAAAAGGTTCAAGAATTCCTCAGAGGTATATCCCCAAGTCCCTCAGGGAAACTACAGACATAATGAAGGAGAAAGACAAAGTGAACAGAACTTGAATACACAGAGCACATTTTACAGTCTCATTAGCTGAAAACAAAAGTGAAATTCCTGTCTAACTCTTTAGCCATTTGAGAAGCTGTTTAGTGAATTTTGGTAAATTTCTTCAATTTTATGTTTCTTCACAAGTTTAGCATTCTGAATGTGGGTTAGGAATGTAGGCCATAATTTCCATGGATGTAGTAACCTTGTGGCATGCAGGAAGAACAGAATATGACAGTCTTGTCCCAGCTACAGAAACACTCATTAGAGACTGTTTCTTGCTGGAAATGATTTAGCTTAAAGAGGAATGGCTTCAGGCATGTACCATGTCTTTTCTTGTAAGAACTTTCTATTTTGTATGACAAAATTCAAACTTGAACAAATGTCCAAATGCTTAGCAGCTTACACAAATTGAATCAAATCATTTAGCACTTGTCCTTTATTAAACCACATCATTAAAAACCTCTTACTTACACAAAATTAAATCAAACAAACATGATAATATTGTATTTGCAGGTGACATTTAAAGGCTTTTCAAGTCCCAAGAAATAAAGCATCAACAGTATTAGCAAGTCTTTTGGTGCCCCAAAGTACAAACATATCAGCTTCAGTAATAAGAAAGCATTTGGTAGGAGAAGAAGAAGAAAAAAAAAAAAAGAATTCATGTCTACTATCAAAGTTTTTGATAGCCCTGGGAGGTAGGAATGGAAATCGTTGAATGAAAGCAGAAGGGTAGCCCTTCCTGCATCCCTTTTTTGCAATGCATGCATCAGGGGGGATTCATGTTATTAAACTAAAATTTAAAAAAAGAACAATAAAAAAAATCAATAGACAAAAATCATTTGATGTGACAGATGCATGAGCTTCTGCAGATCAGAAGGGATCATTGCAGATTAAAAAACAATTGGAGAAGATAAAGATTAAAAGAAAGTGTGGAGCTTTCATTTATAGGCAGTAAAAAAATGCAATGATTTTGCCTAAAATACACAGAGGTAATGTATGATAAGATGTGGTATTTCTGACAAGATAGAGCTATTGAAAAATTCACTCTGCTAGACTAATAGTGTAAATAAGCACTTAAAAATGAAGATACAGATTTTTTATAACGCATCAGTAATTCACATCTATTAAAAGTCTTCTCAGATTCCTAGGCTGGATCTGTACGAAGTTGGAAAATTATACATTAATGGAGTAAAGTGCACTAACATCCTCCAAAGAACTAAATACAGATTTATATAACTATGCGTGTCATAAGCAATGGCCAAATGGGCTTAGCCAAGGAAGTACATGAGCTCTAGATGGTATTATATGATAATGCTTCCTTTTTGATTACTATTTTCCCAATATTAACAAGAAAAAAGGGTGGAGTGGGTTGGCTCTAACACAAATAAGACAGATTCTGGCCACAAGCTGAAATAATTCACATACAACTTCTTCATTTCTTCAAGATATAAAAAGGTATATAAAGAAACGTGTAAGCAGTGGCTTTACACATATTTAGAGATTTAAATGTTACAAGAATAAACGATAAAAACAAGGACACTGATACTCTGCCATTTCTGGAAGGCATGCTCCTAGGCATAACCACTAGAGGAAAAAATGACATGGGTGATGACAGAACTATGAGAATGCCTTATAGTGTACAAGATTCATTGCAAAAAATGTAATGTTTGTGTGCCTACAGTCCTCAGATAAAAATTTTCTAAGAAAGGCACAGGTCATAAAGTACTTATAGATGTTCATAAATAGATAATGACATAGGCTACTGTATAATACATCAAGATGCCACTGATTAGCCAGAAATAATGGAAGTTTCTATCCTGCCTGAAAGCACGTCTTCAGCTGGAGCTCTGTCATTCTGTTCTCTTAGGTAGGCCTAATCACCATTTTTTCCACACTCTCAAATGAACAGCTAAGAGAGACTGCCAAGCAAGATGGCCACAAACTACTGTGTCTGTTTAAAGCAGATCTTCTATCCTACTCTCTCACAGATTTGGACAGGAATTTTTCTGGATGCTCCCATGCTTAATTACAATCATGCATACACTATTCTCTTAAATTCGCTGTGTTTCTAGTAACGTCTCCAGACTCCTGTATATAATGAATATGTTCCTCCATGACTAAGTTTAAAGAGTAACTCTTCTTTAAAAGCATTCATAATTGAAGTTAATACACCTAAAAATGTCCTGGGCATAATTTTCTATTTGCTCACTATTGCTAGCATTAATTATCTAAATGTTAGAAGCCAGTAGTCCTGGAGAGATTAGAAATATAACTTTCCTAGTTCCATTTTTGTTTTGTTCCCATAGTATATTTTATCCAAAAGAATGCTACTATAAAAACTGGTAGAGAAGAATTGTGATAAGAGGCAAGGGACTGGGACCTTTTTATCCTTCTGAGAAGAACTTTTCTAATATTTCACAGGAGAATACTTCGCCATTTTTCACATTTCAAATCAAATGTACTTAGTAAGACATAAGGCAGATGTTCTTCATGGAAAATGAAGTAAGCAATTGCATCGTGCTGCAAATCATGATGCCGAGACAATATGAAACCTACAGTACTTTATTCTACAAGATATGCTGACCAACAGCCATAAGGAAAACCCGAATCCGTCAGTTCTGATCCTCTTCTCCTGTCTTTCACGTTTTAAACCTACCAGCTATTCCTTCTCTTTTAATTTGCTCCTTAAACTCCAATTTAATAGTAGCTCCCTTTTCTGTCAAAATCCAGATTGTGGGTAGATGAATCACCAATAAACTTTCTTATCGTATATTTTCTGTTAGGTGCTTGTGAACAAATATACACAGGAATATGAAACCATATATGGAAAACAGGTAAGACTATAGACAAGCAGGATACATAAATTGAAAATGCTATATAATCAATTTGAACACAAATAGCAAAACCTCTATTGTTCCTCCACCTCCAGACCTTCACTGTAATATTCATTTCTCTCTTATTTCACATATTTACTTTTTATACTCATATTATTACCTTTTCCTTTCTAGCTTCATTGGCCACATGAACTGCATTAGAAATAACTAAGACAAAAATAACCAAGCCATGGCTAGTTGTTCTGTTAGCAACAAAGCAAAAGAAAAGCACAGAACTCAGTAGAATTAAGACTGCTTCCACTTTCCTACACTATCTACTGCTTTGATTGGGCAGAACACAATGTACAGGCCTAGTCAACACCAGCCTCTGAAAAACTGTTTGGGGCAAGTACCCTTAAGCATATCTTCCTCCTTCACAAACTAATTTTCCATGCATTGGTACAATGCTACAATATACACTATTTGGTATTATATAATTTTCTATGCATTTAGATTCCCATTCACTTTTATATCAACCTTATTATTCATTTGACTTAAATGAAATCTATCATAGTTGCATTTTTATTAGAGCTTGACCTAACTGCTCCCTATCAAAGACCTAATTTTGAAACAATATCTGTATACATTTTCCACAAACTAGCTTAATGAGCTATCACATTTTTTCTTGTCTTGTTAGAAACAAAGTCAATGTTAGGATTTATATCTCAGCACATTCACACATTATATGTTTCAGTCAAGGTTAAGTGCTTATTTCTCTGCTTGTATTTTTTACAAAATTAAAAGATGGGAAACGGTAGCTAAAAATTATTGCCAGCTTGAAGGGAGGAACATGGTCTTTGCAGTGCTGGTCCCAAGGCTTCCAGTTAGTTGTCTGCTTTCAAATGGTCATTTTCAGATCATTTTCTGAACTCCTTTACAGGAGTCTTTGAGAAGTGACTCGAGCACCTCTCCTGACAGCAGTAACAGCCTTATTTAACCTTTGCAACAAAACTACTCTTAATTTCTGTAAGAACCTTGGTGATGTATTTTGTTGATTAAAAATAAAACAAGTGAAGCTTGAAAAGTGTCTTTATCAATAGCATTCAATTTAAAATAAGGTTCTAACTATAAATGTGTATAATCAATGAATATTAAGATGCTATAATTACAAAATAAACAAGAGAGTTTGGCAAAACAGATTATGATAACAAGAAGAGAATAGATAGAAAGCTTAAAAGCTTACCCCTATCCTGGGCTCACTGACAAAACTCCAGCAGAGCAGATCTCCAGAAGAGATCCTTCCCTACTCGTAGCCAGCTCTTAAATAGGTCTAGGAGCACAGGTGAATTGCCTTCACCTGTGATCCTCTGGCTGACTCATGGCTCACCTCAGGTGATCAATCAGAGGTTCAGGCCATGACTCAGTAATTCCCATACAAAATGACCGTTTTCTTAATATGTTCATGGTGCCACTTGCTCCTATTTTATCTTCTCTGCTATCAGGAAGTCCAAAAAAAAAAAGTAAACTTTGATCTTTTAAAATCTACCATTTCCTTACAGGCTATCATTTTCTATGGCAGAGAAGTGAGTTTACCAGCATGGCATATAGGCTGTTTAATAAAACTGATATTAGGCAGTTCAAACAAGATAACAAATATTGTGTTGACTACCTGGTATACATTGATTTACTTAAAGGAGTTTCAATACCCTGAGTCTTCACTCAGTATCTCCCTCCGCTGGAGATTTTTTGCAATATGAGTAATGACATAAAATTAATGAAAAGTGTTAGAATTTAATTTATAGCAAATATTTCACACCAACAATAATTTGAAGTGCAATCTAACTACATTAGTGATCTCCAGTCTTGAAAGCTTGTGAGCCCAGCTGCTGTGGGCTGCTTGTACATATGTGCATGTGAATTCTCACTAAGCAAGCATACTGATCAGCCAACTATTTATAGAACTCGAGCTTTTTATCCCCTTTCTTCTCCATTGTCCTTCACTCTTGTTTCTCCCCAAGTCACCTAAAAGCCTCCCTTGTCTCACCTTTATTTCCCTTCCTAAACATTCCATAAGTCCTGTGTGACCTCAAACTGCTTTCCCCCTTCAGTCCACAGTATGTCCAACCCCTAGGAAGCAGCTGCATAAATCTGACAGGTGATCTGGAGAGCTGCTTCTCACTACTTATGGTATGGGATTCAAGCTTGGACACTGGGGTTGATGGCTTTGCTGGAACAAGGTGACCATTCCTTGGGAGTTCTAGATTCAGATTCCCATCTGCTGTTCTTTGCCCCTCCGGGCTTGTGGCCTGGGAGGAACTGGACAAAAGGTCATTCGGGTTCCCCTCTTGTCACCATTTCTCCATTTACACCTAAGGTGATATGATTGATTTCAGTCATTTCTTTAATAACAACATATCTGAGTCAGCATTTATTCCAAAAGTCACCTTTCTTTATCCAATATTCTTGACTCTATAATGCAAGAAATTCCACTTTCCTTCCATGTATTATCATGATGTACTGGGGAGAGGTGGGAGGGCTTCCCTTCATCAATGAAGGTTTTTCTAATGCTGGTTGTTACTGCTTCAGTGAACACCCAGTCCAGAAATCAGAAGGGGAGCAACTGCTGACTCCCAGTGTGCTGCAGGTTGAGCAGCTGAGTCTGTACAGGGCATCATCCAGCAGTGACACTGAATGTGCAGCAAGACCTTTGAAGAAGATTCCAGCACTAAGGAGAACACTCCTTGTAAGCTTTAGTAGAGATACTTTCTTACATTTGAGATAATATTAAGATCCAATATTGTTGGCAGATTTGGATTTGTTGCAGATGAATTCTGAGAGTTAAGCTCTTCAGGTCTGTAGTGACATCCACTGAATCACACCATTTTCAGTAGTTGAAATTTCTAATCATGTACAGTAGCAAATAAATGTCATGTATTTTTTCCAAGGTGTGGTAAGGAATTAGCTAATCAATTTTATAGTTTTATCTGGAAAAGGAAACAATATATAAAGTTGGGTTAACTCAGACAAGAATATAAGCCCAACTATGTCATGACTAAGGAAGAGACAGACTTTTACAAATTAACGCTTTCTATTTGAAGTAAAACACTATGTTCTTTCATGAATTCCAAATGTTTTGCTGATGAGTTGGACAGATTAATAGAGAACCCCAAATTCTGCCATCCATTGATACACAGTACAAAAGCATGGAAAGTCATGTGGAGTTTACATATTCTATGAAATTAGAGAGTTCTGAGGTCAGCAAGAGATGTTAAAAAGAAAAAAACCCACCAAGGGACTGGATTACTCAGATTTTTCATTCCTTAAATTGCTTTCTCTTGAAAGTGTATTTGAACAGTGAGAAGAAAACAAGTACTATTACTTTCATCTTCAGTAAATACCATTCTGAATACTTTCAGCTACCTTTAAACCCAGTATGGTGTTATTTTGTGTTCAAAGCTTCTTTAAGTGCAAAATAGTCTTATCTGTGCCCATGAATTCTTTAATGGAGAATTTATTTATTTTCTTATCAATGAGAACCCTTTTAGAACCAGCAAAGATTTAATAATGATCTAAATATAAGTGCTCAGCGTTAGAAACATTCCACAGGAAGGGATTTATTTCTTTAGAAGAACTGTGACAATATATACAATAGCTATGCAGTCTCTACCCTGTAGATCAAGAAGAGCACATCTGTAGAACAAAGATGGCATCTACTTCTTAAGTTATACGTAAAGTATGTGATGTCAAGAGATTTTGCACTAACATAGTATACATTTAAACTAGCCTTAGTGCACCATGTGTGCATCTTCTGATTTAGTCACATCTGAAAGGAAAATGGCATATGCTATAGCAAAGCACAGCAAGAAGGGAGAGTTGGTAGACTGGCTGCAAAAATAATCTCCTTATTTTAATAAAATATTAATATACCCTTTAGTTTGAAGGAACCAGCTACAAGGAAGAAAAGAACAAGTGACTAAACTGTGAGAATTAGAACATAGAAACCAGATTATGACCTTGCAGAGAAGGAGACCCTGTACAGGATGTTCCCTACTTACAACATTTACTAGGTTTAAAATTTTACGAAGGTCAACATTTCATGGAAGTTTAAAGTAAATAAGGGATTATTTTTTCTCTTCTCTTTGTTTGCATCTGGCTTCCATGCTCCTTACTCAGGTCTCCCTGATAGATGCATAAAGAATGAGGTTGAAACATTTCCATTTTATGGAAAACCAGAATTCACTGAAAACAATCTTACCATAAATTTTAACTGGAGTGTTTGAAACTACTTTGGATCAAAATTAGTGCCTACAGAAAACAGGATGAAAGGAAAACAGATCTGAAGATGACTGAAGTAGTGCAATTGCTCTGCAGTGACTGTACAGATATATATATTTTTTCTGTGGTGATGCAGAATATGCTGTTAAAAGGTTAAATTATGTATAACCCATATAATATGCCAAAGGCTCCAGTTTCCTAAATAGGGCAGCTCTGTCTTTTGCAAATACAGGCAAATCTTGGGGCAATAGATGTTTCTTTACAAGTTGCCTTATTTAAATCACCAAGTACATAAAAAAGCAGTTCCCAGAGGCCTATTTTTTAATACTGATTTTGGAAAATATTCTGTTTTGAGGCACAGATGCCTCTAGCTAACTGGAATGTCTCAGCTAGAACGGCAGTTAAGATAGAGCTTTTCAGCTGGCTGGATTATGTCTTGTAATTGCTCCACTTGCATTATTTGAATTCATGTATGCATAATATGAAACAGTTCTAGTTCTTCTGTGATGCCCTTGCTTTCAAAACACAGGCCTCAAAAACCCAGGAGCAGTTTTGCTCATCACATTCTGTCTTTCTGCTGTCAAGTGCAAAATAACAGGGGCAACAGAGGTGGTTGCGACTGGTGTCTGCAGATGGCAACGCCTGTTCTGTTAGCGCCACTGTCATATTGCCTTGTGTCCTTCTGTTCATCTTCATTATGGTTAGAACTACCTTTTTTATTTCATATACTTTAGTATAAGTGATCTGTCCATTACAGAATATACTTTATGATGTTGAAAGTACTAATTTTGAGACAGGAAAACCTCTATGGCAAGATTAATTCATGGAATTAGAATTATTTGAGGATTATTTTAGTTCTAGAACTTAGAACGTAAATTCTTTTCTGAAGACTTCCACTCTATTTGCATTCACTACACATTTGTTCTCTTTCTAGGTAGACTCCCACAAATACAACCTTTCACAGAAAGGAGACTTTAAGTATTTGAAATACCATTTTCTGACACATTAGCTTGGTCTTTGACAATAATGCATATGAAGTAAGCAGCAGTTCTTAAACCACTGTAACGTCTCTTGAAGTAGAACTGTGTATATTTGTAAATATACTAGGGAACACAGAAATAAATATTTTTACAGATACGAAAATACAGTTCTTATACCAGTGGCAACTCTATAGAAAGGTGATCTTTCAGTAGTTACCATTTAGAAGTCTAGACATTACTCATAAAATTAAGCAGGCGCTCATTAACAGACAGCTCAGTTTAGAAAAAATACAGTATCTGCAAATAGCTGAAGTACAATTTTGACATCTCTATCAATTTTTTTTCAAACATTTCTCTATATCATTTGACCTGCTGCATCGTAAACACCCTGAGAGATATTAATGATGACTTTGACTCTCTCTCCCCTACCAACTCAGGAAAACCCAGCTCCTCTATCTCACAATCTCTTCCTTTAGAAATAAACTCTGTTTAAAAATATGGGACTTTCCTGCATTATCTTTCTCTCTTACAATAACCATATTATCATTTCCTGCCTGCCTTTTCTCTCAAAGTTTCTTGAGAGTCCATGGTATTGAGTGCAGCAAAGGACCATAAAGATGATTGACAGAGCAGAGTTTCCCATATTAAAAAAGGCTGAGAAAGTTAAGACTGTTGAACCTGGAGAAGTGTATCCTCAGTGAGGATCTTATCAATGTGCACAAATATCTAATGGTTGGGAAAAAAGAAGAGGCAGTGAGACCATAGGGAGAGCCCAGTGACAGGACAAGAAGCACAGATTTAAAACAAACAAAAACCCAGAAATTTCTACCTGAACTTATGAACACTCTCCTATACTATGAGGCCAGTCAAACACTGGGATGGTTTACTGAGAGAGCTTGTGACATCTCCACCCTTGGAGATACACAGGCACTCTAAGGGACACAGTATTGGACAGTGTGCTCTACCTGATCCTGACTGTGCACTAGATGTAGCAAGTATCTTTATATCTGTTTTCACTTCTACTCACTCAGCACATCAGACCTGGACTGCTTTTAACCTCTGCCCAGTACTGTTTGGTAGAGACACAAAGCAGCAGCTTATAAGAGATGCTATCCCAAGAAACTCATGGAAGAATATCAGCTTAAATTGAGATGCACTCATGTTAGCACTCAGAAATACCCTTCTTCACGGTTCACTGCATGATTTAAGATGTATTTGCAGGTACTTGATTAGACAAAGCAGCACTGACTGATATTTCCTCTGTACTATCCATTTGTAAATTGTACTAAAAAGTAATGAGTGTTACAGCATAGAGAGAAGCACAGGAATTAGGTTCAAAAGTAATTTAAACTCTGAAATTTCAGTGTCTGCCACGAAAGATTATTTGTACAGCAAGAAAAAAAGATTTCACATTCAGACATGAAAATTAATATTAGAACAATGCTTTTTGGGATCTCTGCTCAAAATTCCGAACATGAATTTCAAATGCAGCATTCTACAGGTACAGTTACCAGGGGAACTGATTTAACAAGGAGTAACAAGACTGAATTGATGAACTATTTTATTCTGTGCCACATGAATGCACAGAACCAAGAGTAGTCATGCTTCTGGTGCATTGTTTCAATTAAAAGTTAGTTTTAATGAATAAGACTCCACAGAGTCTGACTTTTGTTTCAAACAGAACTATCCAAGAGAGCAAGAGGAAAAAAAAAAAAAAAAAGCTGTCCTACTACAAAAAACATAGTGAAACTATTATTGAATTTGCTAGCATAGTATTTGGAAGTGATCATTTCCCTTGCAGCCGGCTGTCAAGTAAACTTTACTCCAACGTTCAACATGGTTTCATGTGATTCATAACTCTAGGCACTGTGATGGAAAACAGTATATTTATTCTCAAAAACCTGAGGCAGTTTTGAGAAGAAAATGACCTCTTGACATACTGAAAATAGATATTATTTTTTTTAATCTTCGTATATATGGGCAAAATACACAGTATCTGTTTTGCTGAAGACTGAAAGTATGTATGAGTACAATTATATCAGCCAAGCTGGAGGCATCTTGTCCTCAATGACACATACACAAATGATAACTGTGTAAAGTAGGAAAACTACCCTTCCAAAGAAAAGTCTTTTAAAAGCACATCTGTATTAGTGTATGAAGTGAGGGAAAGATATTAAATGGCTGAGGCCTAATAAACCTTTTAACTTTATAAACTTTTAGAAGAAACAGCCATTTTCATCAATGTATTTATTAGTGAAGATAAGTGAAGATTCAGATTTCAGCATTCTGAAAGAATGCTGTAATATCATCTGCTACAGTAGATCCAACAAGAAAAGTACTAGAAAATATTGACAATTAATAACTTAGTCATAAGCTTCTTACAAATATTTTAATGTAAATTAAGATCATTGTAGAAGTAGTTCAGTTATGTCCATGACAGAAATCTTGGCACCTACTTACAAAGACCTGGAATACTGAACACTTCTGTTTGGCTTACCAGGATTTCACAAAGTATATTTCAGGCCTCCAAATCCAAATACTTGCTTTAGGAACTGTAATGTCAGTTCTTGATTTAATAAGACATTTATCATGTCAGACAAGTTGTTAAGGCTAGGGCAGATAGTTAACTTGAAAATTGTAGCTGAAGTTTGAAGTAATATGGCTTAAAAGTTTGAAAATTCATGTTTCAAATCCAGCTTTAGTGGTTTTTTGTTTGTTTGTTTGTTTGTTTTTGAGAGAGAGAAATATTAGTAAAGAGGTTAGAAAATTTAAAATGTTACAAAATCTTGCAAGTTTCTGTGTGAGCATGCTTGGTTGCTGTAAAATTATGCTTTTAATCTAAGAAGCTGAATATTATTTGGCAGCCATCTTTTGAATTTCTTAGCCTCTACCAATATTTAAGACAATATGTATGCAACTTCAAGAAGAGTAGGGTGTAAATGAGAACTTTAGCCTACCTTATCAAAATCAGAACTTTAAGTGTGCCTATTTCAGCTCTGTGTGCCTACATCATAACATGTCAGTTAACAACAAGAATTACTAGTAGACTATGCCTGTAAAACCCAAACCCATTATCTGCCAACTTCCCTTTAAAATTTATGTTCAAATATTTCCTGTTCTACAGAGGAGCTTTATTTGAAATAAATTCTCCCTACACATTTCTGTGTTACACACCTCAGTTGTTTAGATCAAGCACATATTGAATCTGTCATTTCTCCAAAGGAGGTGGTAAAAAGGTGACTCAGACATACAAGAGACAAGCAGAGAGGATTTTTTTTTTAACATAACTTCTAGAAGTTTCTTTGTTTGGTGACTTCCAAGTGGTTTTCATAGTATCTTTCATGAAACATTAACCCCTAATTCCAAAATGAAAAAGAAGCAATAAAAATTCCTTAAAAAAAAAAAAAAAGAAAGAAAGAAAAAAAAAGGAAAAAAAAGAAAAGAAAATAAATCTGGTTCAAGACCAACTACATTCTTAGTGAGAAAATCCATTGCTTTAAAGGACAATTTTGTATCAGCATTTTACTGCATCTGTAACTTAATACTGTGCCCCTCAGGATAACAGCAGAGCACCACACCTGTTCAGGGTTTATTGTTTATTTATGTTTTCAAGACTTCCAAGAAAATAGATTTGTTTGCAAAAGGCAAAGAAAGTATTTTTCAAGTTTACAAGTTAAAAAAAACAACAACTGTATCTTTGGATAAAAGACACTGCCAATGGCATTAGCTTTTAACACTCACCAGAATGGCCAGGTCCATGGGCGTATTATCATTACTTTTAGAAGGGTGAGGATTTTAACATATTTGCAGAGATTAAGATGTTCTGTACCACTGAAATTCAAGGACAACGTGAAACTAAAAACCAATATCCTCCCAATCTCCTCTCAGCATGAATTACAAACAACTGTGCAAGAATATGAGACACACATTAGTGGCCTGTAAATAGCACCTGCACTTACCCGTCATATTCTCTGGCGGCATAAGATGGGATCTGTTTTATTCACAAGTACGTTCTGTTCTATTCACAGTTCAATTCTAGTTAATGCCGCTCTTCGGAGTTCATTAGCAGATGTGGCAGGTTGCAGAGAATGAAAAGCAGATATAAACATGCTACCTACACAATAATGAGAAAAGGAAAGCATTAGGTAAGCATCATGGATTTGCTGATCAAGTGCTGGTAACTATGAGAAAAGAGAAGCATTGTGTTCTTAACATATAAGTAATGACTTTTGCAGTTGCTTCATTACAATCATGAAATGAAACACTTAAAGGGACAGTAGTGACCTGTGATGCTGCCCCAGCATTTTCACTGAAATCTGAATATATTGGTTTCTATTGTAATTCAGAGGCAGAGCTGTAGCTGGCAACAGTGACTACCATGCACAAAGAGGAGCATTAACAAAAGGGTAGAGAAAACTCAGATTCAGAAAGTCTCATCTGGTCGGTAGGTCCCTTCTAGAACAGCAGAGTTTTTGGCAGGCTTTTCAGTGAGCTTTATTTACAGCCTTTCAATGGCAGGAGCTCTACATCCTCCCAGAGAATTAATCCCATTGCTTCACCAGCCACATGGAACTCATAGCCTGATGTTTAACCTGCATTCCCCATAAGGCGCAAACCCATTGTTTCCTCACTTGATTCAAATCATCTAAAAAGGACACTGCCCTTTCCCTCTATGTATCCATCTAAGTGTATCCATCTTTCAGTCATCTCCTTTTTAGATCTAAATGCCATAGACTCATATAATAATGAGATGCATGTAGCAAGGCCAAATAGAACTAAAAGATGAGTTTGGTAACTTTTCAGAGTTTGATTTATATGTAAAACAAACAAACAAAAACTCTTCAACATTTTCATCTCATTTATGCATTCAAGAACAGTCAACATTTACAGATGTTTTATATTATTAATTGTAATAGTAATTTCCATGGACGTTTATTACATGAATACTTGAAAGACGATTTCAAGCTTGCCTGTTAAAGAGAAATAAAATTGCACATTCTGCTTCACTGTCATTTAAGTGGTATTTACAGATAAACAGCACAATCAGGAATGCAAGTCAGTACATTAAGATTCAGTCAAACTCTGTCTTCTTCAGCAGAAATATTGATCTACTGCATTACTTAGATTTGTTTTCCTAAGGTAGACAAGAAGAATCAAAGTATAAGAGTGAGTGAATCAAGGGTGGATTTAAGTCATACAAGGGACAATCTTTTCCTTAAAACATCTGCCAAAAAATAAGAAATCCCTTGCATGAAAGTACTCCCTTACTTCAGATCCTACTGCAACGGGGAAAAAAAATAAATCTACCACAAGAAGACTGCTGTGTTATTCCTTTGACAGCTGGATATTGCTTCATATCACTCATCCTCCTGAGGAATCCAAAGCCTAAAGACTTAAGAAATTAGTTTGTGAATTTTGTGAAGTCAGTGTCTTATACTTCAGACAAGAAATTTCATACTAAGAAATACATTTCTTCAAGTCCTTTTGCTATTCGTACTTTCTGTTGTCACCCTCTTTCCCCTAGCTAGAAATAATGTTTCAAAATCTGATGTTAAATTCCTGGGTTGGACAGCCTGAGGAACAAATATCAGCATGTGTCATTCCAGACCATATGGTATTACTTGTAGAGAAAACTGGAGCTCAGTGTCTATTGAACCACATCAAAGTTTTCAGGCAACTGTGCTTTTAGTTAGCTCAACTTACAGTGAATAAAGGTAAAAGTACTTTTTATATTTTTTCCCCCTATTTCTTTATCTTGTGAATTCAAAGTGCTTTTAAAAAATTGAGGACTCAATAGAAATTCAAAATATTTTGTAAATTATGTGGAATATGTTGAGGACCTATATCTATTTTACTATAAAATGTGTAGTAATTAGAGTGATGACTCAAGTGTTTATAAAAAGGAAAGGAAAAAAATGTCATGGTGATTATACTACATGTACTGTAGATAATTTTAGGGTTACTGGGATTAGATTTTCAGTTGTAGGAGAGCTATACTACAGGCCTTGTGGATTAAGGAGGTGGTGAAACACACATAAAGCCTAGCAGTTGTTGGTTTGGCTTATGAGTTGGGATTACCAGTTTTCCAAAACTCATGCACATAATTGTATTAGTACTAAAGTCAATTCTCTCTGCCATTTCTGTGCTTAATCAATCCCCTGCTATTCTACTAATATAACCAATTTTGTTTGCTTTCACATAAGTTATCACATATATTGCTGTATTAATTGTCGAGTTTACATCAACAAAAAAAAGATTTTGTTAAGAGATTTTCCAGTAGTCTGATCCGTGCCTTCTTCACGAAACGTAATTGGTGATCAGCTTCTGTGAGCTTCAGCTCACAATAAGAAATGGGATATCCATCTTAGAATAGCCAACAACTTGCCAGTGAGGCCATTTAAACATACGAAACAGAGATTCTGATGGTATCCAACAAGAAGCAAGACTGACAATCACTTGGAGTAGGGCCTACATATTCTGAACTGCACAGTAAGAGTATCAGTAAATTGGAATATACTCTAGGCAGTAGATACAATCATGAGACAGCAGGAATCAGGGACACCTGCTGACTTTATTGCAGCACAAAACTGATATTTGTTTTTGAAGCATCATCTGTTTTTATAAATGCAGTGCAATCACACCTTCCCTCTTTAGCCGTAACTTCTCAATGAATGGACACTGAATCAGGAATTACATTATTAAAGAAAAAGAGGGGGATGTTTTGGGGATAGGTCCATTTAAAGCAAACCAATTTTAGTATCTTAAGCCACCAAAATTGCCCATTTCAGGAGAAGAGAAATTATACGATGGAGATTCAATTCTCTAAAAACAGTGTCTAAATTCTCTCTTAAAAAAAAAAAAAAAAAAAAAAAAAGTGGTCACTGTCTGCACTGATGGTTCTACAAATCAAAGAAAGGTAAAACAAGACACGAACCCTCCAACCACACACAAATTCAGAAGCAAGTTAATACACTCAGCATGTTCTGACTGGGGGATGAAAACAGTCCTAAAATTACAAGAATAAATAAACATTTTGAGTATCTCAATTTTCAGGCTCCCAGTGAGCCTGGATTTTTACAACAGTGCTCAGTTGTTCCAGGAAATTTATGAAGTTGGTTACACAAAGACCACTAGTTGCTTCAGAGATTCAGTATTTTTAAAAAGGATCCTTGTTAGCAATTAAATAAATTACGACTTTCAAAATAAGGTTTATTTTAAGCTTCATTCTCAAATCCTTGCACACAGACTTGTAATGCCAATTCAAGAGTTGCCTGCCAAATTTTATTTATTCAGATAATAAAATTATTAATAATTAATAAATAAATTATAATAAAATAATATAATGATAAAATCATTGTTAATAAATTAATAAAATATAATAAAATTATAATAAAAAATAACCAGTTTTCTCTTGCAGAATCAAAGAAATCTTACAGAAGGGCAACAGAAAATACACAGGACTTCCTATTTGAAAACAAAAATATTAAAATCTTAAATGAAACAAGTATTCTCCAATTCATTTTATGCTTTCAACATTTTTCTTCTTTCCCTACTTTGTTTATTTCAGCAAATAGACCATCTCCCCTCAAGTTTTTGCAGTCCTTTTTTGCTGTCACATTTGAAGTTGGCAGGAGACTTTTCTGATGGTGGCTGAAACAAGAACAAGGAGACAAATTGTCTTTTTCCTCTATCTGCTTCATGACAAACACACCTTTCAGAGAAACCCATAACACTGTAAATGAGTGTTTTCAAAAAAGCCACAGGCTGCTAAGATGCAGACTTGTGCCTTCTACTCTAATTTCTCCAGCAGCAAGAACAAGAGAGCACCAGCCCTTTGGTAATTCTTGCATAGGGCCTCTGGTCCTATAGCTGCTGGGGAGAAAAGTACCCTAAACATGGCACAAGAGCAGAACTGCTTAGATTGTACTGGCAAACTTCAAGGGAGAAGACATTCTAGCCTGTCTAGACTATTCTATAAAGAGTAACACATAAGCACTGTAATGTACATGATAGTTAATAATATAATCATTATATAGTATATAATAATATATGTATATATTATTATATCTATATAAAATTGTGTGCATACATATACATGCACATGCAGTGGCTGAACTACAGCTACACCATAAACACCAGCAAAAATAAACTTGCCAACATCAGCTGAAAGAGTAATACTTGACCAAATGGCTTAACATGTGATAAGTATACTCCATGCTGTCTCCAGAAGTCAACACATAACCTGTCTTCTCCTAAGGGAACTGCTTAGGAGACAAGATGAGGCTCTGTACTTGTACTTCTTCAACAGTTGTATAAGGTACCTGAGAGAATGTTTCTTCTGAGAAACAGCACCTTGAATAACACAGAGCTTAAAGCATTCAAGGAAGGTGACTGGAAATTAAACCTTCCAGTTACTACAGGCAGCCTGCCTGAGATAAGAAAGGAATCCTACTCTCAGCAAGCACTCTGCTTTTACTAGAATAGCCAAGAAAGTATCAGCTCACCACTTACCTCCACGATATCCTAAACTTCTCCCCAGTGTCTTTAGATGTAAGAGCCCTGCTGAATAAAAGTTTTCAGAGAGGGCTATGGAGAACAGACTGTACCCCACATACAAGTGTTTGCTGTTAGCATACTGCCTGCTTAGCGCTAGTAAAAAAAGTTGTTCTTGTCCTCAGCTGTAAAGAACCTGAGCCTTTACTTTCAAATTATACTTTCAATTGTAACAATCAGCTATTCACTGTGAATCCAAGCAGTAAAGAGTCACAAAAGCCATACATATGGTAGCGACAAACATTAACAAGCTTATGCTGTAGAAGATGGGAAATATGTAATGTTAGAGCTTTTTACTGTGATCAAAGGATAATCATTTCTTACAGAAATAGTGAGAGATGCCAATACTTGTAGCAAACAAAAAATTGATGCAAAATTATAATGACATAATATTATAATGGTACGACATAATATTATAATGGTATAGATTATAATGGCTATAGTTTTCTTAGTGCTGTTAAGACCTAGTTTATAAATTTTATAAATCCTTTGAGTTCTTTTCTTGTAATTTCTCTAGGAGTTACACATGTGCATGCCCTTTGGACTGCAGTGGAAGTGGTGTAGAAAATCCCATGCAGGTCTGAAAAATGCATGTTCTACTATGCAGATCAGAAACATTTCTGTATGGACTTTACACATTATTGAATAAATACATTTCCAATAGCTTTCAACATTTAAACTTTTTTTCTGATGTCATGTAGAGCTTTTCCTGAAAAGTGATTGTCAAATACTGTATGTATGCTAACATTGCAAAACATGCATAGCTTCTCTATCTCCTTCAGAAAATACCGAACCCTTACCAATTTCACTCTTGCATCCAAAAAGCACTGCCTCTAACTGAGTGCAAAAATCTCTATTTTTAGCATTAGTTTTTTTACAATAATTTTTAGGTTCCTCTTGAAATATCAGTGAATTTAAATTAAATTGAAAAAAAAGAAATTAAGACTATCCCAGGATTGTTTGCTGACCAGGTACCTCAGGAGTTGTGCTAAAAAATCGGAGTAGTCAAGTAAACCTGAATGGAAAGTACAGGTGTGGGCAAGGGCAGGAATCATATCCTCACCTTTGCACTCTCTTGCTAACCAGATGCTCTGTGGTGCTACAGGTGAACTTCAAGCTTCACACTGTAATTTAGAACTATGGGTTTTTAACAAAATCGCTGAAGAGAACTAAGTGTATCTAATGGTCTTCAGTTAGTTTAAAGATATTGCAGCCAACACGCTGTGAGCAACACAATACAAATTTAAAAATGATGAGACTCTCTTGAGAAAATATTGTAATACAGATCTTCTGGTTAATACAGCTATAAAAGCCCTCTGCCAAGCTGTTTTCATTACGAAGTGATGGAAAAAAAAAATCCTACTCTCTCACATCTTTTTAACTGTCCTCATCTTCTTCCATTAGCAAAATGATTCTCCTACTCTCTTCCACTAAAAATGTTAAGAAAAGAGACTGTAAAATAAGTGTGCATTTTGTATTGTTATGTCTCTAAAAGTGTAAAATGTGGGTGGCTTTTGAATGAAACACCATATATAACTTCTTGATTGTTAACTTTTTCTTGGTTTCTCATCTCACAGGAATAACAATGTTAATAATTACAGAAAGAATAAATAGGAGTCATTTTTACAAATGAAGCCAAATCTTTTTTTTTCCATTTTTCAGAGGGAAAAATGGGATTTCCTGTCACATTTTCAAACTAAAAAATATGGATCAAAATATATTTTAAACTCATCCTCCTCTTACCTAAAAATCAGTGAAAGTAAATCCATACACTCAAGAAGTAACGAGAAATATGAATTGAATGAAACAGGAAAGACCAACTGTCAGGACTTCATACAAAACATTAGAGTCTTACATACATAATTACTTATTCTCATTAAAAAATGCTGGATTTTCTTCCAATCTGGCCACCTGCATCTCATAAATAGGAAATTGGTCTGAAAGGGAGGCAAAATATATTCATTAATTATAGGCTTTTTGTTCTTGTTAATCTTCTGTTTTCCTTGCTTATAATCCAAGTAACACAGCAGAAATATTATATCAATAAATGTACTTTACAGTACTCCTATTGAGAATTTTTTTTTTTTTACTTAATTAAATGTCATATTAACACTAAATAGTAATGTTAGCACATCTGGAACTTTAATAAAAAGAAACAGTGGGTATTACCTTTTTCAGAATAAGTTCTTGAAGACTTAATCTCTTTCATTAAGCTAGTGTATTAAAATTAAAGCTTGGGTACTTGAATAGAAATTAGACATGGAATATTAAGAAAATATCATGTTTCTGTCTGGACAAAACAGGTTGGAAATGACTTCTGTATCAGTGGACAAGGCTTTCTACTGGTCTGAACTTATTCTTTAACAACATTTTTACTTAAAAGAAGATGAACTTCTGTGACATCTTTATAAAGTAGGAAAGAAGAACAAAGTATGATTTTTTTTTTTCTGATCACATCACATAATATATAGAAATGGATACAAGTAATGAGTTTCAGTATTAAAGTGCATTCAAATCTACTTCATAAAAATTTGTTATTGCGAAGCCACATTCCCTGTCATAGGCTTAGGCTGATTTTAACAGATAGAGGAATTTGATCTGTCGTTCTAGGTCATGCCTCTTGTATATCTATTCTACCTTACAAAAGTTCTACCTTAGAGAAGAAGTGGTCAGAGGCATCCCAGGATTCCGTTTATTTGCTGGATCTTGTTTCTTTGTTCTGTCTGTTTGTCTGTCTGTCTGTCTATCCGTCTTTCTCCCAGACTGGATCATTACATTTGGAGATATCTATGGCATTTTTTTGGAACACAGTATATATATATGTCTCAATGTGTGGGAGTACCCTGATCTCCAGAAAGGAGGTTTTTTTTTTTTTATATAGATGGCATGCAATACCAAGTAAATTCATGATTCAAACAAACTTCCTTCTCACAGCTTTAAAACACCCAGTGTGTGGAAACTGGAAGACATGGTTTCTTCTGCAAAGAAAACAATACTTTGAGACATGTGGTCAACCTCTCAGTGATTTGGAACCTGGTCACATACTTTGAAAGTGGTGTATGATGGCACATCCTAGATAATAAGCCAAGCTCTTTTTGTTCATTTCATTGCAGATCACATCACAAAATGATACTAAAACTATACTTGTACTTTCTACTACAAAAAACCCTTGCAAATATATCACCTAGCTGTGCAGCTCTACAGAAGTCCAGACATTTAGGGACTGGTCAAGACCACTTTACAAATTGGAAAAGTTAGGAGGATTAGTTAAAAGTTGACACAGTATCACTGGTATGTTGCCTAAATAACCTGATCAACTTGATAGTTATTTGAAAAAGTATTTGCATATGGACAACTATTGTAAAAGTCCAGCTGATTTCTAGAAAAACAGTTGCTACTGGCTTTGTGCGCGGCAGTGGCAGAACTTAACATCATGTGTAGCTGATGTTGCAGGTTGGTTTATGCTCATGTAAAAATAAGAGTACTGTTCTCACTATTAACTATCACATGGTTACAAAACTGATTTTTTTTTTTTTTTTTAATATAGAGTCCATGATCTGCCTGAAAGTAACAGTAGGGTACAAGAAATTCAAAACTATGAAGAAATGAAAGGAGTAGAAAATTGCAGGGGATTGGTTGGAAGGACATGTTATAAGCTAGTAGAGTTAGGTCTGTTTAATGTGAGGTTTATGCTTCTATTAGTAGACCATTTTTCACGAGGTACAATTCCAAGAGCATGGAATCTGTACAATTGTTACAGAACAAACATTTAACAATTTTTTGTTTTCATAAATAGAACTACAAAGTACAGTCAAACACTAATTGCAACTTTAATTTCTTCACTGTAAGATTTATTTTCTGTAAATTCCATTACTCAGTTCATGCAGTTGCATGCGGTCCTTATGAGGCGACCTAAATTGCAGGATTTTTTTCTCTCTTTTTAATACTTTTCTTACTCCCTTAAAAAGGCCTTGTTGTGGACTCTCACTGTACTGCTGGAAATAGACATTTCAAAACTGGATTTCTAGAATAAGCCCTTTGAGAGATCTGTAATACATGACTTTCATTGTTGCTGGCCCTGGGGCTAATTCTAAAGAAACCTCAAATCACCTTTCTGCAATACAGAAGTAATGTGTTCAATCTGATTAAAAATAAATAAATAAATACAGGTAGCTTTAAATAAATACAGGTAGGTAGGGAGGACCTTTAAAGCCTCACCTTCCATTAAGAAAGCATCGTTCTCCAAGAGCAAACTAAAGAAAGAGTGCACTTCAGGGAAGTACAATATTCAGTGCCTGTCAGGCAAATGTAAAACACAAACCACAACAGACGTGACTTCTGCCCTGATGGTGGGAGGTAAGAAGAGAGCGCTTATTCCACAGCTGTTACCCTGGAAGAAACAATATTTTCTTTTCTGCTTACTCCAGATTTGTATTTAAAAGCAAAAGAAGAAAATAGGGCAAGGGGGCAACAAAAAGAAAGGTCAATTTTAGCTCCCAAATGCAGCAGTATACAACAAAAACAGTAACAATTAATCCTTTCCTCCTCTGCCTGAATTCTAAGAATTGATTAAATATGTGGCAGAGAAAAGTAGCAGGGAGGACAAGTTCTTTGCATGGGTCTGTCTGAGGGAGGTAGCAGGAGCAAAGGACACACGAGTTCCGGTCTCAGCTGTAAAAGGAAAAGGGTCCATGTTAAACTAAATAATCTAAAACATGCTTTCTTACTGCTGAAATTAGAATGGAGACTTACAGCTCAGGAAAGAGACAGAGGAGTCACCATGGATTTTTCTCTGAAGTTATCTCATCCATGCACAGCAGCAGCCACCAAGACAAAACACCGAGCATTGTCAGTAAGGACTTTAAGAATGAGGCAGAGTCACGTTATGCCACTTTTGTTTTGATATTCATATATTGAATATTTTCAGGCACTTCTGGACTTCACATCCCAAGAAAACAGAGCTAGAAGCAGAAAAGGGCTATAGGTACAAGGGGATGAAGCAGCCAACATATGTGAAGAGGCTGAGCAGCTGGTGCTATTTAACTTGATGAGGAGTAGGTGTGTAAGGTGTGACATGGTGGACTGTGGGTGTTATTTACTCCAAATTGCACCTTAAAAAAGACAAATAATATATGTTTTCATAGAGAAGTTGGTGAACTTCAGGCATTGTTGCCACATTGGCAAAGTATGAATGGTTGTGAAATGGAAAAGTCAACAAATGTATGAGCAGATCTATTAACAGATAGTATAGAGAACATGTGTGCACGTAGTGTTTGACTTACCCATGCAATGACTGTGGTTCTTATTAAGAATAGGGAGAACAGTCTTAAAAAGCTTCATAGGTTCATATGTTTCTCCCTGCTGACTAGCAACTCTTTTTGCTACCATGAAGGCAGAACATTGGGCAAGGTGAATCACTGTAGTACCATCCAGTATAGATTTTCTTGATATCTCTCACAGGTAGACCTGTGAGATAAAAGTAGTGGAATACTGGTGTCTAACAAAAGTCATTTCTTCAGGCATGAACATGAGATGTTAACCCATTTCAAAATCACAATAACTTTTCATTTACTATTTTAATTTTTCAGCTAATTCAGTTAGTAAAGGACATGAATTTTCTTTGAATGGCAGACATTACCCTTCCAGTTACATACAGAACTATGCATAGTCCTAGTCTATGCATTCTTTATCTCATATGTACACTCATCTCTGTATGTATAAAATACGTTGATAAGAACACATATTTTTAGAGTAATTTTGGAGGTGAAACAGTGTGTTCTGAAAAGAAGGAGAGCTTTTGTACTTCATCTGACACAATTGCCCCAAAGTTCTTGTCTAGTCTTTAACATCCCATACACTTATGCTTGTGTAGTTGCTTCTGTACAACTCCAAAACTACAGAGCTGGATCTTTCTTGCTGGCATTACAGAACTCTCCCATGGTCTTTGTCTTCTCAGAAAACTTGAATATCAAAGAAATAACACTTAAAACGAGGCAATGATTACAGGCCTTTTGTATTGTGCTCTGCTTCAAGACAAAGCCTGACTCCCACAATGTCACAATCTATCTCAATTTCAAGAAAACATTGTCATTAATGTCGTCATTAATAGATAAAATGATAATACAATAAAACAAGTGATACAGTAACCAATGATGTTTTATAAACTCTTCTGTGTAATAAAGAAGTAAGATATTCATATTCTCATCTTGTATGCAAATATAGTACCACTAACAGCCTTGAGGGTATACCGTATAGGAGATAACACAAGTGAGTGGATGATCTAAGACATCAGTTTATCAAATCCCTATATACTTTTCTGCCTGCTGGTGTGTGATGTTCTCACTGGCAATTATGATAAATTAAGAAATTGCTTATGCTTAAACAATACTCCTAACTGCTTTATGATTGTGGTTATCTTCTGATTGCCCTCAGCAGATATGTGAATGTCTGTTTTAATTTCCTTCACAGTGAATACATTTGCCTGAAAATTTCCATCCGGCTTTCCAGAGAAAAAAAAAAAAAAACAAAAAACATTGTTCCCAGAAAAGGTGTTCTTTAGTTTGTTGGAAAATGTCTCCTCTTGGTATTAATATGACCGTATACTCTACTGCCTTTAACCTGATTGTATTCTGTGCAGGTTCTTATACTATACCCAAGATTATGATGACTGAACACTTCATACAGCTAAGCACTCATCAAGGTGAGTTACATTGACCAAGTTTTCTCTCAGTTTTCTCTCGTAACATCAAAGTGTGGTATTACATTAGGTTTTAGTGCTCATATTCCTCAGCTATTATTTGGGTATGAGCTACTGTGGGAAAAACTATGATCGAGGAAATAATCTCTGCTGGAGAATGGATGATATCTCTGATCATTCTTATATATAGTAGGAATTTCAAAGCTTTAGACCCAGATATGAAAACATGCATCCTGAGCTTAACCTTAGGGTGAGAGAGTGTTCAAGAAGTACTGATGTCCAGAATGATAGTAATTTGAAGTCCAGAAAGGTGTGGCACTTCCTGATCTCATTGTATTGCACAAATACTTCTCATAAATACCTACTTTTCTATAATTTAACTCTGTAGAAGAACAGATGGATTGCTGCAACCAAAAGAAGACCTCAAGTTGTTCCTTTTATCAGGAGAAATACACCTATGCACTGACACTTGGGTAGTATTTCCCCAGTTATGCTTGGGGGCTATGGACTGCAAATGTTTGCAGACTTCTGAACATATTTGTGGACATATGATGTAGCTAAGTGTATATGTCTTTGCAGTGATGAAACATCATCAGGGGAATTCAGCAACAAAAGAAAGAAAACTCTACCAGCAAGTCCTTACTAGGTTGGATTTTATTTTTTATTTTTATTTTTTATTTTTATTTTGCAAACCTCTAGAGAACTTCTTTACCACAGTCTGTTTCCTCTAATATTCAGAAAAGACACTGTCATTTATGATGTCTGACGAGTTGTGTCTCCCCCTTATAACTTCAATTTCTAGTTGAATGTTCTCTGATGGAGAACATTATGGATTTTTCACTTGTTTGGAAGAGGAAAATCAATTTCCATCTGATAGAGCAGGGGGTCACTAAATACTACCAGCTGCTCTGTGACACTGTAGACTTAAGCAGTAGTCCTATGAGACAGATATGAGTAGTGAACAGTATCTTAGAGTGCATTAGTACACAGATAAATAGAGAGGAAAATGAGACACTGGAAAAAAAAAAAAGAGCTGAGAAAAGAGAATAAGCTTTTATTTCTTCAAAAATGTCTAGACAGAAATGCTGCACACAGAAGCTGGAGCACTTTCATCCAAGTCAGTCTTGCTACATAATTTTCTTATGATGGAGATCTTGAACTTCCATGCACACAGTAAATCTACCACAGGTGAGAGTTCAGGTTATTCTATAAAAGACAGCTGAGACAGCTGCAGACCTGAGTGATACGTACTGTTTTGCGATTGTGACAAATTTTAAAACAAGACTTATGAAGCTCACTTTTGGGATGTATTTAGACATGAAAATGAACAAATAAATGAATAAATAAAAACAATCCCTACAATATCACAAAAGTGAAATGAACTGAGCTGTGCCATTATCCATGTTTACCTTGGTCATTTTCCCATTCCAGTGAATGACTAAGGGAGCTGGGGGGACATGAAGAACCTAAATAGCTGTCTGAAGAAAAATTGAATATCATGTCAGTTTGTGATAAAATAACCAGTTGTTTTTTATGTAAAAATTATACTTTTTTTTTTTTTTTTTTTTTTTTTGTGGGTGACAAATTTATTATGCAGAAGACACACACACCTCAAGTTCAGCTGTATCATCACCTGATACAGAACTTGTTCAAAGCTAATAGTTTGCTGTTAAAATGTTATCTTATGCTATAACAGGGAAGAGGACAGGCTGAAGCAACCCAAAGAGAGCAGGGGTTTCCTGACCTGTAGTCATGCCTGAATGCTCAGAAGTTGAAAAAGGAAAGACCCAAAGAGAAATTGTGCTGATTCACAATGATTGCAATTTGACCTAATGTAGAAATACTGATGCCTTACAAAGTTTTTCTGTGGAATGCATATTATCTGGTTGAGAAGAATTACAATGGGACTTCCAGGAAAGTGAAGGAAGATGCTGAGGAGAAGCTGATGGACTTTTATTTGCAGGTGTAGGACTAGTAGCCAGTGAAGGGGCAACTAAATATAAGTACAGATTCAAAAATAAGAAGTAACTGGAGGACTATATGACCATAACCATGCTTGTACATTGGATAAAACCATTTGAACACTAAAGACAGAAACAATCAAAAAGCCATCTCTTTTATCTCCCATTCATTTTCCAAATGCTCACAATTAACAAAGTACAGGCTTCTGTACTCTATATCAAGATAGATAAGAAAGAAACAAATATTTAATTGATGGTTCCCATGGTGTCTGCTCAGTACAAACACTCCCTTATTAAAAAATAGTTCTGTTAACTTCAGCTAGGATACTATTCCAAGTCAATGATGTCAGAGTAAAGTCTTAAATACATCATCCATAGATGAAACATCATCCATGAAGCAATAGTGCTGTCATTCCAGCTGAGATCCCATTAGAACAAGTTACAGATTTACTAGTAAAAGTTTGTTTAGTACTAACACAACAGTGAATTGTCATAGAAACATACACCTTCCAAAAGAGAGGCAGTAAGTACAAGGGAGATGTTCTTCAGGACCTTGTTTCTAATTTCTATCTATAAGTATCACAGAACAGCAAAAGAAAAAAATTAAGGAAGGACTCCCTTAATTTAATTACATTTGCTCCAGTACTTCAAAGAATTTATGAGAGTGAGACATATATATCTACTAAGCATCTATTCTGTCTTGAAATATTCTCTCCTGAGTCAAATTTCTGGAGTTTTACTGCATGGGCAATAAAACAAAGAATGGATCCAAATTGGTTTTAAATTAATCAAACTCACAGTTAAAAAGCAGAGCATCATCACGTAGGTTAAATGTCAGTTGTTCATCTTCAAACTTATGTCTTTTTTTCAAACTTACCATAATTGACCTTTTCAAGTGTAACACCCTGTTAAAAACCAGGAGAAAATGGCAATATGATAAGAGGACAATTTCAGTTATAACAAAGTCATTATATAAAAGATGAAATATGAAGATATTAATTAATCTATTCTCACTATTTTCTCAGTAGGGCAATTACACTTCTGAATTCATGGTACTTGCAATGTATGTGATCTCACAGCTGAATTGTAGGTGAGCAAAGACAGGAAAATGTATTTTAAGAGTGAGAAAGGAATCTTTCAAAGCTGCAGAAGTCCAGGAAAAAAACTACTATGGATTTCTGTGAGCTTTATATCAGACCATTAACAAACAAGTGAACATTTATTCAGGTTTAAATAACTTGAATAAAATAGATAGTCCTTTGGTTATCACATTCACTTTTAACTTCCCTCTTTGGTC
>NW_024884253.1:66117842-66178771 GCF_019232065.1 Centrocercus urophasianus
TTTTTTTTTTTTTTTTTTTTTTTTTTTTTTTTTTTTTTTTTTCCAGACACAGACTGCCCTTTGCAGAAATACTGCAAACATTCATTGGAAAAAAGAATGAAAGCATCCTGGGCATATTTGAGGCATTAAAAGGCATTAAAAGGCATTCCTGGGCAAGCTTACCAGCTCATTATGCCACTACTGTCCATGCCTGCCATTAAGAAAGGGCCTGCTACATCAGTGAATACACTTAGCACCTGGAAGCAGGCACATTTCCAAGTTTATGAGAAAATTCCTTTTTCAATTAAACTGTGAGTGTTTAGGACAAAATAATAGCCTGATTTTTTTGAATGCATCAGAGCACGTTGGAAATTAAGCTGTGCTTGTTGGGAGCTGAGAAGTGCACACATGGGCAATATTCGTTCCAAGAAGGAATTGTTCCCCTTAATTTCTGTCAGATGAACAATGTTAATGAAGCCAATGACTCTAAGTACAAATTCACACATTTTGGCAATTTGTGACCTGCATGCTCAGTACATTTGCTGCAGAAACAGAACTTTAGCCTAGTGCAATTAAATCAAATGACAAAAACCTCATTGACTTTAGAGGGAAAAATTCTAATAAGTGAAAGATGCCAGCTTGTCACGGTGCATAAAATATTGATCAGAAATCTTATTTCCAACAAGTTTGTTGTCTGCTTGGGACCATGCAAGTCATTCTGGTAAGGATCTTATATTCCTAGCGCAGATAAAACTTCCATTGGCTTAGTAAGCGGTTTCACTGAAAACAGAATTGAGTAAATCAAGGTTTGGGCTGTATCATTATCTCAGCTTTCCCTAGTGAGCTATAGTGTTGTGTTTTAATTGACATCATGTGCGTCAATCTTTCAGTCACATCTGCTACTTAACAGTAGCATCTTCCTAGATCATTCATAATTTGTTCCTGAATTTTCAATTATTTAATGAAATCCTTTGAACCAAATAATGGCATTAGCACTACAAATAAACTGAGTGATTTAATTACACTTCACATATTTTATTTTTGCTTTCATTGTTATGACAACCAAACAACTCTATACATGTGGGAAACAAAACCAGTTTTATCTGGAAGGCTATTTAATGTTTTATGAAACTAAAATGAATCTGTGCTTAATAATGTGTGGACTCAAAATGAAAGCACATAAGTCTTCTTAGGGAGTGAAATTACATGCTGTTTCAACAAAGAATAACAGGGAATAACAGATTAAAAAATCTTGGTTCAGAAAAAGCAGACCACAGAAGCCTCCTCTCTAAACACAACACTTACAAGGCTAGCTGTATAGCGTAGAACCTACACTGAAGTCCTTTAATCATGTCATCTGCATGATGATTTTAGTGGTTGTTGGCTCAATACTTTTAAGGATATTTAATGAGTTCACAAGAAGTAAGTTCTCAAATAGAGTTAGATTTAATCCCTGTCCCTCAGCATCCACATGACCTACAGCAATATAGTCTTTTTCCATGCACGGATTGAAGAGTCCTCTGTAAGCTCAGTTTTTCATATGGAGGGCAGGATAGGAGATGTCTGAGTATGGAACCATTCTTAGAGGTGGTATTGTCCCCAGACAGTCTTAAAAAATTGTTAAGTACATTTATTTCCTTTGTCTTTCTCTAATAAGGACTTTTGGCTCCAGATATAATGGCATGCATTTAGGCTGCTAGACAAGTTAGTACGCAAGCAGGTGTTTGGGGAAGTGCTGAGGGCACACAACTGTAAGCCACTGGCACACTAGCACCTCCACTGGCTATTCCTAAATACCTCTAGATGTAAGTGCTTAAGAGAAATGACATTAAATTGGAAGTCTAGGGTGAAAAATGTGAGGAAAGAAGAAAAGAGTTGGCTTCTCATTACCTGAACAGAACCCACAGCAGAACAGTATGAATTTCTGCTTACCTTTGTTGACCATGCCACAAGTAAATGTAAAAGGAATTTTTTTGCATTCAGTGACTCCAATATGAGTGAGACAGAAGTAAATCACTCACGTTTCTTCCTTCTAAAATTAAGTCAAGATATAGAAAAAAGGATTCAAGGAATATAGCACAGAGCTGGGAACACTTCATACACATCTTGATGTTCAGAAAAGATCAGAATACGAATCCTATCAGAATAGAAAACATTTGTGATTCTCTGATCCTATTACTGAGTAGATTTACTGTCTGGACAAATGAATTATAGTGAAAAAAATCTGAAAAGATCTGAGTCCACTGCAAAAGAAGAAAACCAAGAAAGGTTATGTGAGTGTACGGAGCTTATTCCCTTCAGTGATATGTTCTACTACATTAATGGACTTTTGGGAAATTTCCCTTGGAGAAAATCATGTTCATGATACTCTTAGCAGAATGAATTTTTAAAATTATATTTTAGGCTGCTGTTTATCCCAAAATTTATTTTCAACATTCATTTTACTTTTAAAAGTTAGTTGCATTTCTGAAATTAAGAATAGTCCAAACGTTTGCTTTGAAAATATCAAAATAAAGTGCTGAATTTTATTTATTTCTATATTTTCTCAAATTTGAAATATTCACATATAATTTTCATCTGCCCATACTTGCAATTTCCTGTGCACAATATATTTCACCATTTTTTTTTTAAAGAAAAAAAAAAAGAGAAAAAAACTATTACCTTCAATTAGATTGGTGCAGGAAGGAAAATCACATATAACTTTAATTCTCCATTAGAACAGAAATAAAAATCAAAAAAGGATTAGTAGTGACTGATGTTGAGAAATACTGATGGAAATGGTAAAGGCTGGGGATGGCTTTAGGCAGCTCGTGATCTCTCAGATCTGCTATTCAGTCAACAGAAAATGTACTCTCCATTGGCTTGGGGAACAACTACCATGTAATACAAGTGAAAATTTAAAGTAGCATCACAATTGTGGATAAAAATAAGTTAAATGTCGGTAAGTCAATACACGCTTAGTACAGAAATCCACAGAATAAAAAATTAGATTACCTTTAATTTGCAGCTGCTGGTCTGTAGAAATTCTGCTTAAAGCTGAACGGTAAAGCACTATAGGTAATGGAGTTGATTATGGTTCAGTACTTATCTCTCTCAAACAGAGCTGTTTGGACTTCAATGTTTGCAAAGTGCTTTGAGACAGCAGCAAGGAAAGTATTATTTTGTTATGTAAAGGTGTAGGCTTTTTGGCTGCTTGGGAAAGTTGAAATGATCATTTCCTGACTTAGTACAGTGGAGTTCATTTAAAGCAATAACAGGAGAGAAACTACTCCCCACGCAGCAATTCAAAATATTTTAAAGAAGCCTAGAAAATTGCTTTCGGATGGCAGCACAGTAAAGTAAAAAGGCAGATTTTTTTTTTTTTTTCCCCACAAGAATACTTTTCTTTAAATTGCCACTTTAAAAAAAATGAAATCATGAAATGACAGCATGTGCATCAGGTTTGTCAACACAGATTGAAAAGCCTGTGGAAATCAGTAGGAGCGCTACCACTGGACTAGGAAGGATTTAGTTTTTTACTCTCCCCAGTCATCCTGTGGCACTGAGGATGTCACTTAATTTTTGTTTACTTCAGGACTCTGTAAAATCAGAATAATATTTGTTAGCTTTACTCAATACTTTGAGATCAGTTCAAGTAACAAAGTTTATGAGGATTGTATTTTTTGTAGCTCAAGTGAAGAAAAAAGACAAAGAGGTTCATAATGAACTTGTATCTAAAAAGCAGCTATAGGTACAATACCATTTTGAGATTTAAAAATATAGCATTTACTACCCCTAATATCTCTCCTGTAAAAATAACAGTTATAATGTACTGATTCTGAGATATAATTTTTCTTTTAGCAAATATTACAGGATATGATATTCTCATGTATCTTTACTGTGATATACAAACTGAAGGAACCTGTAAATGTAGTATTAGTGGAAGCAGGAGCAATATATTCAGTAGATGGTACACAAAGGGATATGAACTGTAAAGGAGATGCGTGCATTTTTTATTTTTTTCATTTTTTTTTCTTTTCCAAGATCCCTAATGCGCAACTTCCACTGCAGTGAATAACAAGGTAAACAGCTGTAAAATTCAAGCAAAAATTCAAGGAAAATGCAGAACTTCAAAGTTGTGTGTGGGAATAGTGTCATGGTTTTATGGTTGTATTTTTTTTTTTTTTTGGTTTTCAGTATTCTGCATCAAAACATCATGTAGTGCACTGGGCATTAAAGTGTTAATTCTCCAATTCCAGGTACCTATCCCTGTACATTACAGAAGTCATGGGATCTGGCCCTTCTGGGTTAGGCACTCTCTTGCTGCCTGGCAGTGGGTGCTGGAAGGTGCTTTCCTAGCCATTTCAAGCTTTTCAGGTTTGACTCGGTCTCAGGAACTCTCATTCTCCTATCTTATTTGATTTATTAGTCTCAAATTCAATTAGATTGTATTATATTGTGTTATCTTGCATTCTGATATCATAGTTAGTAAAATAAGTTTTCCTCCATAGATTGTTGCCACTGTTTTTTTTCTTGTTTTCCTTCCTTCCCATTTTGTGGGGCCGGGGTGGGGGGGGGGAGGGCCTACTGCCCCCCTGTCATGGGCATAGATTGAACTAGTTAACTCCGTGACAAATTGTATCAGTATTTCTACCTGAATCTTCACCATTCACTTTTGTTGATCAATCCTAAAAAGTGGGGATATGTACTGGATATGTGATACAGTAATGTGCAAGGCGTAAGAAAGTATGCTTTGGTAACAATTATTAAAATAAAAGAAAACCATTTAAATTGATTGTATGCTATTAAAATTGATCAGCAAGAAATAAACTCCACATACACAATTAATTTCAACATGATAGTATCTAGGAAGTTAAGAGAAGACAACTTTGTTCTCCAAATATAACATATCTCCCCCAAAATATGCACAGTTTACCCATATGTAACCTCTGACAAAGCATTGGGATCAATGAGGAAGACCTAATTTATTTATTTCATTAGCAAAGCTACATCACATAGAATAATTAATACTATAAAAAATAGACTCTGGTTGACCTGACCTTTATTATTAACTCCTTAGTAAATAACCTGTTTCATTTCACCAAATAATTTCACTGGGATGTAGTTTACTCATAGCTTTAGAAAATTCAGTGGAAATAATTTGTTTCAAAAAAAATAATATCACGTAGTATCACATTTGATCATAATTACTTTTTTTTTTTTTATAATTAGAATGTTTTTTTAAAGGAATACATTACAACTTTTCTAGACATGCTAATTAACCATTAACATTGTTTTCAAAAATAACAGAGGGTTTCAACCAAAAATTCACCACAGTCGGTTGAAAAAATTCAATTCAAAATGTACTGATGGATCATTAATATTATTATAGTTAATAATTGGACCAGAAATATTCTCTTGAAATTACTGAGAAAAGATGCCCAAATATCAATGCTAAAGGTCAATCCTTGAGTACTCTCTTCTTTTAACTTCATATAATAGCAATTCATTACTTACAAACTTTTATTTGTAGCCATTTCTTAATTTATATTCTTCAGACTGCTCTGTTTTGAATAATACAAATTGGTGGTAATCTGTATGCCAGGCTTGCTTTTTATACCATGTGCTTATATCACAGTACAGTATTTGCTCATACTTTCCTCTGCAATCTACTCCACAGGATCTGCTTTATCAGATGATCTCCAGAGATCTAGATGATCTCTAGTGGTCCCATCCAACTCCTACTATTCTGTGATTCTGTGATTTTGTTCTATTTCAAGCATTCACTTTTGCCTTGAAGGGCTATTTTATTCTAAATAAGCAACATTAAAACCTCACTGATCTGCAAATGTAATGAACTGTGAGATACAACCCAAGACCTAGCCAACTAGTGGAAAGTTTTAATCTCAAGAGATTTAGCTGGGTCTCAAGTGAATATACTAGAAAATCAGTTAATCTAATACGCATGCTTCAATTTCAATAGTAACATTAAAAAGTTCTGAGATAAATGTATACGATTACAAGTTATTTATACAAGGCCCAATGAATCACTCTAATCTTCACTAATATTTTGACATTCGTGGTACGAGAGTGAGAGGAGTAGAGTGAATGTCACATAAAAAGAATCAGTGTTAATGGGTGATGTGTGCAGGCTTCTGTAGTGGTTGCAGCACCACCAGCGTTACTTTCTAATTTAATAGATAAGAAATCACTAAATGTAGTTAGGTGATATTAAGCCATTTGGAACCAAGAACACAAACTGCAAACGTGAGCATTTCTCACTTTTGAGAAATAAAACCCTCCTACCACAGACAGCAGGGTGAAAATTGCTCTTGACATCATCGAGGGCAGAAGTTCTATTTATAGGTGTTGTTGCCAGAGAGAAGCATTTATGATCACTTGGTTTGAAGTTCATGAAGTCATAGCATAAAATTCCTCCAAACGAGTTCTACCTTCTGCTTAATAGAGATGCACTTGAATGACACCACATCTCAAGAGAAGAGAGGTAACTGATTTAAAAGAGTCAAGAATTGAGCAAACTGTCACATACCTCAAAATCCATTCCAATACCTGACCAGCATGAAAAATGTGCAAAAATTTTCATTTCCAGTTAGTCTTACTTCACTTTATCTAGCTTCCAGCTTTTCTGTTAAATCAAAACTCTGTCTGGCATGAGAGTTATTCTCTCCTTGTATATATCTATAGACCATGATCAAATCACCTCTTAACTTTCTCTTCACTAGGTTGAGCTCTATATTTCAGCATATTCTCTAGGCCCCATGGTCCTCTGTGCAGAGCTGTATTACTTTCACAGTGGCATCTGGCTTTAGGCAAGCCTTTGAAATATTACATTTATATATTTACGAAGAGCTGTTATTTGTTCTGGTTCAGTGCCCTTGCAGAAGCAGATACAGGTGTCAATCTGGGGAATATTTGGAGGACTGCTGACTTTCTTGTTTAGGACTTTTCTTTTGACGAATGCTGCAAGCTTGACAGAGTTTTCAGAAGGTTTCTAAACTCTTGTTTAAAGCAGATGCCTTGCCATATACAAGCATGCTTGCTTGCTGTGGCTTGGTCCCAGCTGATGTTGCGCATAGCCCCTTGCCTCTGAATTTACCAAGGACCTTCATATTCTTTTTATTGCACAGTGTACAATTCTTGTTTGTTATCTCCAGCACTTTAATCAAATTTATTTCAATACATTATTCTAGTACCATGGATATTTATTTCATTACAGCTTAACTAAAATTTTTGCTATCAAACAACTCAAACATAATTTTAGAAAAAAAGGATGATTATTTTCCAATTTAAATATCAAGAAAGTCCAATTTATGGGCAATAGAGGGAATCTCTATATTAGAAATACTGAATCAAAAAGACTTCTGAGGCATTTAGTTGAAGAACTTACTTACACTTCTGCACAGCGGTTGCACCTTAGCCTGGTCAACAAGTTAGTGATTGGCTGTTGTGTGTTTCTTTTCAAAAACCACCATATCTGTCATATTAGCCAGCATCTCTGCTGAGAACAGTGTTAGATTAGGACTTCAATACTCACAGGGTGGCCGTGTTTTAATCATGCAGGTGGCAGAAAACTCTGTCTCACCTTACAGATCTGAAGTGCCTGACTTCAGTGGAGATGCCTCAATTTGCAATAGTCTCAGAAATGGCAATATAACTAAAACTTGCTGCTCCCTCTCACTAATAGCTCCACTGAAGCCTGGCAGTTCATGCTTGCAGGAAAAGATATATGCTGTATGTCGTTAACTGCATATTTGGTTGGGTGTTTTTCTTTTTTTTTTTTAATTTCATTGTGCTCAATATCTGAATTCTGAATTAAGTAATTTAGTTCATTTTTTATTAATACAGCTCATTTTGAATGTTAGGCTTGAATGAGACAGCTGGAATACAAAGCGTTCATTAAGGCCAGCAGATTACAGATGAAATACTTTGCAGAGCTGGCTGGAATTGTATTTTCAGCCAAAATCCTCCTAAGATTTACAGGCACACCTAGCTTTACTTTTCCAGGGGGATAGGTTTGGACTCCTCATGTGAAGAACATCACAGGATTCTGCAGACTCTGAAAAAAAGAATGAAGGTGCAATGAGTCTTCTCCCTTCCAATAATTCCTGCAAATGAGAAGTGTTTCATTCTTCCTCTTTGCCATTACAATCTCCCAGGAACACGGTGTTATTTATTACAACTTTTAATTTTTTTTTTCAGAATGTTTCCCATTTGCTTCTGAGACAGCAGCAATTTTACCTGACTAGTGCCATGCTAAATGACATTCCAACGATTCCTACTGTGACTGTCTAGAAGGCTCTGAGAATCTCAAAAAGGATTTAGCTGATCAAGAACTCTGCCTTTGGTTTGTCCCAAAAATATCTCTAAGCTGTTTTCTACAAGTGTACCCTTACATGAGTAGTCAGCTTTCCACAGTATTATGTCATCACCCAGAGCTAAATCTGTATAAAAAGTGCTTTGCTGTGTTTGGAATAAAGCAGTCATTAAGCTCCTTTTTGAAGAGCAGTAAAAGAAGCATTAACCTGTTTTCTGGGAGAGCTGGAAAAGTTTGATTTTCCTTGTTTCTTTACCATCTTTATTACCTGCTAATTCTCTAATATAAGGTATAAGCATAGGGCAGGTACCAGCAATAGTAAGCTTTGAAGAAGGTTGCTAATAGAAGCCAGTGGCAAAAATCCCAATAGCTCTTTTAATGTGCTGGGCACAGCTCATAAAAAAGGGCAAAAAGCAACTTCATTGTCCCAGAGCTCCTCAGGAGAAGAAACGTGACAGCTGGAATCACAATTACCACTGCTCCCTGATCCTGCCAGCGGGTAGTTATTTGCTGTGAAATTGGCAATATCCAAAGTTCAGTCAAATGCAAAGTAAACAGACTGAAACAACGGAGATAAATATTTGCTTTCTAATCCCTTTGAGCTATACAAGACTTCAGCAAAACTTGTAATGGGCTGAAAAACAATTCAGGCTAATAAAATCTCTTCCCCCCCCCCAAAACAGAATAAAATACCAAACTCTGAAACTGTTCCTCATTTCCAGCAAGCTTTGAGTACATCAGAGGACATTTCTTTTGACTGCTTATGATTTCATGAAATCAGTGCAGCTATTAACTTCGCACTTTGTTAACTGACATTAACCTGATGTCTTTGGTAACACGAGTCAGAAAGAAGTCCTGGAAAAGAGAAAATGGAAGAAGTATGCTTCTTTGTGACAGGTTCGTTGTAGTGAAGTTCCCTCCAGAAGATGAGCTGATGGGAAGGTAGAAAGCTGAACAAACTTTCAATTCATTATTGCATGGTCACACTCCTCGCGTTCTGAAGGAAGAGATTTCTCACAGTGAGGTTCACTCTTCAGCCTTTTCCCACAGAAGTGGAAGATTCACCCTCCAAGTCTATCTCACTCTTACAGTGGCAAGCCAGGACTTTTAGGTTTCTAAGTGAACTTTACACAACAGTAAATTTTGATTTAATCATTACTTTCACACATGCACTTTCTAGGTGTATAAACTAGAAGTGAGGGCAAACTTTCAAACACCTGTAAGAGTAAGGTGAGATGAGAAGTAAGAGGAGGTGAGAAGGGCAGCTTCTGATTATGTTTTATCCCAGCATGCAAAGACCACCATGGCAGTGTAGTTTGCAATACATGGCTCCTCCACAGAGCCCATGGCAAATATTCAGGCTGCATGTTGCAGCTAATATATACGTATGCAGTAACATTTGACAAGCTGCTGAAACTAAAACTGCTGACTGCTTATTACAGTATCTTTCATTGATTTTGTTTAAAGTTATAAAGAGCTGCTTTTGATTATCTGGCAAATCCACATTCTAACACTTTAACTTTTCAATATAAGTTTGCAACTCTCAGTGCTGCACAGTTTAAATGAACTTGGGATTTATTAGAGAGTAAACCTCTCTTGGAAAGGAAAGGTGAAATATTCCATTGCTACTGATTTTTTCTAATGCCATCATTTTAAATTCTAGTTTCATTCAAGGTTGAATTCTCATCCAGTTGAATAGAGCTGCCCTTGTGATATTTGTGGATGAATCTATCTCAGGTATCACTATTTCATAACAGCATTACATGAGTGATGTGTTTGCCCTTCAGTAAACAAGTGAATTTTGAAACCCAACTTTGTTTTAGGATATCTCTGCTACTTTCAAAAAGAAGCATCTCATTCTTAGATTAGCAGCTTTCAAAAAGACATATATATATTTTTTGTCTCAAGAATATCTGAAAGACATTGGATCACCTTTTCCTGTAAAGTTCTACATACTGAGGATGTCAGCAAATTTCTGTGTTCTCTGCAAGAATGTCAGATCTGAGAGGAAAGCAGAGGAAAATGTTTTTCTACTGAAACCACCTTTAGATATATTTTTTTCCCATAAGAAAGGGAGCCCAGTTAAAAAAAATACAGCAAAAACTGAAATCAAATAATTTCCAACCAGATGTAATGAATACTTCTCCAATTATCTTTCAGTTTGAACTTGAGGCTAGAGAACATACAGGTTTCTGACTGTGTTAAAAAAAATAGGCTATTCTCTTTCATAAGGCTTTTAAAGGTATTTTATTAAAGAAACATGTCAGAATGAAAAATAGAGGTGCAAAGTTTGTAACATAAGTTAGCTATAGGTCCACCTGTGTCTAGAGTTTTTTGAGTTTTTGTGGAGTTTTTTCACTCATTGTTAAACACCTCTTCATCCATATAGCATTTCCAACCTGAGTGTGCTGTGTAAATTATGTGTTTAGGAGCATCAGAGTAAGAAATTTATTAAGGAAAAATCCACTATGGAACCTCTAGACTGTGATAAGAGCTCCTAAATTTGACTACTTGATCTTTTAGGCCATGGGAACAGCTCTGTAGTTTTGACATAACCTATCTGAGGATTTACATTTAATACCCCCATGTATCTACATTCGTAACAGGCCTCTCCCTTTTCACTGATCTTGGAATCTGGCAGATATGGCAGAATCACACTGAGGACCAAAGAAAAAGATGCTTCGATCACATGGGATTGCAGAGGTTTATAAAAAGGGAATAACCTTCTTGCTCTGAACAATGAAATAGCCAAAAAAAGAAAGAGAGGCAATGGCTTAGTCAGGCAAGGAACTGAACTCTAGTGAATTTTCATCTGCTATTACCTGTTTGACAAGGTGACTCAGGCTAAAGAGCATACTTTGGGAAGATGGATTTGCTGTTTTTCTAAGGAATTTTGAACTGTCACCCTTGGGCACCACATAAACTTATACAAATGGTTTCCAGACACTACCCTTAGAGCATGATATCCATCATGCTAATAGACCATAACCCAGCTTTAACCCAGCCAGGCACAAAATCTTTCCAGAAAATAAGATCTTTGCCACAGAATTTAACTATAGTGCATGAACAGCATGTGAACCCCCAAAATATCTACACTGCACTAGAAAACTTTGTGTGGATTTCTTCTTTCTTTTTCTTTTTCTTTTTTTTCTTTTTTTTTTTTTTTTTCAGGGGGATGCATTTATTTAGCTAGGATGGAAAAAAGACCCCAGGCAACTGTATAATCATAAAAAAAAAAAGACTTAAGAACATCAGATTTGAAAATAAATAATGAATTGGTGTACATTTCCTTGCACATCTTCAAAAAAAAGTACATGTGTAATGGTTAATACATTGACTGTACGTTAAAAAAGCCATAGAAGATACTCATAAGAAAATATGATAAGGGAATAGTATAATGAGTAAGACTTGCTGTTCTCCATCAGAAACACGCCGAGTAGTGACTGGATATATGATTAAACACAGTGTCTTCCGTGTTCTGTATGAACTTGAAAGTAGAATGAGCCTAGCAAGCCTGCCTTGATTTTTCCAGCCCATTAAGTGTCATTTACAGCACAATGTCATTGATGACTTCAGAGATTCAGATTAGGTGACAGACACCTGCGATAGCTCTGAATAGTTTTTACAGTGCCTTCAGGTAAAAGCTTTGTGTCTTAAAGTAAAGTCAGTTGCATTAGAGTAGTACCTAAACATCATACATTCCTTTTTGCGTATAGCTGTCTTGTGAATCTTGTTCCTGGAGCACTTCTTGGACTGCAGAACATTCTCAGGTTGCTGCATTGATTGAAGCTTGAAACTTATTTTCAAACTTTCTTTTGTCTTCTAACCTGTTTGCACCCTACAGCATCTGTTGTCTCTGGAGAATGCAAGGCTTCCTGTGGGCAGTGCTGCTTTTCCGGAAACATGAAATTGCAATCAGACAGCTAAAATGTAAGAAAGCTGAGGTAGAAAATCCCAGTTTATTTTTCCCACCCTTTTTTAGATTTCCATCTGCCTAGGTTATGTACTTACCTGAGGGCATGAGCATAGACATGTCAGCAGGTACTCCTTCCACAAGGTCTTCCAAAGGAGGCTTTACAAACCCAGATTTTTTATGGATATTGATTTTCTACCCATAGTATCCTTGTCCTAATTCCATATTGACTGGAATTTCACTTCTATGACACCACTTACTGAAAAAAGTGACGGTCAACTTTCCTCAGTACCTCTGGAAAGGAAAAAGGACAAGACCAATACTATTTTCTGTGGTATAAATAAACCTATTTCCTGGTAATCAATTACCCTGCATTTATACCCATGTACAAAGAGTCAGAATCTTTATTCTATTAAGAACTCTTGTTTCCCAAAAAGGAATAAAAGCAATCCTCTCTGAATATAATAAACCTTTACCGGTTGCTACTTTACGTAGAGGTTTTTGGGGTTTTATTTTTTTGCTTTTTTAAAAAATAAAAATAAGAAATCAGTCTGCTGGAATTTAATGTGCTGTATTTTTTGCTGAAAATTTTAATTTGCACCCTGATATAATACTTTTCCTCTCTTTCATTCTCTTCAAGATGGTAAGATTTTATCCTTGCACCTTCTAGAAGTAAGCTAATGTAACATATGATCCTTAAATAAAGCCTCTGGATTATCCCTACATAACCTGCATTAATGCTCTCCAGAATGTGAAGTTCTCCCCTGGAAACCTTCCAAGATCAGGGGAAGACAGGAATTATTTTAAGCCTGATACGGTTCTTTGGTAATAATCTCAGGGATTTAGATTTGTGATCATCAATGTGAACTCTTCACTTAAGGCTGTGTTTTATTGGCGTTTCCTCACTCCATTCCCCCTTTCTTGGAAACAGAAAAGTTCAGCTACTATAATGTTTTTGTTTATTTGTTTCTTTTTTAAAAGAAGACAAAAACATAACTGAAAAGAAGGAAAAAACCACCAGAAACATCTAAGGGAAAGCACATAGCAAATGGGATGTAGGATCCAAGAATTTCTTCAAGGCTTGCCTTGAACATTTACTTGTGCTTGCCTTTTCAGTAAGAAATTTTCAGGGGAGTATTCAACAGAAAGGATCCTGTGTGACACATTCAAAGTCTGCTAACCAACCTAGATGCTGAAGCGCTGTTTACAAAACTAGCTTTTAGGGAGCTCTGCATTACCAAATGTCAAAGAGATATAAGTGCTTAAGACAAACCCAAAGCTGAGCTTAAGCGACCCTTATGTGGTGTCTGGCAAAACTTTACCTATTGTTGAGACTGAAAAAATAAAATAGGACTGGCATGAGTGTTTTCTCTTTTTCTTACCATCCCATTTCTCACTGTGATACTTGTACCAGTTAAATCATTCTTTCGATAGAAGGCAGCACAGAGAGACAGCTAAAGATAAAGAACAAAGTCCTGATCTATTTCTGCTGAAAATAAACTGTAACCACCATAGTAAAGCAATGCAACAACAGAGCAGCTGTCCTATTTTTCAGACCATGACATCCCTGAAGCATAAACTCTCAAGGCAGGTCATCAGCTTTCCCAGTAATATTCCTGAGTCACGCAGGCAGATATTCCAATTTGAGATGGTTACACCTGAAATCCTTTTTGCTTAGCTCTTGTTCAGCCACCTGTTAGCTAAAGGGATATCAATTCCTGTAATAAGTCATGAGTAACTTCCTACAGTTTGAACTCAGCCTTTCTTGGCCTGAATTGAAAACTCCTTTAGACTTTAGGCAGCGCTGTAGGAAGATTACATTAGGCAGATGACCATACTATAAGTGAATCAATTCAGGTATAGAGAACTATGGTCAAGGCCTCCAGAAAAAGCTCTGAGGCCACTGATGTGTATCTGCAGGTTATCACAACGTCCTGTGAAGGGCTGGCTAATGAACTACAAGCAAGAATAACTGCTGCTAGAACTACAGGCAGCAGATCTCCATTCTGTTGCTTACCCATGGAAGCAACCGTTTTGAGTTTGGCCCAATAAGCAGCACAGCTAGACTGTAGCAAAATAAGAATAGATTCTTCTTCTGTCTTCTTCATCCCATCCAGGCTTTTTTTTTTTTTTTTTTTTTTTTAATTTTATCTATTTATTTTTCCCAGTTAAATTTGTTTGTTGACAGAATGGATGGTATGCTCAAGAATGTAAGTTAGATGAGAAGGGCTCTGCACTGATTTGCCTTTGTTATGAAAACTGCAAGTTAAACTGCATCTACACAGGCTGTTGTGTGCATATGCTTGGTGTCAGGAGAGGAGAGACATGGCCCTGACAGCCAGCCCTGCCCAACACAGCAGCATGGAGGTCCTGTGAGAATTGATTGATTCAGCATCTCATGCAATACACAAGTTCATTAGTGTCTGGCAGTAAATAATGCAGAACCCTCCAAGAACATTTTTATAGAAGGATGTGTTTTCTTCTGTGAAGTAGAAAGAAAGGAGTCATAGAAGGGAAGATTGCATCTACACTTAGCTATTATTTTCACAATTTACACCGTGTGATATATATTCCAAATATCTTTCTAGCTATGTTTAGTGACGAAACCTATAAATACACACGATAATTAGGTTGATAAACTTCTAAGGACTTTTTTCTATTTTGTTTGTTTTACTAATGGAGCTAATCTCTATATCCTTCTGGAATAGTAGATAATATTAGATAGATAATAATAGTAGATAACATTTCAAAGACCTTACTGAACACCCTAAACAACAGATTTATTTTTCAGACATCATTTGTTCAATAAAGTATCTGAGGAGACTATATGCAGAGTGCTACAGAGAAGTTGTACTGACTACCATGTACTTTTTATTTCAACTCAGTGTATACACAAGTATAAAAAAGATCATGTAACTGAGATGACTTAAAAAAAACAAAAACAGTACAAACAGTACTGTTGGTAGGGATGCTTGATATATCAACACAATAGAATTGACCCAATTTTAGTGTGAGCAATTTATTTCTCCAAGGTATAAAAATAATTCATCAAATCCTGTTTAAGATTTTTGCATCCACAATATTACTGTATGCTGCAACAGTGTTTCCACTTAACAAGGAAATTTAGTTATTATTTTATGTATGAGCAACAAGGAGTTAATTAAAAGTTTAAATCTGTTCTAGATTTGCCAGTTATGAAACACAGAATTGAAATAATTATCTATGAATAATTAAAATCTTCATACATTCAAGCCATTCTAATTATTCCTTTATTTCTTCTAGATTCTCCTAAGTACAAGATCTAAGCTTTGCTTCTGATGTAGCTGCAGTTATGCACCAGGATATGTTTGCCAGTTTCTGAAATTCCAAAAAAACAAAACTAAAGAAATATACAGAAAACTACGTTCTGTTACTTCTATTTCAGTAATGCATAATTGTTACAATATTTTATACATCTTTGGTTTATCCATCACCGTGTCTTGCTTTACTGTTCTGTATTTTATAACTACTAAAAGCATAATTCAAGAAATTAACTCAAATTACCTGCTAGAAGAAATATTTTAGTTCTAATTTCAAATCAAGCCGATGAAGTGAGGAAAGAGTGTCATTAAACTTAGTGTCTGTGCTGTAATGGAGATAAATCTCTGTATTGAGCTGAAGAAATTTTGAAAAGATCAGCAATGGTAATAGGATTGAATTCCATTGTGTTTTCAACCAGCTTCATCACTTTATAGCCCAATATATTTAGTGACATAGACTGCTGGCTAGGACCATGCTTCTGCATAGTTGAGCCAGAAATCATTCAGAATTACATTTTGCCCAGACTGTGCTTCATATGAGAAACAAAATTACTTCTGTGACAATATTTCTTATCTCATCTACCGTCAATTTTCTGTCTTGTCAAGTTGCTTTGTTTCTGCAGTATTCATTTTGAACCCATGCCGTTCAGGTGTTGGACTGGAAGCTGGCCCTCAGAAGCACCATTCTTTGTTTTGCTGCTAACTCACTTGTGTGAACTTTGGTGAGTTCATAAATCAAATTTTGCCTCAGTTTACTAGTCTCTAAAACTGCTGTGATAAATAGATGCTGTGTTTTGTTTAGCTATATTTCAAGATACATTGACCCAATAATCAACAATTTACTACTAATAAATCCTAATGTTCAGTCACTGTTACAAGAAGTCAGCTGGGTCATTCCATGCTGTCCTTATTACAACCATATAGGAACCTTTGATCACATTTCATTCAAGGGCCAGAAGTATCTGCAGAGATGTTTTCAAGTTAGCAGCTAGCCTGACATATGTGCATTTCACGAAATCGTGGGTTAAATTCTTAATGACTTCAAATAAACCTTTTATCTTTTCAAGTGCCAATCAGGATATATTCATTTGCAAATACAGTCTAATTGTTTAACCTTATTCTAAACCTTTGGGACCCAATTATCCTTCTGCTTGTAGGAGTGAAACCTAATTACCTTTTTTCAAAAATAAGATTAGGCAATTCTTGTAATTTATGCCACAGATTTAATTTTGTAACAGATCTTTAGCTGGCATGGTTCTACTGAACCAACAGTATGCTGATTCACACATACACATATTGAAGTGTTTGCTAGGATTTTTCCCTAGCAATACTATTGATATTGATAGCAGCTGCTTTAGTATTAGTGATCTGAATTTCAAAACAATGAGCCCATTTAGTTTCCACAGATTGTAATGGAGTTTGCCAAATTATGTTGATACAGGTTGTGACCCTCTACATAATGGGTTGCTTATCATAGAATCATAGAATGGCTTGGATAGGAAGAGACATTAATGAATATTTACTTTCACCCTCCTTGCCATGGTCAGGGACACATTCCACGAGACAAGGTTTTTCAAAGCCCCATCCAATCTGGCCTTGAGCAATTCCAGGGATGAGGCATTCACAGCATCCCTGAGCAACCTGTGCCAGTGATCATCACAATTTTTTCATCACCACCATGATCACAATTTTTTTTCCTAACATCTACATCTTGTTCTTTTATAATGCTCCCTGACTCCCACCCCATCTTTCCAGTAGATCCCCTTGAAATATTTGTATACAGATTGCATACAGTTACTAAAAAAAATATGAATAAACTCACCATAAACAATGAATGTATGTCAGCCAGGTAGTTATTGGTCAGGCAGGAAAGTATTAACTTCTATTGCTTCTTGGTTGCAGTTTCCTAATTGTCTACATTTTTCTAAAATTTTTAGGTAGTTTTCTTGAGTCTTTGAGTTGCTTGTCATTCCCATCTCAGCAATTTTATTTGTATATTAAAATTTCTTATCCTGTGTGATTTTAACTCACATACTTTCAGTTTTAACAACTATTTTAGTAAAACAGAACCAAAGTCACTCAGACATGCTACAGAAAGCTAGATTTTGGGTCACACATAGGTATTGGTTACAACACATTTTTTCTCTGTTCTCAATCCTGTTTTTCCTTTTTTGCTCCTTATCTGCAAGTCCCATTTTCTAGTTTCTTTTCATCCCAGTAACTGCCTCACCAGTGCTAACTAAGAGAGAAGAAAGATTTCCCAGATATTCAGAACATTCCTGTTTATTGACCAAGTATCACTTCTACCTTCTTCACAGGAATCTGATATTGTTATAACATGCTGAAATTTGGGATATAAGCAAATTTGTGAAAAGCTGCTATTGAATAAGTGTTTTACCTCTTCATGCACACAAATATCTTTCTGTGTAAGCATAAATTTCACAGCTGTCCATACTGAAATTCTTTGGTTTTTGTTTTTTGGCATTTTATACATTTCTCTGTTATGGCAATCTTTATACTCTTATCCTGCTTTTTAAAGCTTTGGCAGCCCTTTAACATGTGCCTCATGCACACTAAATACATTTCCTCAGTACTCTGTCATCTCTAATGAAAATATCGAATCGCTTCATACTCATGACAATCCCCATAAAGCCACACTTGATGCAACTTTCCATTCTGATATATTGTTGATTCTCACACTTCAAATATATTTATTTATGAATATATACACCCTCCTTGGTGTATATATGGAGAAGGTCCATGGAAATCAAGTTTTGCAGTTATGTTTCTGAAAGTGCATTACTGGACAGTAATAAAAGTGTCATCTGTTCAAAGCTTCATCTGTTCATGCCCTATTCAACACCCCTGCTAACATTTCATAGGTAACAGACACATTTTACATGATTTGGCATACACAGCGATATCCTGTCTATTTTGACACTTCTCTTTTTTCATTTTCATTTTCTATTTCATTTTCATTTTCATATTTTCACATGTCAATTAATTGACTTTCAGAATTTTCCCATAAACTGAAGTTAAGCTGATTTGACTACTACTTTATCTCCAAATTTATTCTTAAGAATAAGCACTCTATCTGCCTTTTTCATTTCTTTCCTATCACACCCTTAAAGACAGGAGTTGAATATTCTCTGATTGTTTCAGCCAGTTATCATATTATCCTACACTGCTTTCATAAATGCCAAAAGCAGACCTACATAACACTCCCTAAATGAAAATCCTTTATCCTAGCACCCACTCCCTCCTTTTAGAACACATGCCCTGAATACATACTTCCTCTTTATTTCAAGTCAGATATATTAGCAGTTCCAGTAACTCTTCTAATTAAATCAGAGTTTTCCATCCTGGACAATGTACAATAAGCCAAAATAAAGCCTCGTTATAGCAGTTAATTCATTTAATATAGCTCCTAAGATATTACTTCTATAGATTGTCTGCAATTTTCTACACATAACGTCATTCATTTGAATTCAGATCCTAATTTGAGGCTAGCAAGAGTCACCAACTTCACTCAATATGGGAATCGAGATTCTTACATAACATTTTAATACCAGTTAAAGACCAGAAAGTAAATGTTTAAGGGAGCCTGTTCTGGTATGAGCACTTAAAAATACTCTCAGTGTCAGATTTTACAAAACTGGAAAAAAAAAAAAAAAAAAAAAAAGTAGTCAAAAAAGCAGGAATTGGAAACTCATTGGTAAACATTCAGATAAGTTTGTTTCCTTCTTCTCTAAAGTCCTTCTAAAAAGGTCACTGTGATAAAAATAGAGCTGCTTTCTTTTACAGGGATTTTGCTTGAGAGCTCAATTTATTCAGAAATCAAGACAGATTGATGCTGTTCCCTGGGAATGCAGATAGGCATATTTTAGACAATAAACCAGGAGCCCTTATCTGCTGAATTTTGTCTTTTCAATGTATCTATCCTTTGCTAATTTTAGGTCTGCATCCTCTATATCCTGCCGTGTTTTATTTTTTCTCTCATTCAGCTCTGATTTCTCATTACAGCATGTCCTTATAGCACATATTTTGTACTTATGACGCATCTGTTCTCATTTTGCTCCTGCAAGTGCCTGAACGATAGCTAAATGCATCTGTAAGGACAAGTGCTGAACAGGTGCAAAACAAGACCACAAGTAATGAAAGGATAGGAAGAAATCAGAGAATAATTTTTGCTCTGTCAGGATTTGCCTAATATATGTATAGCTATTACACAGGCAATACAAATGTTTCATTTTTTTTTCAGTTTTTTTTTTTTTTCTTTCAATAAAAGCATGTTTTGGAGTTAATTGTGAGAAAATTTGGTAGAAAATATTCATTCTCTATTGCTGATTTGGCTAGCATAGCTTTAGGTATTTATAGGAGAGACAGCTTTTCAGGGTTAGTCACAGAAAACATACAAAAAAGTGTGAATATGCTTGTATTACTTAGACAAAATATGCAAAGATATTTATTTCACACATGCCATGAATGAAAATGTCCTTTCTTGTTCTAATCTCACTGATAAGACTGGATAATCACCTGTGCTACATTCCTTGTGTGTTGTTTCAGCCACATAAAATGTAAGTTGGCTACCATTCTCTACCTGATGTTATGGCTTTAAAATATCTTTGCATTCAGCCCTGAGAACAGCAAGATTGCATCTCCAAGACCTTAGTAAATTTATTTGGGAATAGGCCAAAAAACACCTCTAATTTTGTTCAGTTGCCAAATGACTGGTGAGAGTGAAGAGTGGGAGTCAGTTTGAATAGACATAGTCTGACTATTTCTTGCTGAAAAGAAGCATCCGGAAAAAGAAAAAAAACAAACAGTAGAGTAGAACAAAATTTGATTGAAAATATTCATTTTCATGCAAACCTTGCAGGAAAACAGGGGTAACCATAGGATCAACTTACAAAATACAGAATAAGATTAATGCTTTTCTGTTTTGTAACCTTGTTAGACACCTGACATGCATAATAGGGAGACAATTTCCTTTTCTGCCAGAGATAAGTTCACATCATTCATTTCACGGGATCATGTATTTGTGCTATGTAGCATATGCTGTCCAGTCTTCTTTATGAACAGCCCATCAAAATTTGTTAAGGCTGATTGGTGGCTGTTGGTAGTTGGCTTTCTTCTGCTGGATGATCCAGCAGCTCCTCCAACAGAGCCTCTCTGCTGCTAGAAATGCTGTAGAACTGTTTAATCTGCTCCTGAAAGGTTGGTCATGCTGCATAGAGATTTTTCTATAAAACAGCCAACATTTGCAATTACACCTGGGGCAATTAGAGAAGAAACTGGTTTCCTCATGCCATCTTCTAAAATTGAAACAAAATACCCAGATGCAGACTGAGCTCAGTTGCTCTGTAGCAGTCATCTAAGAGAAGACAGAGAAGCAGATTTTCTTTCCCCTCAAATCTGAAATCATAACAGCCCTTTCTGACATGAAAAATTTCTAATATCTCGTGGAACCAGAGTAGATCTGGAGCTTCTTTAAGCTCCGCTGGAAATCGTAGCCTGAGGAGCAATGCTCCTCCCAGCTCCTCCCTGCTTTTCTGCTTGTGCTTTGTTCATGAAACTGTTCCCACAGGGAAATGACCCGCCTCGAGAATCACTGTTCCAGAGTCATCACACTGAGATACATGAGCGCAGACCAAGGCTCCTTATTTTAAACGACATTAGCTTAGAAGGTTTCTGTGTACTCCGAGCTTTTTTGCCCTTTTGTTAATGTATGAAAGAACTAGGGGGAAATACAGCACACGTAGTAATCCTTCTGGAAAGACAGAGTTTTTATTAAGACTCTATCCTGAGTTAAATGGCTCTTTTTTTGACAACAGTCACACTGCTGCTCTCTGAAGGGCAAGAAGCTGAACTTTCAGGGAGCCAATTAGGAAATGCTTCAGAAAGAAGCCCAGTGACAGCACCAATCTGAGAGATTAACTACAGTAAAGATCCTCAAAGCCCTGGCTGCCAAAGTATGTATTTTCAGCATTGTTATGATCTTACTTTTGCATTACTTAAAAACTGCCTTTACAAAAGGACAAGTAGCAGGACAACTTCAGATTTTTAAACTTATTTCTTTGCCAGGTCCCAGAGCTTTGCATGTGAGGAGTGTCACAGCAAACATCTTACCAACGAAGATTTACTTCTTCTGAGAAAAATAGGTTTTCTTAATGAAAAACACTCCTCATGTTATTGTGTATAAGACAAAGCAAGCCTGAAATGTGTTTTATCCTTATGCATTTGCAGTCCTCTGCTTTTTAGAGTTAGAAGGGGTTGATGTTTCCCCTGGGTCATGGCTGAATATTTAACTGCATAGACACTAAATTTTGGCTTATCTGAAAGTAATAAACTAAACAGTGATAGTAAGAATTAACTATGGTGATAGAAATTTTGTTTGATTCTCCAGTATAAAGGAAAACATTAGTGAAAAAAGAATAATAATTAACTTTCCCTGGTCACACACACAGGCTCATGAAATAATACCCAAACTTCATAATATAGAATGTATTTCATATCTATTTTCTTACAGTAAAGACAAAGATGTCCCTACTAAAAATGATTGTTGACATTCTTGCTCCAGCCAAACTGGGTTGTAATCTTTCTGCTTTCGTTGGAATATAGGGAAAGAAGAGTGCATAAAAAATTATAATCATGTTTTTAGAAATCAACAGTAATAGTTCTCCTTTGTCAATCTGATAGTAATTTAGAAGAACATAAGACTGAATGGCTCTGGATGAGACCTGCTGAATCACAGCCTGAACCTCAGATTTACCACCTGAGGCAAGCAATGTGTCAGCCCTGGGAGCACAGGTAAAGACAATTCTCCTGTGCTACTGGAAGGGGTGGAGCCTGGCTCCACCTTTCCTAGACCCCATTTAAGAGCTGACTACCACTGGGAAGAATCTCTTTTGGAGATCACTCCTCTTGGAGGCTTCTCAGCAAGCCTAGGATAAGAGCAAGCTTTCCATCCATTCTTCTAAAGAATGGATGGAAAAGAAAAAAAAATTCTTCTTCTAAAGAAGAATTATCACAATAAAGTATGATAACCTGTTTAGCCTAACTTTCCCGTAAATTTCTTAACTATAACATCTCTATAGTCATTGACTACACAGGCTCGTAGAACGGTTTGGTTTGGAAGGGACCTTTAAGATCACCTAGTTCCAACTCTGCTACAGACAGGGACATCTCCCTCTAGACCCAGTTGCTCAAAACGCCATCCAGCCTGGTCTTGAATGCTTCCGGGAGGGGGCATCCACAGCCTTGCTTGGCAACCTGTTCCAGTGTCTCACCATCCTCACAGTAAAGAATTTCTTTCCAATATCTAATTTTAACACATCCTCTTCCAGTTTGAAGCCATTTCCTCTTGTCCTTTCACTACCTGCCCTTATAAAAAGCCCCTCCTCAGCTTTTGTGGGGATGATTTATCATGTTAGGAAATGAATGTACACAGATGTTTTCTACAAGATTTTTGTTTATGATCAGTAATATCTGTTTGTCAATGTCTCACTTTAGATGTGGTGCCTCCTCACACATTTTGTTGCAGCTCTTGCACAAGGGTGAACTTCACCTAGCAGCTTCAATGGATAATGTCATTAGAATTCTTTAATCAGCAAAGCTCTCACCTGTGTGCTCATTAAAAATACCCAGCAGTGTCTGATCATGCAAGCTCTGACCCTGAGGTGTTGTTTTTGGAACAGAGAAGCAACAGTAGCCCTCCACACTCCAGTGAAGATGACTGCTGCAAAAAAGCTGAATACTAAAAAGAGTGGAACAATTTTTATTAAAGTAAATATTTTCTTTGTCATTTTTATCAAGCATTAACACTCCTGGGCTGTGTTCACAGAAATCCTGTAGTTCAGACCTGGTTCATTTATACTTATTCTTGATTAATGTACTGTTTTGTATTCACTGGTGAAACATGGTGTTCTCCCATTTGGATAAATTAAATCAGATATGATTATCTATTTTTCTACACTTTTCCTTTGCTTATTATTCTGTCATATTTTGCAGCAGTATGCACATTTAAAAGTATACTTCTATGTAATCTTCTAGCTACAAATTAAAATGATAACACATCTTTTACATGACACGCTCTGAGGGACAGAGAAATTAAGATCAAATTTTCAATTTTCATACTATTTTTATCACAGTTCTTTCAGAAACGCTGACTTTCCTAGCATTTTCTCAAGTCAGCAGTTTCTCAGCAAGGCTATCACCTTCAAAAAATAAGATGAATTATTAATTTGTGTGGGTACTTCAAATTACATCCAGTAGACACACTAATTTCCCTTCGCTGTTTAAAAGCTTTTGTTCTACTCAGATTTTATATGGAATTCACTGCTGGAATGTCTTCTTGGAAACTGCTTTTGCATCTACAAGGCATGAGGTGGCCTTTTTTAATTTTCTGTCCACTTTTTAGCTTTTCTTGAGGTGAAGATAACCTCAAACTTCTTAAATGCCTTATGTACTGCTTTCTTTTTTTTGTGTCTGCTAAGTCAGATCACCAACAAAGTTAAAAACCTAAGAAAACCCAGACAGAACAAAAAATAGTCCTCAAACCACATAAAATTAAAAGATTACCTTCAGAAATTGTGGTGTTTAAAACCTTAATGTTACATAGTGATTTCTGAATATATTTATATAGATACACATCCATCAGCTACCTGAAAAACAGGTCTTATTTAATGTATATAATATCACAACTGTGAACATATATACAAAGAAGAAATTCTTCTCCACTATGTTTCGCCCTTTTCAGAGGAAGATTTCTTCACAGAACTTCCCTAATGTAGCATCGTCAACCAACATTCATTGCTATTGAAACGTACAGTCTATTATTATCTTACCCTTATGAGATGTTACCATAGTTATGATTATTTTGATCTGTGAAACCTACAGGGAGCAATTCAGCCCTTTTATCTGCTGCTTATGCAATATGGTACAAGAGGTTACGTGAGATGAAGAATACAAGGGTATGTTGTTAACAGAACTTCATATTTCAGCTGAATTATTACAGGTTATGGCCATGGCAATATGAAACACTAGATTAGATAGTTCTTTTCATATCAATAGTTAGTGCAGTCTTAATTAAATATTCCAGTCTGATCTTCACAAAGGGGCAGTCTGAAGACCAACAATTGTCCCTTCCTGCTTTAAAATCTTCCAGACATCATTTTTTTTTTTTCCTGAAAATGGAGAGAACTTCTGGAGCATTCCACTAGAAAATATTTTATATGCAAGAATATAAATTTGAACATCAAATTCTGATAATTAGTGCTTTCCTCAGCTTATGGGTTTTTCTGTGGTTAATAATACCATTGTTTAAAAGCAGAGAGGTGCATACCTTGTCCTTACAGTAAATGAAACACTTTTTCTTCAAAATCAGTCTTTCATTAGTGTTTTTGAAGTCAATTGAACAGTGGTGTCTGTCAACAGTTGCTACAAAGCCTGCTCATAACCTTTGCAGCAGTTCTGAATGTGCTTTCAAAGAATTTACAGCAGATACGTACAATTTTATAGAGCAGAAAGAATATGAGATTTATGTGAAATTCAGTAGCTAAGTGTAGGAGGAGAAAATGATCATCAGAAAATCCTTGAAGTACAGAGGAATCTCAACACATTATATAATTGTTTAGACATGCTTTAAACAGTACTAAACTCAATTCTTCACTGTTTTTATTTATCAATCAGTATGTTAGACTTTGTGTCTGAAAATAGATGACATGAATCTGTTACTAGCTGCACCTAGCTTTGAATTAGGAAGCCAAAGCCTAACACCACAGGGAACATTTGGATGTTGTGTTGAGGGACATGGTTTAGTGACAACTATTAGTGATGTGTGGATGGTTGGACTGGTTGATCTTGTGGGTCTTTTCCAACCTTGGTGATTCTATGATTCTAAGTGTCATTACATAGATCCAATGAGACAGTAGTAAGTTACCTGTTTCAGGTCCTGTCTCCTGAGCCTGTTCAAGGCCAAAATCAGAATTTCTGTCGCAGGAATAGTGAAAGGAAGATTGTACATACTGGCTGCAATAAGGTATAGCTCACTACTTTGAGGATCTTGTTTCAGCAGTTCATCTGATGCAAAATTAATCAATTTCTTATAAAAAATTGCCTTAGATGATGGTGAAGTACTTCTGCTTTCAATTAATTTTAGTTCTCTTCAGTGGCCTGTATTAAAAGAATTGATGCATTTGTGTCGAGAGAACACATACGCCTCATCACAGTTAAAGTGAAATGCACTGATTAGTACTTTGCACATTCCCAGCATTATGAGTCCATTTAAAGAGTTGCACTATTGCACTATTGTGGCCATCCTCCATATACACATACATTGTGAGAGCAGCTTGTTGCAGAGGAAGAGGATGCCTAGCTGATGGCTTGTCCCTGGTGAAGGATATTGCCAGCAACAGTTTTCAGAGATGTGAACTGGAACCAAAGGCTGAACCTGGAGCCCAAGTGAGGCAGAAGGCTCTGAGGGAGCTCCTCAAAATTTGCTCCCACCTGCCTCCTCCAGGCCAATAGGTTCAAGCTCCATGGCTGTCCCCAGGCGGGGCTGACTGGGGGGACTGAATCGGACTGACCTCCAATCCATCCCAAGCATTTGTGGCAGGTTGCAGAGGCCTTGGAGCACACACAACCCCCTCTCATGCTACAGCATGGGAGAATCTCTTCTTGAAAGCACTTCTGCTCCTTAATAACAATCCATGGCACTTTTGTGACACACTCATCATTGCAGGATACCTTTTAGTCAGGGTTGAAGGGCTGTGACATTTAGAACAGGAATGTGCTGGTCCTGTGTTGCCCATAAAGAAACAATAAATCCTGTCTGCAAGGACAGCAATTACAAGGTATAGTCTCCATATATGTAGGCTGCAAAGACTGAAGGTGACTGGGTCCCCACAAGTTCCCCAGATTTATTTCTTCCACAATTTTACCTTGCAGTTTCTTTAATGATTTTCTACTTTGTGATCCACAACCCATCTGAAAAATCTGCATTCACAAACTGAAAAATCTACTGACATACATATAGTTTAGACAAGTATGGAATATGAAAGAATTATTCTATGGTGTCTGGCATATAGTTTATAGGTTTTCCTATAAAACAGAGCCATTTGGACCACCCTACTACAATATGATAGGAAGAGAATAAGACAAAAATGAATAATGCAAGTCAAATATTTTTACTAGAAGACTAGAATATACTTGTTATTACCCTGCAGGAGATACATCATTACTGAGAATTTCTTCCACATACTTATAAACGCAGCATGGCTTGGTGATTCAGTCTTTTTTCTCATTCTTTTTTATGAAAATTAGAGGAAAAAAATCATTGCTATTCATTTTACAGTGATGTGACACACAGAACTTTGTTGAAGAACAACAAAGTTGCTGTCAGACTTCAGAATATAGAAATTTCCAGGTTGTCTTTGTGAATACTAATAATTTCTATAAGGAATTCAAAATAATAACAGAGATATACCTTAAAAAAAAAAAAGTGTTGGTAGAATCATCATATAATCATCAATTTTAAACCCAGATAATTAATATTGGGCTGTTAAATCTATCTAGGCAGTAAATAGTAAGTTTACTTTTTAAAGGCCCTGGATGCTCAGCACTTTTGAAATTATATGGTTATTTATATGATTAAATGTGCTTTAGAAGCCTATAATTAGCCATTTCTGTTTAAAAATCTTGACTTGAAATTAAGACCATCCTAATTTTTTTTCTTTACTATACACAAGTGATAAATCTTTAAGATGGAGACATTAGGCAAGTTCACATTGCCTGCTCCTGTACCAGCTGAAGCCCTGCGAAGTAGGAAGTGAAAATTATTTTTGGACAGTGTTGTTTTCTCCTCACGCAGAGATATTGCGACAGAAAAAACAGTTAACAGAAGAAAAAAAAAAACAAAACCTGACAAAAACAGGATGAGAAATGGAACAGAAGGGACAGGGGGGAAAACATATTCAGAGAGGAGGGGGAAAATCAAGAGGAAGATACAGAGCAAAAATCTGCTGAACAAGAAATGCATTACAGATGCTGCTGCTTGGTAGCTGTGTGTATGCAGAGCTTTCTTAGTGGTAATAGAGGGCACAGACTTCCATTTCAAGACTGACATGGCACTCAGAAGTCTTTCCATTAACTTCAATGAGCTTTGGATTAAGCACTTAGGGCTAAAAAAGGTTATGCTATAACTGAATCCCTTCTTTTTTTCTTCCCCCTCACCCCTCCAACCCCCCAAGAAAGGAGCTTAAATTATGCAAAAAGTTGTAGTAAACTCAGAAAACTCTCAGAGTTCACAAGCTTTCTCAATCCCCCCTATTTACACTGCCTCCTTTAGACCTTGTGCTTGGAAAGGGAGAAAAGTAGCTTATCTGAGAATTTAAATGAGCTCAGCAATGGCTGGGGCTGCAGAACGTCACACAAGATGTATTACAAACAAGTCAGCAAAGTAGCTTATTACACCAAAAGCGTGCAGAGGATTAGAGAAATACAAGGGAAACCCTGATTGCTATTGTGCTTTGGGATTAATAGAGTTCAAAATAAAGCCAGTGTATTTGCATAGCCTAACTCCTGCGCTTGAACATTTCAAATGTGTTGCAGTTATAATTTCTGCTGAAAACACAAAAATTAATAAGTAAAACTTTGAAGACAACAAAAATTTAATAAACATTTTTATGACTTTTACCCCTTTCTTTTAGTGCCTGTTGTTACTAATTTCCTTTACCACACTTTTAATGTAGGCAGTCTGCGTGCTTCTGGGATTTCCAGCCACAGTTCGCAACCATACCCGTTGGATTCACATGCTGAACACATCCAATTTCCAAAGGAGTCTTGCAGCACAGTGATATAATTTCCTTATTCATCACAAACATTCCTTCCCAACCCCTTCTTTAACTACATCCTCCTCCAGAGCTGTAATTTAATGGCTACTCGGACAGGGTGAGGGTGCCCAGGTGATGGCGAGGTGCTGTGATGCTGTAGTGAGGGCATGGGTGGGTATCCTGAAGAGATCCCATCTGGAGCAGGGCCTGATGTGAGGAGGGAGAGTTGGCAGAGTGGGGCTTTCAGACATGTCCCCAGACCCATTGCACAGCCTCCCCGTGCTGCTTAGGGCTTCTAAATCCTATTTTAGTGACAAAGTGCAGAAGATGCACAGATTTAAAAAGAAAGCAAGTACAGATTGCAGCAACCATTAGCAAGAGTCACATGCCAGGGGCTCCTGAATTGTGTCATGTTGCCCCATAGCTCACTGCCTTTACAGATCAAGGTAAAATCTGATATTAAAGAGAACTATGCTTTTCTCTTCCTGTAAGTCTCTGTCAAACCTGAGTGTTCTTTAGATTTTTAGTGATACATACTAGCATTTCAGTTCCTTATTTCTGCATGTGATCACCTCTATATTTTTTCTAGTTATGACTTATCTACTGGCTTGTACATTACGTTCCCATGAGATTACTGATGTCCAGCATTCATAATATTTCCGTCATTCAGAGAAAGGAGTGCTTTGTTACCCCTGAGCTCCAGAGAAATAGAAAACAAGTTTTTGACACTCTAGTTCTTTGTTCCCTCATTTGTTCCTGGGGACTTTCCACTAAACACTTCAACCTCCATACAGTGGGTGAGTATATAACTTTTCCCCCCAGAGGTAGCAGGTACTCCATTGTTTCAAAGTGCTCTTATTCAAGATTATTATGGTTACTGAGTCTCAAATACTTCTCAGCTGGAATATACATAACAAAGAGCCCTCATGCGAAAGACCAGATATCCTACTTGCTAACGCCTATTGTGATATGGAAATTGCATTCAACAAAACCAGAATATTAATTAAATTAATTAAAAAAAAAAATATTAATGTCAAGAAATGTGGCTGTGCCAGAACTGTTTCAGAAAATACCGCTGTTCTTTTATGGCCCCATATTCATAGCTGAGAGATAGGCATGTTCTTTTTGAAATTAGTCTACAAGAGTGAAGCTAAAGTTATACTATAACATAGACAGGAAAAAATAACCCTTAAAATTAGATTTTGCTTAGCAAATACATTGGCTGCTAACAGTTTATTCTTCTGTTTAAAAATCATGCAGTTAATTCACAGCTGCTCCTGCTATCTTTAGAATATTATTGCTCATGAGTAGGGATGTGGACATACTCAAATAGAACAGATAAAGTTAAATAACCTTGAATATTTGTCCTGTCTGACAGTCCTATAGTAAAAATTTTTAGAAAGTCTTAGTTGCCGTGAAGACCCTAAGTTATGAAGCCAATTGCATTGAGTAATTATTCTATCTTCTCTAATAGTCTAATTAATTTCAAATCAAATATTGCCTTTGAAAATGTTTGTGTTAAATAGCAGGTGAATAGAAAATTGAAAAGTTTAGTATTCTATAAGCTTTTATTGTTCCTAATGATCTGCTTTTGCCATTTCTTAGGATAAGATCTACCAGTATGCTGAGTATTTCCATGATATCTCAGTGTTTACATTTCCTAGAAAGTCCAAAATTATGCTGACCTGGAGAATTCAGATGAACTTTGCTATGGCACCTAATCGGAAATGATCAAAATCTATACTTAGTAAAGGAAATTGCTTCTTTTCCCATCACCCAAATATCCTTTGCAAACCTCCCCTTCAAGAATTCTCAAATACTAAAAATTTAAATGTGATAGTTGTTAAATATTTTATTCTGTACCTTTTTGATCTGTGTGGAAAATTTCCGTATGCATGAATTAAAGCATTTTATTAAACGCATTATGAAGAGCTCTGTTTCAAGAACATTCGATCTTGAATTTAATTTTTTACCGTGCATTGCATTACTTTACTGGAATTCAGGACAAGGTTGGCTGGTACCTGATGCACTGACATTCGTGAGTCTCTTACGATGAATAGAAATCGAACACTAAGTGGTGAGTAATATAGGCCTTTCCTAGCTGAAGATAGTGGATGGCTTAAACTAATATTTTTACTAGAGATTATGTCACAGTGAGAAAATATAAGATTACATTCAGCTGAACAAAATGCTACTTCAATTTTGGGGATACATTGTTGTCTTTTGTATTTGTTATTGTTATTTTTGTTGTTTTAAACAATTTAAATTTCTCCACACAGAAAGTTTAAGAACAAGTCTTACCTATGTGACATCCATCTACAGGAGGGGTCAGAAGGAAGATCTGGGGAACTACAAGCATGTCCGTATCAGAAAGGGTTATGGAGCTGACATAGGCTGGGGATGTAGTCAACCTAGGCTTTAGTAAAGCCCTTTACTCTGTTTCCCATAGAATTCTCCTGGAGTACCTGGCAGCCAATGACTTACACAAGTGTAGGCTTCCCTGGGTAAAGGCTGTCTGGATGGCCAAGCCCAGAAAGTGGCAGTGAATGGAAATAAGTCCAGCTGGCATCTGGTCATGAGTGGTGTTCCACAGCAGTCACTACTGGCGCCTGTCTAGTTTAATATACTTACTGATGATCTGAATGGGGGAATTGACTGTGCCCTCAATAAGTTTGCAGATGACATCAAGTTGGGAGGAAATGTTATCTGCTTGAGAATAGGAAAGCCCTACAGATGGATATGGATAGTCTGGATTGATGGGATAAGGCCAATTGTATGAGCTTTAAATAAATGCCAGGTCTGCACTTCGGTCACAACCCCAAGCATCACTTCATCACCTTCAGGCTTGAGGCAGAGTGGCAGGAAAGCTGTGTGGTGGAAAAGGATCTGAAGGTGCTGGTTGAAAACCAACTGAACATGAGCCACCAATGTGCCCAGATGGCCAAAAAGGCCAATGGCATCCTGGTTTATATCAGTAATGCAGTCAGCAGGAGCAGGGAGGTGCCTGTCCTCCTGTACTGGTGAGGCCACACCTCAAGTATTGCATTCAGCTTTCAGCTCCTCGCTACAAGAAAGACATCAAAACCCTGAAGCGTGTCCAGAGAAGAGCAATGAGGACATGAGGGGTCTAGAGTACAAGTCTCATAAAGATAAACTGCAGGAACTGGTATCATTTAGTTTGGAGAAGTCTCAAAGGAAACCTTATCATGCTCTACAATGACCTGAAAGGAACTTATAACAAGGCATACAATCAGTAAGTGCACAGAGATTTAAAAATCAATTGGTGTACAGAGTTCTAGGCTAAGGAGGATTATTGTGATGAAAAGATAATAAGTGAAAAATACTTACTGATATTGTAGGCTCACAATATCGTCCCCAAGGAGTGACCTCCAGCAAGAGAACTTTCCTCTGTGGCAGTCAGCGCTTAAATGGGATCCAGAAGAGGTGGAGCCAGGCTCACCCTTTCTAGTAGGTGAATTGCCTTCACCTGTGTTCATGTGGCTGACTCATTGCTTGCCTCAGGTGGTCAATCAGAGGTTCAGGCCATGATTCAGCAGTTCCCATACATGAGGTGTGTGTCAGTTTTTTCTCCCTGGTAACTAACAATAGGGAGGTTCAGATTGAATACTAAGAAAAAATATTCTGTGAAAGAATGATGAGGTATTGGAACAGGCTGCCCAAGTAAATGTTGAAGTCACTATTCCTGGAGGTGTCCAAGAAACTGGGCCATGGTTTAGTGGGTAAAATGATGATGGCTTGAGATTCGGACTTGATGATCTTATAGGTCTTTTCCAACTTCAGTGATTCTGTGATTCTAAGCACCTCCTATTTGTGAGCATTCTAGTTCTCATGGTGTAGGAATTACAGCTTCTATTTAATATTGTATTGGGAGGCCTTACTGGAGCCATTCCTAAGTTTCAATCAGAAATGCATCACCCAGAAGCTCTTTCAGTATTACATCACAAGTATCACAGTCAGATCACTGTCAATTCATTGCAAATAAACCTTGCACCTGTATCACCAGTTCATAAATACATTATTAACAAATGAGTTCTTAGAGAGAATCAATAGTATCAGGTGTATATTTACTGAATGGACTTGGAGTACTGGTTCTGTTGGATCACCTACGACACAGAAATGTGGGACAGAAATTTGTTTCAGAACAAGCAAAACACACTTTCAACTTTCTATCCTTGTCCATTGCATGGCTCAGTAATTTTTTTGTTACCTTTCAAAATGAAATATAAATGAAATCTTAACCTATCTTTTCCAAAAATTATAATAATCTGAAAGGTAGTTGTACCCCATCCAGTTGTATACTTTTTCTCAAATAAATACTGCCAGTGTTTTTCTGGTTTATGTATCTCAATACGGATGTATCTCCATGCTACTCTTCTCTCTGAGCAACAGCAAGGATTGTTACTGAATCCCCCTAGCTTCAAGTACAAGACTTTACTAGTTGATATAAATTGAAAGCTTGTACTTTCAGATCTACATCTGTAGATTTTGACAAAGTGGCAAGACAGTTTTTGGGTAGTATAGTGTTCTGTGCATATGCTGTATTCCATTTGTTCTCTGTATCTGCCAATGACCTCTGAAACATTTAGAACTGGCTGTATGGAATTGTATCCTATGCTTTAGCAGATGATATGTTTTTATACTATATACAATTCATTGTCTTCATCATAAAAACCTATGTAATGTTCTAATTTGAAATCATGCTTGCAAAATGGTAACTTTTCTCTGTAGAAAGAAGTGTTAAAGGCCACCATGATGGAGGGCTTTATGGATATAATTACTCTGGTGTAAATGTTGCAGTCCTTTAGACCTACTTTTTCATTTCATCAATTTTTTTCTTTTATTCACCATCAAAAATTGTTACATTTCTCATCAGTTTTAAAGGATTCAAAATCTGTTGGATTCCTGTTCTGTTCTGCCTGAATAATCCACTGCAATTGCCACTTTCTCTACCAAGAATCTTGACTTTAGCTGACTATTAGATGCCAGTATAATAAAGCAAAAACAGTTCTCTAAACAGAAACTGTAACAACAGCAACAACAAAAAACCCTTGATTTTTCAATCAGGAGGATAACTGATTAATGGGAAGAGAATGATGCTTTGCCTAAAGCAACTAACTCTCTTTTTATTAAAATATGTTTCTATAGTTGATATCTGATAACATACTGAGAGAATAATATACACATTCTCACACACAATGCAGTATAGTTACTGTAATTAATAAAATGATTTGGTATTACTAAAAAGAGAATAACAATATGATCAAATTTTTATGAAAATGTACAGTCCTACTGATAATTTGAATAGAGAATATGCTTGTACTTGATATTCTAAAATTTCCTCATTCACTTTGCATTCATCCTACTGCAGCATAGACATAAATTCCACTCATAAAAAAGCTAAAGGAGAAAAAATCAGAGTTAATTAACTTGTAAGCCTTAGGGGGAAATGATTTTAGTCTGTGACATGATAACTGGAGTAGTGATTGCAAACTCAGTAAACATGGTCTTGTATATTTTTTATTGCAGGTAAATGACGAGTCTGATATTTTTCCACATATGTAATAAAATACCTGCATAAATTCACATTGTCATATGTTACTGGCAACAGAAGAAAAGCTTAATCTTGTAGGAAATAGGCATGCATTACTCAAAACACTTCTGCAAGCTTTAATCTAATTGGAATACTATTTTTTTAATAGTCCCTTGGGGCACACAATTTCAAGCTACCCACCGTGTGTTAAAATGAGTAGTGCTAGGTTTTGAATCATGTTCTCTGTTTTCTGCTTGCAGCCTATAGATGAAAATGCCTTAGAGATGAGTTTATATTTGAGAACACAATTGTGTGCTAAATGCAAGAAATTAAATATGAAGGACACATCCCACAGATAGCTCTGCCCATAGGACCATCTTCGCTCATACGTAGACCTTTGCAACAAACAGTTCTAGCACTATACCTATGTAAAACTGCAGACATCAGAATTTCTTTCTGTTGCAAAGCAACCCTGTAAGCCAACCCTAAAGAGAGCCTAACTTTCAGAGTGAAACTCGAGTAAGAAACTTGGATCATTAAAGAAAGTTGCAGGATAAAACACAGAGAATCACAGAAGCGTAATGTTGAATGTACCTTAGATATTTCCCCTGTTCACACTGTTGCTCTAAGACAGAATCACCTCTACTGATATAATTCCCAGCAGTAATTCAAATCTTTTTTTTAAGATTTTCACTGGCCACAGCCTTCCTAGGCAATCTCTATCAATTACACTGGCAAGGGATTTTTGCTACCTCATAGCTCATAATATCCACTTGAAGATTCTTTACTGCACTTAAACTCATTACTGTTTGATCTACTGTGACCTTGGGATTATTTCCAATTAGGGCATGTTCCTTCTCTGAAACACAGTTCTAAAAAGTCATTCTTTATTTTGGCTGAAGCCATATCAGAGATAAGGAAAGCAAAGTAAAATTTATTACATTCTCTCCTTCATACTTCCTGATAAGCTGTTTCCATTTTAAACAACAGCATGAAACTGCTTCTGTTTATGACACGTTACATCCACTTCAAACTCGTTTTTGAGAAGATATCTATTTAATTGTTCAGACACTGTACTTTGCACTTACCCATATCATTCTTTCAGATCATATCTTTATGTGATTTGCAAATTTAGTAAGATTATTTTCCATTCCAACATTTGTGTCTTCAGTAAAACTATTGAATTGGAGATAAGCAATGGGAGAATCTTGTGTAAATCTACTTGACATATCATTATATTGAGTTAGTCAACTTGTTTTCCATTCTCCTTATGAGAATGTAATCATGACCATGTTTCTTGTATAGTTTATGGAATGTTCATGCAAGAATACTGAAAGTATTATTAAAGTTAAGATAAATGACCTCAGTAACTTTTCTCCACCCAGCCTGCCATCCTGTCTAGAGGGAAATTAGATTAGTTTGACGAAATATGTTCTTAGAAAACAAAAGTCACATTGGCTGCCATCTGCATGTCACTTCCTCCTTATTTTTCAGGTATGTACAAGCAGTTCATCTGAACATCTTTTCCAGAGTATTTTGGGCACCTATCTTATTAATTGTATCAACCATTTTATCACAACTGTCTTGTTTAGTGAAGATTGCTAAGAAAAATGTCATCAAACACATTCATGTTCAAATTCCCCTACAGTTTTCCTCTCTGTTAAGTAGACCAGTCTTTGATCATCCTTTTTTACTCTTGATAGAACAAATTTAAGAACTGTTTTAAAGTATGAAATTATTATTGTAAGTAAATAATCGAAATTTTTTTTTCCAGTATCACTACTGGACATTTGCACCTAATTCTGTGCCCTGTTGATCTGTCTGTATAGGTTTTTTTTGTTTGTTTGTTTTTGTTTGTTTGTTTTGTTTTGTTTTTGTTTTGGATGTATTGACATATTCCTGCAGGTTTTGTTTGCTTGTTTATTTTTCAATTTTCTCTGTGATTCTTAGCAGGTATGAATGTCTTTTCTTCCTCTTCTGAAAATATTTGACCACTATATGCTGTTAGAACACTGTTCTATTCTTGACCTCGATAGTGAAATAACATCAGCATCCAGCTGAGTCCAGCAGCCAGCTTTTTCCTAGCTGAATGGCCAGTTTTTCACTGGCATGCTATGGGCTCTTCACCTGTTCAGATTCTGTGCATTTTGCTCACTGCTATGAGCAAACGATACAAACGATCTTCATTTTGGCAAACAAGATAGCAAGAGTGAATGAATAGCACAGCTGTGTTGTTTCCTTTTCTCTGTAGGATTTTAATAAGAAAGGAGCTGCACAAATACAAAATCTCCAGCAGTAAAAGAACAAGCCATCCCTTCCCCCACCCAATCCACAAGGGAAGGGAGGGGAAGGGAAGGGACATGTTGCAACCTCCACTGCTAATACAAGCTGGGGTGGGGCAGAATTGAGTGCAGCCCTGCCAAAAAAGACCTGGGGGTTCTGGTGGATGGGAAGCTGGATATGCACCAGCAATGTGCCCCCATACCCAGAAGGCCAACTATATCCTGGGTTGCATCAAAAGAATCACGGCTAGCAGGTTGAAGGAGGTGATCCTGCCCCTTTATTCTACACTCTTGACGCTTCACCTGGAGTACTGCATCCAGATGTGGAGTCCTCAGTGCAGGAAATACACAGAACTATTGGAAAGCATTCTGAGAAGGGCCACAAAAATGACCCATGGAATGAAACACCTGTCCTATGAAGACAGGCTGAGAGAGCTGAGGCTTTTCAGCCTGGAAAAGAGAAGCTCTGGGGAGATCTGGTAGTGGCCTTTTGGTATCTGAAGGGGAGCTGCAGGAAAGTAGGGGACAGACTTTTTAGCAGGGTCTGTGGTGACAGAGCAAGGAGAAATGGTTTCACACTCAAAGAGGGCAGATTTATGTTAGATATAAGGAAAAAATCTTTTACAGCATGGGTAGTGTGGCACTGGAACAGGCTGCCCAGAGATGTGGTCTTCTGTCCTTGAAGACTTTCAAGGTGAAGCTGGATAAGGCCCTGGGCAACCTGATCTGGCTGTTCATTGCAGGGACGTTGGACTATTTGGCCTTCAGAGGTTCCTTCCAACTCTATGATTCTGTGATTCTACATTAATTCCAATAGCCGAATGACCAGCTGCTCTCCAACTCAGTTCAGTTGTTGATATATGAGATGCTGCAATGCTGACAGAGCAGAAAAAGGCAACATGTCTTTGAGGAAAACTACAGATTTTAGAGACTTAATAGTCTGAGGAACTGAGGTGTGGATTTCTTAAGGTACTTCGTACCTTTTTTGACATTGATGGGAATTAACATTTTTGAGGATCTGATGTTTATGACTCAAACTCCAAACAATGTGGGGCTTAATGGTAGGAAGAATTAGATTGTTGACATTTCTAACTCCAGAGGACTCACACTCCAGAGGTATCACACTAAGACATTAGGAAAAATTGGGAATGATTAAGGAGTAGAGCCAAATTCACCAATTGAAATCTAACTCAGTAATGTGGTAATTCAAATCTTCATACTTGTACACTTTTATGAATATTTTCATGAACCTTTAAATCCTGAGTTTTTGGATCTTGACTTTCTGCATGTTGACATACTTAGATTACAGAAACTGGACTTAGCTCAGAACCCTATCCAGCTTGGGCTACCAGTAGACTAATTGTGGAATATCTATTCCAGTAGAGTCTCAATCTGTCCTGTAAATAATGCAGAATACCTGCTGTATATTGTGCAGTATTCTTCATCAGCTGTGAGATTGATTTTACCTTTCAGTGTTTTTCTTCCATGAGCTCTTCCTTTCAGAAATAGTCAAATATCAGTGCATATGCAGAATGAATCACTATAGAAGTCTTTTGAAAATGCAAGAAAACATGAATTCACAAGATGAATGCACTCATACCAATTACATTTAACAATATTTGAAAAGCCTAATAAAATCTCTTTCACATTCTAAGTTGCTCTAGGTAAATTACTAGAGCTGGAGTGAGCGAATTGCTTTATAAATAAAAATCCAACTTTATCCTTCAATCTAATGATTTTCTGAGGTTTGAAACCGTTATAATTTGTCTTTAAGAATTCTTCTTTTGTTCTGTGTTGAATGTGTAGCTTTTGGCTGAAGCTTTAAAGAAGTTATATGAAATTGCTTATTGAGAACCTGTATGATTACGACATCTTGAGCCCAGTAATTGTGACATGCACAAACTTATCCAAAGTTTGTGTGAACATTTTGGGTAAGCATATCAATATTCATGTAAAAGAGAAAGTTCACTTTTCATATTTGTTGCAGCAGTAGTCAGTACACTGGTTGGTATGTGAACAAGGCAGTCTAATAGGTTTTTGTTGCTGTCAGAAATACTGTCCTTCTCTCTCTCTCTTTCATTTGATTACACAGACAAGCAGCATATTGCATCCATTTTCAAATGAAGTATATATGACATAATTTAAAGACTGAAGGGCTGTAGCTACAAAATAAGACATTATCAAGTTGCAGCTTCACCTCAAGGAACAGACTTGTTATATGCTATTTGTCTTTTCCATCAGTCTTCAGGGTAGAGGAATTAGGAGTACTACTTACCTGCCAGAATGACAAGATCACAGCAAACTCAATTAGACTAAAAGTTCATTAACGCACACTTTAAAACACAGTCACATTACTTTGTGTATTCACAAAGAAAAGACAACATACACTATTGTGATTCCCATTTATTATATTCCTGAGTTTGCCATATTCATGGTAGTTATGAATAAAAACTGAGTGTATGTGATCTTGGTACTTATGCATGACTTTGCACTTAGAAGCGGAACAGTATCATCTTCAAAATGCAGCCTGTATTTTTAGAAGTATTACAACTGAGCTAATTTGAATCATGTCTTTCCTACAGAAGAATTCTGTAAGCTCTTCAGGAGGAAAATTAAATATCTGGCCACTGTTTCATTTGCATTTCCTTACTCCAACAGTTTCCATAATTGGATTATTTCTGAACGAAAAACCACTAAGATATTTTATTTAAACAATAGGAATTGTGTTTATCAAGGAAATGTTTATTTTAGAAAGTCCACAGTAACAAAGAATAAAAAAAGTCTTACAGTTTACTATTTCTAAGAGTATTGTCTCCAGATAAGAGGTACCTAATCTGTTTAGTTGGATTTCTTCTAAAGGTATATAGATTGTAATAAGGTTAGTTGGAGGAAGGTGTCCTAAAGCATTCAGCTCATCTTCTCAACAAGTGCTCTTACTGGTCTCTTCCAAGAATATGTTTGAGTATAATTAGTTAGGAAATCCATGTAAGAAGATTTGAATGCATGGGCCTTCTGGGCCCATTGCCCAATTAATCCAACTACTTTCTTCTGTCCCATTCGGTCTGCTAATCACAGAACAAACAAACAAACAAAAACTACAGCTCTGGACATTAGATCAGCTCTAGCATAGATAATCCTAACAACTGGTTTCTCTTCTCAACATTTTCACTGATATGACATTAAGTTTTTTGCCTTGTCTCATTTTCTTGTGCAGACACTCACAGCGATGAAAGTAGAGCTGGCTGGTTAGAGATTTTTGTTGTTTGTATTTTGTTTAGGTTTGTTTATTTTGATTAGGTTTTGCAGGAGCAGGGAAGTGATTGGCCCTCTGTGCTCAGATCTGCTGAGGCTGCACCTTGAGTACCAAGTTCAGTTTTGGCCTCTTGCTGCAGGGAAGACATTGAGGCCCTGGGATGTGTCCAGATTAGGGCAACTAAGCTGTTGATGGGTCTGGAGTGCAACTCGTATGAAAAGCATCTGAGGGAATTGGGATTGTTTAGTCTGGAGAAGATGAGTCAGGGGAGGCCTTATAGCTCTTTATAACTACCTGAAAGAAGGTTTTGATGAGGTAGGGGTTGGCCTCTTCTGTGTAATTAGCAATGGGACTAGAGGGAATGGCCTCAAGTTGCACCAGGGGAGATTCAGGTTGGATGTTAGGAAAAATTTCTTCTCCAAAAGAGTGGTCAGGTGCTGGAACAGACCACCACCAGAGAGGTGGTGCAGCCATTGTTTCTTCAAGTATTCAAGAAATGTTTAGATATTCTACTGAAGAACATGGTTTGGTGGGGAAATGTTGGTGGTAGGTACACATTTGGACTGGATTATCTTGGAGGTCTTTTCCAGACTTGGTGATTCTATGATTCTATGGGTGTTTTAAAGGGATTCTATGGGATTCTAAAGGGTGTTTTTGCACTAGAATAGGGCAGTGGTAATGACACCAAGCTGCTGAAGTTCAGGAAGCATCTGAATTATGCTCTCAGTCACAGTCTGATTTTTGGGTGGTCCTTGTGTGAAGCCAGGAGTTGGATTCGATGATCCTTGTGAGTCCCTTCCAACTTGAGACATTCTATTTTCTATTAGTCTGATCTTAAAATTCCTCAGTAATGGAATTCCATAATGGAATTCTATAAACTGTTTAGCTAATGTACTCTAAATAATAGTATTATCATCTTTTTTTTTCTTTTCATTCCTAGCTTAAGTCTTCTCTCCTTCAATTTATACCTACTGTTTGTTCCTCCAACCCAAATGGACACTGAGAACAGTCTGCTTCCTTTGCTTTTAAACAACTGAAAACTGTTACCAAATTAGCTCTTCTATTAAAGAATAGAAGATCTATTATTCTATTATCAAATTAACTCTTCTACTAAAACAAAAAGCAATAGCATGATAAATAAGTTCTAGCTCTTAGGTTTTCAGGTTCTGGAGACTATTATCGTTTGAATAGTAGATAAATAAGAAGCTTGATTTATTCACTTTGTTCATTATTTCTGCACATTAAAATGAATTCTAGTGCAATTAGACAGTGAGATTACTCTCTATCCAGTGGATATTCTGAAGAGTTTTGACTGAAGAGTTTCTGAAAGTAGCATCTTTACGTTATTCTAAAAGTAATTAGATTTATATTTGGAAAGAATCTGAGAAAGGAGTGCCTCACTAGCTGTAGTGCTGGTTACTCCATTCTTTCAATGACCAGTTATTTCTCTGCTGACTATGTAAGGATTTGCTAACAGAAAAGTTGTGGGAGTAATGAATGTATTGGTAGAGGTTTTCCTGTGTGGGTAAAAGTGAAGTATGTGCAGCATAGGTTTACTATATGGGGTATGCTATCCAGCTGCAAGAAGTCCCACTTCATTCTGGACAAGAGAGAAGTTGAAATTTATGTCTTCATATCTATACTTGAACATTTACAGTTGTATATTTAAAACTACTCAAGTTGTTTGAGTGTTCATTTCCTTGAGGAAAATAATGAAAATTAACTGACATCATCAGCCTCATAAATACCTTTTAAATTCCACTATTAAATTCACTTCTGTGTTTTCAAATGGTGGAAACCTATATTACATTTTAAAACTATTTATTGATCTTTGTTCCCAAATCTGAGTCCAATTTTAAGTTCATTCATTGAAAATTGTCTCTCATTTGAAGCTCTTTCTAAAGCAGCTTCCTATGGAAAAGCTATTTTCTTTTGTTTCAGGGTAAAATAACATGGAAATTATTATTTTAAAGAAAGAAGGGCAATAATACAACAGCACTGATGAGTTTGGAATACTTCATTACTATGCAGTATCGTTCCTGCATACTTTTGTAAATAATACTGCTTGAAATATTCTTGATGTTAATCAACACTTATCTTGTTCATAGCTCTCTAGGGAATGAAATCTTAGCAGGAAGTCTTCATGATTGAAAATAGTTTTAAATTTTCACTATACCTTTTTTTATTCCCATTTTATATTCATCTTTCTTCCTGTCCTCTGCAAACACACACACATAGCACATGCACACACACATACACACACATTTGTGATGGAAAGACAGAATCACCAGCAGATTGGATTAGAGAAGTCCAAATGTAATTAACAAAACAAAACAAAACAAAACAAAAAAAAAAGGCTCAGATATGGAGCTATGGCTGCCAAATAAATACCTGTGTTTTACCCAGGAAGAATACAAATACAAGGTATGACAGACTCAGTGAAATAATTAAGGAGACACATATGGCACTTAAAGACTGGAGCAGTCTGATATTCAGCTAGTGTTAAAGAAAGAAGGAATTGAAATATAACAGATTGGATCAGCTTATTTAAATACTGCTTATGGTAATTAGCTGTTTGACATTATTTTCTTAGAGATGCAGTGGTTGCTAACCACAGCACAATGAAGATTTGTGTAAACCTCCAGGGCAGTAACATAGTCTCATAATGGAAAAAGGCTATGTAGATAACATTAATTCCTTCCCATGGAAAGAAGTCATTAATGATGAATTCCTAAATCTTTTAAAAACCAAAGCGTCAAAGAGAAAAATTTCTGGATTTATTTATCTCTTATTTAATGTGACTTATCCTTAGCCTTTGAAATGCTGTTTGATTCAATAAAAACATACATGATTTTTTTAAAGATGTTCACTTTTCATTGCTTATCTTTTTTTATCTTTGTATGCTTCAGGGCTGTAATTTTACTAGTAGAATTTCTTGTAGAATTACTTCATAGCATTACTTATCACGCAGGATATACAGCTAAAATGACTGAAGGTGGGGAGAGGAGAGAGACTCAGAACTTGCTTAGTATGTTATTAACTTAGTATAGTCTCCTACTGTATTTTTGGTGGTGGTGATTTTTTGTTGTTGTTTTTCTTTTGTTGTTATTGTTGTTGCTTATTCCATGTCAGCAGTGCCTCACAAACCTTAAGACACTTCCCTGCTTTTACAAAATGGTAGTATATCTTGGTCAGAAGATCAGCATACACAAGCTAAGTTTAGAAAACAAATCATTTCTCAATACCTCTCAAGTTTATATCCCTTTTAAAATGTATCTTTCCCTAGTCAACATTGCCACATTCTATTGCAGAAAAGTCAATGCTAGAATAAAACATTTCAGTTGGATGGAAAAGCTGAAAAATATATTTACAGGAATTTTTTTTGAGATGTTTGGAATTCCAGTATTTATGTAGTATGGAAATTTGATTTTCTGGCTAATTGCAAAATCTCTAATTTACCATTCACACAGGGCATGGAGGTAACAGTTTATCTCACAGCTAGTGGTCCAAAGACCAATGTATTCTGAATCAAAATACACTGAAATGTATGCAATATCCCTTTCTTAATCTGTTTTTACAGATATATTTACCCCATAGTGATCTGGAAAAAAAAAACAAACAATCACCGCTATTCAGTTTTCTGTACTTACAAAGAACTTCTGCAAAAGGCATTCCTTCCTTTTCATGCCAGTTATCCACAATGAAAAGTGACCATAATCAGATCCATTTTATTCCAAAAAGTACTTAGCTACTGTGACCCTGATTCTAGACTCCAGGATGTGTGTATATTTTAGGCAATTTCCCCAGCTGTTCAGCAATATGTTTTTATTTTCAAAGTGAAAACTGGGATCAAAAAAGTATTCCCTGTTGAAATAAATTCAATTCATTCCCATCCCTCTGCCAAAATGTAACAGAAATCTCTTATATGGCTATTGAGTTCTCAGCTGCCATATACAGTAGTATATCTTTTTAAGTGTGAACTTAACACCCCAAAAAGGCCCACTGCTGTCTCTATTTAAATGAAGATGTTGAGGTGAAGTACCAATTGAACAACGAAGTTCTACAAATCTTCTACTGACAAAAGTGTACCCTTGGTTTTGCCATCCTTTCTCTACTGTGTTGTATTTTGTACACTGTGTGGTACCACCGAAAGCTATAGGAAGATACTCTGAGGCAAATATTTCTCACCGTGTTTTAGTGTAGCGTAACCAGGACTTCAGTAAATAGTAGTGAATAATGGAAGACATTTTTAAAGAAGAAATTTTCTCTCTCCTCACTTTTTCCTCCATGCAGGTATCACTGGTATGGATTTCTTGTTCTGTGTAAAGCACAATAATTGCATGTCTGGCACCTGTAAAATATCTAGCTAGACTAACGAGGGCCATTCACACGGTGATATTCATGTGTTCATAACTGCATATATACTTATATGCAAGTATACACAGAGCCAAATTCAATCCCTTAAAATACCTATGTGAACAACACCATGATGGAATCATCATAAAATAATTAAGGTTGGAAAAGACCATCTGTATATTAGCAACAACTGTCCAATACTCATGTCAGTTACAGTCCTACTAGTATATTCTCCAAGTAAAAAAAATCCTCCAAAGTATTTTTTATTTAGTTTCTCTTTGACTGTGTTCTCTGACTTAAACTTAACTACAAAATTCATTCTAAATATGTTATATTTATATTGTATATGTTGTATGATGAGATGAGGAATCTATTCTTTCCTACATTTCATTTGGTCCGTTAACCTTTTTTTTTTTTTTAATTGTTTTAACCTACCTTGTTGCTGTTGTTTTAACACACAGAATTGTATTAATATATTTTTCTTTCACTGACATAAAGGTTCCATTGAGTATTTGTTATTTTTTAACACTGTGACTTATCTGCATGCTCTGGTCACCTTTTGTATATAAGATATTCTATTTGATGAAACCCATGAGCATAATTATATTATAATGAAAAATAAAACACAAAATGCCTGATGAGAGTTAGAGCAGGATACTAATAGGTTGGCTGAAGTTTTAATCACATTCCATGCTATTTTCTGTTCTGCCTATGGTACCTATCACAAGGGTCACAAAGTATTTCGGAGACAACATTTTTTATTTGGTTGGTGTTTTTTTTTTTTTGCATTTTTAGTTTATTCTTTTACTGTAATGAAAAGCAGAAATTCCACTTCACTTAGATTTATAAAGAAGGGTTCTTTATAAAATTGCACTGTTAATTTTTTTTTTAATAGAATTTCTAATAGAATTTTAATAGAATAGAATTTAATAGAACATATAAGACAACTAGACAGAGATCATTTGCACATTCATTGTGCAATATTTCAGGACCTGTCTAATGAATATATCACATGGATGTTTAAATGTATATATACACCTGTGTCTGCACTCCCATATATCTGACTATTAGTCACTTGAGCTGGAGAATGAAAACAGCTGAAGATTGTTCTTCACTTGTAGAAAGATGTCCTTTATTTATTGCAAAATAGATATTATGCAAAGCTAACACTAGTGCAAATTTCCTACAGAGTCTTAAGAAGGCTATCAATGTGTCAAATTGATTGTTTATATCTGTGGAACTAAATAATGTGAAAGATGCAAAATTTATTATCTGTGCTTCTAAAATATCATGGGCAGCTGACAGATTTGTTCAAAAGCAAGAAGAAGAGGGTTTATACAGGTTCGATAGGCATGCTTTGCAGCACATTCTGGAAACATTCTACCTTGCAGTATGATCAAAGCCCTCCTTCTTCCCCCCCCACATTGCTTTCAGGCAAACGAATCAGGCCTTGTTCTCTATGACAAAATCTCTTTTTTTTAACAAGTGTCTGAAACGTAGGGAAGGTTGGCAGGTGGTATATCATGATTCTGAAACACAATGAAACTTTATAAATTCTGTGCTTAGGAGAATATATCTTCAGGAAGAATTAAAGGGGAGGAAGGTATACAAAAACACATAAAATGAATGATAAATTAAGAAAACAGATTTAATTTGCATTGCCTTCCAGATGCAAGACAATCTATCTGCTGTCAGTATAAACATAAAATACGTAACACCCACATATGTGGATTCTGCTCCATCAAAAGAATAGTTCTAGTCTTTCTACCACCCTCCTTCTCACTCTACCCATCACTACTGCCTCTCAACAACTTAAGTCTACTTTATATGATGATAACTTTCTGGTCCAGGTATTGGACAGACTGACCAGAGATGTGCAGAGGAGATCATTAAATGTGTTAAGGTTGGAGGCAGCCTGGGCTGAAGTGACCACACCCTGGTTGAGTTTGTGATCTCGAGGGATGTGGGTCTGGCAAAGAGAGGCATCAGGACCCTGAACTTTGGAAGAGTGAACTTTAAGCTGTTGAATGGGCTGTTGTCCAAGATCCTCTGGGATGCTGTCTCTAAAAATAAATATTTGAGTAGAGCTGGCTACTCTTAAAGGATGCTTTCCTGAGAGCACAAGAGCTCTCTGTCCCTTTGAATAAGAAAGCAGGCAGAGTAAGTAGGAAATCAGCATGGCTTGGCAAGGACCTACTGGACATGCTGAGGGCAAAGAAAGGTGCGTACAGACTCTGGAAACAATGGTGTGTCGCCTGGGGAGAATACAGGGGTGCCGCCTGGACTTGCAGACGTGGGATCAGGAAAGCCAAGGTGCAGGCAGAACTGAAATTGGCGAGGGACGTGAAAAACAATAGGAAGACTTTCTACAGGTACATTGGCCAGAAGAGACAAAGTGAGTGTACCTGCTTTGGTAAATGTAAAAGGAGAACTTCAGCCTGGAGAAAAGAAGGCTGCAGGGTGACCTCATTGCAGCCTTTCAGTACCTAAAGGGAGACTACAAATCAACACTTTGAAAGAGGACAGAAGGACAAGGGAAATGGTTCTAAGTTGAGGGAGGGAAGATTTAGTTTGGATGTCAGGTGAGTTGCTTTATTATGAGAGTGATGAGGTGCTGGAACAGGCTGCCCAGAGAGGTTGTGGATGCCCCATCCCCAGAGGTGTTCGAGGCCAGCTTGTATGGGGCACTGGGCAGACTGGCCTAATATTAAATGCGGAGGTTGGTGGCCCTGCATGTGGCGGGGGGGTTGGAGATTCATGATCCTTGAGGTCCCTTCCAACCTTGGCCATTCTGTGATTCTATCTCCTGCCACTGTCTCCTCAAAATTACTGGCTTCAGATTGCCATATGTACAAACTATAGTTGGCAAGACAATCCATCTGAAGGCAGTGAGTAAGGTTAGATTTTCACAGGTACTTGTTGATTCACAGAGCTGCTGAAAGCAATGAATGAAACTGTTGAAAGCAGCTCATATTTCACAGGTGGGAGTCTTTTCCTTTATATTTTCTGTAGTAAAGAGTGCACTGGATTCTCCACAGAAACATAAGGATGAAGATGTTCTCCATTTGCTTTTCATTTAACATATCTTCCCTCTAAATCAGAGATTTCAAGGCAAAATCTATCATTCAAGTACACTATGAATTAACCATGCACTTTGGAATTCAGTGAGTTAGTAAAACCACAAGTGTATGTACTTCTCTATACTGTTTCTTTCTTCATCTGAGAAAAATATGAAACAAATGTTTGTTTGTTTGTTTTTCATAAAATTAATCACAGAGATGTAATTCACCCAAAGCTGCCAATAGCGCCTAGATTCTTTTGACTAAATTGCTTCATGAAAACTGTAATGGGAGAAACTGGGTTGTTTAGAGAAAAGAGAAGTTAGTTATGTGTGACCTGGGGAGACTCTTGGAAATCTTTATTAATGCAGCACAGGATGTTTATAAGGAAGATAGTATGAAGAGGTAGAAATTTCTGATGAAAATGCGTAAGCAGTGTTACAGAAAAAGCATTCTACAGTTCAGGAAAAAAGCAATCAAAATCAAACTAATAAATTAAAAAATTAGGAAATATAGTAAAATAAAAAAATGGGAAGACAGAAGGGGAAGAATGGACACATTATCACACCAGCCATTCAGTGTTATCTTTGACATCATTTTTCACCTAAACATTGTGACAGAAAAAGCTGAAAAAAAAAGGGAAATTGAACAGTGATAAATGTCCTTGTTGGTAACCTTGACAAATATCCCTACCTTCTAGAATTTCAACCTGCCTTATGAGATGCCATCACTTCTCAAACAGTTTCTTGCTTATCCTTTATTTTCTCAGGGATTGAACTCACTTTTCCATTTCTTGCATTTTTATTTTTTTTTTTTCTGCAAATTTCTTCATTTCAAGCTCTTGCTCAAACTTCCTTTGAGGTTCAGACAGTCAAGCACAGCTGTTTTTGATAATTTCAATATCTATTTACTATCAGATTTTTGTTTTAACTTGCAGTCATAGTAAGAAAGTAATGATAGGATGGGTAAAACTGTTTATTTGCTCAGCCAAAATTCAGCTTCTTCATTGCTGTGATAAGCTACTCATTTTCCATTCTGATAGATCATCCACTTATAAACAGAATTATTTTTTAGAAGAAACAAAGAACTAGGTTTACTGCCACCTCTGTATAACATAACCTCTTTTGAAAACTCTGCCAAATGTACTGTCAAGGTTAACTTGTATGAGCATGATTTGGAAATGTACTCCAGGACATTAAATTTCCTGTATGAATTCTTCTCCATGGACAGTCAACTTTCACAAACACAAGGGAGAAGAAAGGGTGAGAGAGATTGTGAATGAGAAGTAGAGTAAAAAAAAAAAAAAAAAAAGAGAGAATATGAGATAGATGAGTTAAAACAATGGAAATCAAAAAAAGATTGATTTTAGCCACAATTTTAGCCTCAGAATCTTCAGTGAGCAGATGTGAAGGGATTTATTTTGTAGTGTCTGCAAGATATGCTTCTTTTCTTCTCAGTATACATTTTTTGTTTGTTTGTTTGTTTTAGAAGAGTGTCTCTGTTCTGTTTCTTCTTAATCCATGGTGCATTCAGTAATTCTCTGTTACTGGAGATGGTTTGAACTTAGCCCGAAAACAATGAGTGAGAACAAAGGAAGCTTTATTATGTTTATTTTCATACAATTTCAGATTCTATTTACGGTTATACTATCTCAGACCTAACTGCAGTACACTGATATACCCATACAGTGTATTCACTGTGAGTTACTAAAATTAAGAGTAATTACATGTGCAACTGAAAGTTTCTGATTTTCTCTCGTTTTTCTAAACTTGCTTTTGAATGCGTACACCTTAATGGAAAAATCCAAAAGGTTGACATTAGCAAGCCATCTTCAGTTATTACAAAGCTTTCACTTGCTGACTTGCTTATTCTAACTGTTCAGAGTTAAATTCTGCTAGTAAAGGCAGTTAGTACATGGAAACAGAACATTAACTCACTGGGGCCAGATTCTGACAGAGCTACTCCCACTGAGTAAATATCCTTTATCCAGTGAATTTCATTGTGGAAATTAATATGAATATTCACTAAGCCAGCCATTTACTTAAGTGGAGAAATTCCACTGGTTAAAAATCAGTTTTACATTGTTATTATTCATTGTTTTGCATTACTATATATTACTTTACATTGCTGTTATTATAAGCACTATTTGTTTGCTATATATTGGAATATTTATAGTTGGAGTGGGGGGTATTTTTCTTGAAAAATATTTCCGTTTTCCATTCAGCTCTAATTATTCACTGTATATCAGAGCACCCAAGTGGGAGTTTTGTTTTGCGTTATGCCAGGAAATGGGTAAAAATAACTAGCAAGAGAACTCGCAGAGAAAGGTTTTGACTTGGCAAACCATTTAAGTGTACGCCTCATTTAAAATATGCAATTAGGCCTCTCCTGGAAACCCCAGATTTATTGCAGGAACTGGGTCTGAAATGCAACTGTTCTGTGCTTCGTAGGACTATGGTATCTTGTTGCTTGGCATAAATTAGAAAAGCATCAAACTATCACAGCAGATATTTATGGCCTGTTATCATCTGAGATGATAACTAGCAGCATTCAACATGCTTTTGGTACAATTGTGGAATCATAGAATCATAGAATGGCTTGGTTTGGAAGGGACCTCAAGGATCTCCAACCCCCTGCCACATGCAGGGCCACCAACCTCCCATTTAATACTGGACCAGGGTGCCCAGGGCCCCATCCAACCTGGTCTTGAACACCTCTGGAGATGGGGCATCCACAGCTTCTCTGGGCTATTCCAGTACCTCACCACTCACTGGTGAGTGAAGAACTTCCCCTGACATCCCATCTAAACCTTCCCTCCTTGAGTTTAAAACCATTTCCCCTTGTCCTATCACTATCTACCCGAGTGAAAAATCAATTGTGCTCCTTTTTGTAATCACCCTTTAAATACTGAAAGGCTGCAATGAGGTCACCCTACAGCCTTATTTTCTCTAGGCTGAACAAGCCCAGCTCCCTCAGCCTGTCTTTGTAGAGGAGGTGCTCCAGCCCTTTGATCATCTTCTTCAATCCACATGCAGAAAAGAAAAGACAACATATTTTATGAAGATCTCTTATGGTAAAGATATCGCTCCCTATATTCTATATGGCTGAAGTACTCCTTGAAACTGCTGAAGGCATTGGAGAGCTGTTGGTCAGTGTGAATTATATTCTTACATAGTATATTCCATGCAGAAGAGGAAGAAGGAAACTGTTATTTGTATAAAAGTACTGAGAAATCTTTGTCTGTAACTTGATTTTCTGAAACTGTATCTGAAGGCATTTAGAATTCAGTAAGTATTGACTGAAGAAACTTTGTTTAAGTAGCCAGAATAATTGTCCTGGGAACACTGACCACTTATAACACCAACCTCCCCATTTAATACTAAGATAATACTAATATAACTAAGATAAACCAGTCATAAACCTACTAAAGCTCCCCCTTCAGCATTTAAGGGGATGCAGGCTATCTCACTGGTTTTTTGTTTTTGTTTTTGTTTTGTTTGTGGAATAGTCACCACAGGTTTAAAATCAATGGTTCTTTACCCATGTTCAGGGTAAGATCTAGTTCACAGTGTCCATCCTCTTGCCTTGCCTGGGTTGCATTGAGTGAAAAGGAATTGCCTTGAGCCACACATAAAACATATGATATAGTCAGTGTATATAAGTAACAAAACTTGTTTTATATTTCTGTATTTTTATTAAAGTATAAAAAATGTTGCCACAAGAATATAAAACTGGTGGGTTGAATGCATATGTAATATTGATGGGGTCAAAGCAGTCCCTTGGAGCACTGCTGTTGTTTGAGCAGGCTGTGCAGACTGGTCTTCTGGTTCACAGCAGCAATGGGTTGGACACTCACCTCATGGGTAACCGGTGAACCAGTGGAGTTAAGAGCACAAAATCAGAGTTAGGAGCTCCTCCTTAAGGAATGTGTTCAGCACTTACATCTCTGTCCCCCCGCTCATTCCCACTCCTGAATGTGCAACCAGGGCCTCGCTCCCTGCTCCTCATCAGAATGGAGCATAATCTGAAGAGACAAACCAGTTCACTGTCAATATCACATTCTAGCACCCTCTTTAGGGAAGCTCAAGTGCAATCTTTTAGGCAGATTATTGAAGCCTGCCTGTGGAAAGGTTTTTGGCATGGATGAGTTTTCACTCCAGTGGGTGTTGGAGAGTTTCAGATTTTTCCTGTGTAAAAGAACAGATGAATTAGCGAGCAGCTTGTAACTCTTACAGCTTTAGTTTTCCCTTGGCTGTCAGTGAATTCAAGAAAACAGCTGCTAGATTCCTGACAAGTGGTTCACATAGCTGATATAATTTAGTTTCTCTGCCAAAAAACCCCTCTACTTTTCTATTTAATTGAATCACAGACTGGTTTTAAAGTTTTTATCAGCTGCAATGGGTAGGACGAGTTCTGTAAACATCATTTTCCAAGACTCTGTGTAATTTGCCTCACTGGTCTATTAAAATGCTGAAACAGATTTTCAAAGGATTTTTAAAACTTCTGCTAGGCTACTTTCCCTCTCCCCTATCTCCCTATCTTGCAAAAATGTTTGAAATAAATGGGCTGTTCTCAAAGATTAATAAAGTAAAGGCAGTTTGCTTTTGGGTCACCTGAATTCCTCTCAAAAAATACACTGCTGATTTCTTACCATTTTATAATTATAGGACCGTGGAAGTAGCTTGGTCGCTATTTTTTTATATAAAATTTCAAGTTATTAGAACTTGTGCCACCTTACTATATACTTTGCTACATGTGATACCAGTTGTTTGAGGTATAAATTCCTGTTATTCATAACCAATATGCTCTTTTATCTTCCCCATAGCTTTGTCTTTGCTTCTGATGGCTTAGTTCCAGCTGACACTGTTGTTTTTCTTCATAGTGCCTGACATGATGCTATGTTTTGGTTTTAAGACAAAAACAATGCTGATAACACACCAATAGTTTAGTTGTTGCTGAACAGTGCTGTACAGAGCCAAAGATGTTTAGTTTTTTCATTTTCTTGTACTGTCCTGCCAGTGAGGCACTAGGGGACCCCAAGGAGGTGTGAGGGACAGAATCAGTACATCTGATCTGAACTGGACAAAGGGATATTCCATACCATATAACATCGTGTGGAAGGAAAGTTTGAAAAAGATGGGAGTTCATCAGGCTTCCTGTCATTGGGGTCACTGGGCTACCTCAACATCAGTCAGCAGGCGGTGAGCAATTGTCTGTGCATTGTTTGTTATATATATACATTTATATATATATATTTGTCATAACTATTATCCTTTTTTTTTTTCCTCCCTTTTCCTTTTCTCTATCTTAGTAAATAGCTCTGATCTCAATCCACGTGTTCTACTTGTTATTTTTTTTCTTTTGATTCTCTCCCTCTTCTCACTGTAAAGAGAGGAAGTGAATGAATGTCTGCCTGATGCTTAGCCACCTGCCAATTCAAACCAAAACAGCCCTTGATATTTTGCTTGGTCTTCAGCATTGGGAAATAAGGGTGTATCAAAATGTGCATAATGCAGCTATATCAGGAGCTTCAGTAACCCTCAGCAAGTTTCTGCAGTGCAGTATGCAGTAGGCCTGTTGTTAGTAGACAAGTATGGCAGTAGCATTGGCAAAGAAAAAATAACGAGTGTAAATTTTCCCATTATTACCTCTAGAGGTATTTTATGTTCCTATTTGAAAAACAACTACTCTAAAGCACATTTTTTACCCCACCACCTTATCCTGCTGGACACCATTTAGATTGGCCTCAGAAAAAAACAGTGACAAGCAGTTTGTGAGAAGCTAAATCCATCTTAAGATTTTCCAGCTTCCCCACAGCAGCTCTGACAGATCTGCAGAGAATGGTGATGCATTCACAACTGGTGTTTCTGCAAAGCTGTGGTGCGTTTCTTTGTATTCAGAAAGCCCTAGTGTGCCTTCTTTGTGATTAATAGTTCAGCAGGACTTCTGGCAATTTTCTTCATTTTTTTTCTCTTCCTCTCCAATTTAACTGCTGTCTAGGAACATCTAGCAACATCTCTCTCCAATGACATTTTGCTGAAAGCACTGGGTGATTTGGAACAAAGCTTCCCGTTGAGAAGTTTATTGACGACTACAGCAGACGCAAGCTTCTCCTTCCCTCTCCCTCCCCCCCCTTTCTTTTTTTCTTATTAAACATAATTAATTCACGTCACTGGTGAGCTTCTAATACTTGTCATGATCCCAGCCCTCCAAAAATTGAAGAGAGAATGATTAAGAAGCAGTTTGGATTAAATGTTAATAGTTGTTTGGTTATTTATCCAATCTCCCAAAGAAATACTAAGAATTACTTCAAGGAAATGGGATTGCTGGATACAGAAATCCTTAAGCTAGCAGAAATGAGCATGAGGTTAGACCTGATCAAACCCATCTGAAGTACAGCCATGTGAGAAAACAGCAATCAGCTTTGCTCTATATTCATTTTCAAAGTTGCTGGCTAGCCCATATAAACTAACCTCCAAAAGAAATCTTGTAAAAGTTACTCAGCGGCCCTTGGCAGAACTGAATCAAGTGGACCCATTCAAGAATATGATCAGTGGCACATAAGACAAGTTGGTTAACTTACCCAAAAATTTTTGACAGATTTTCAAGATAAGCCCGTCTTTCACATTGCTAAGAAGAAGTAATGCCTGCCTGTCCAAAGCAGAGCTGCCTAGCAGTCAGGAAAAGTAGAATGACACTTGATGATTCCTTCCTCTCTTCTCCTGATATCAGTAATCCTGTAAATGTTGTCTGCTTTCAGGACTGAAGACTTCTTGGAAGACCACTTGGAGTATATACCCTTGGAAGCAAGCTTTCTTGCATTTCTGATTTGGGAAAGAAAATCAATGGGCTTCGCTTCAGTACTGATTTGATTTTTCACAGCTTGGACTTAGATGTGTTTTCTTACCTGGGAAAAAATACGTGCATTCCTATTGGTTATCTTGTGATGAGAAACTTCCCAAAGGACCAATGGAACTCTGAAGCAAGTCCCAGCCGCCAAGCAAAACTCTTGCTGAGCCATTCTGCTCATTTTTGGATGTTTGTTTTTTAAAATAGCTACTTTTCTACAGGGAAAGAGGAAAATTGCCACAGGAACAAGTTGTCCCCACAGTAAACTTTTATTGTAGTGTAATGGTTTCCATCAATAGGTTAAAATAAAAAAGAAGGGAGTTAGAAGGGAGTTAATACTAATTCAAGAGTCATTAAAACTCAGGCATTGACATAGTTCCCTGTCACAACACTAATTTTAAAAAATGGGCAGTAAAAATATATTGAGTTACTTTCCCTATTAAAGCAGTAAGTATCTAAGTGAGAGGAGTATGGGAAGATGTGTAATGCAGATCTCTAAACCAAACATAATTCATTTTGAAAGTTCTGAATAGAAACACCACTGCATTTATGTGTCAATGAGGAAAATGTGACCTAACAAAAAGTTTTAACATTATTTTAATCATTTAACATAGGGGCATTCTTCGCCTCAGTGATTCATTTAGGTTAAGATCATGATTTCACTACACTGTTATCAATAGAAACTGGACTCTGATGCCTCAGCCCATCTAAAACAGACACGTTCCAGATCAGAAGGATTAGCTAAGGGATTAGGGATCCAGTTTGAATGAAATGAACCTGCCTAGTGTTGGAGGCAAGGCTTTTTTTCTAATGGCTTCTAATGGTAGTCATTAGAAAGTGGTAGACTTCCTAAGAGTAAGAGAGTTGAAACCAAGTTAAGCTCACTTAGCTACAAAGACAGAGAGAGAAATCCATTCTTGAATAGTAAATGGATTGACCTTATAATGAAAATTTATACTTTCTGTTAACTTCCTCACTGAAAGAAATAATTTTCAGAATGAAATACATCTTTCAAATGTTTCAAAATATATTTTGTGACAGTACACAAATATCTCTGGAGGAGTACCTGTGGGATCAGAAGTCTGTGAACACAGGAAATCCATACCTGATTAAGAGAGATAGTATGTTCTTCATTTCTGCTTGCAAGAGATTATTACTTTTCATTCCTTTGTGATTGCATATGTCCTATTCTTACAAAGTGAGGTGCCAGGATCTCTGGCAGCATCAGAAGAAGAGTCAAGTCATGGAATGTGAGTCATGTCTTCACAGACAGATTACTCCGTGTTCTGGTTCTATCAAAGGATGCAAAATGATAAAATTGTATTACACTGAAAGGTCAATTCTTTCTCCTTCAGGAAGGAAATGTGGAATCTGATTAGCAGGTTAAAGTCACTTATGATAAAGGAAAAGAAATGTACTATTAGCTGGTGTAGTCACTCAAAATAATGTGAAAGGTTAAATGAAGGATTGCTCGGCAGCTGATAGATATTTAAGTTATCATACACAAAGCCATGTAGTAGTGGCTTTGTCCAGACAACAGTAGGAATATTGGCAAAATTCACTGACTATGGCACTTACACACTTCTTATTCATTCATCTGTAGTCCTGATGTGAGTTAGATATGTATCACACCTAATTCAATTAGCCAAAGGACTCACCATGCAGGGAACAAAGAGCATAACAGTAGTGTATGAAGAATTAATTCAGTTGATTAGAAATGTTAGAAAAAAATGTTTCAGGTCTTCTAGCCCTAGCAGTCATAATTCTATATTCCAGATTGCTTCAGGATCATTAATGTAAGCTCTGGCTGTTTGCTGATAAATCTGTCTGAAATGAAATCCTAGGTTACTTCACTAGTAATGTCCTTTTTACAGCCCCTAAACATTGCTGAAAAGAGCCTGTCACAAATATTTCACATTCATCTTCCATTAGGGCTGTAGAAAATCACGTTGGTTTTTTTTTTTTTTTTGGCCATTAAACATGTAAACAGTACTAAGTATAAAAAATGACAGTAGGGTGAGGGTTGGAGGGAGCAGAGGGCAAAGGATTTTCACAGTGCAGAGCAGTAGACTGGATGGGTTAAAATAGGAGTCTTACAAGAAAGTGCAGGCAATGATTTTTTCCACAGTGCTTGTTCTGTGGAGAGCTATGAGATATCAGTACTGAAAACTCTGAACTTCCTCTAGTATTGGAAACACAGTGTATTTAATTGCAACAAAATGAACTTCTGTGGAAAAGAAATGGTGATTAAATGGTCCTGGTGCAAGGAATCAGCTATATGCATGGTACAGACTGCTGTGCCCTCTCTACATAGAGAAACGATATTGGATGTTTTATATCTAGCTCAAGGGTTTAGAACACTCTTTCAATTCAAAAGTTCAACACTTGAGTATTATTGGATTACCTGTGCATTCAGGCTGATTTGTGGAAAAAAAAGAGAGCAGGCAACATTCATAAAAAGAGCAAAAATGTCATGAAGATTTGAGACAAACAGTCACAAGGAGACTGTTCCTATTGTTTAGTGCCTGTGTGTGTTAAAGAACAAATTCCTTTTTTCTTCATCCCACTCCTGTTGCAGTTAGAAGGCCCTTTTACTCACAGCTTTTCATGCACACTGATCACCAACATTGCCAGAGAGGAAAATCTCCATGAAGATCCCTCTCACCTTCAAGAGATTAAGAAACACAAATCATACCATTTATTGTTGCATGTCTCAGGACCTAAACTGCAGACGTATTTGTGGGTACAGAAAAGACATAATACTTTACCACAGTGTATTTTGCAGCAACTAATCATAGAATCATAGAATCGTTGGAGTTGGAAGGGACCTTTAAAGGTTATCTAGTCCAACTCCTCTGCAGTGACCAGGGAAATCTACAGCTAGATCAGACTGTTCAAGCCCCATCCAGCTTGACCTTGAATATCTCCAGGGACGGGGCTTTCACCACCTCACTGGGCAACCTGTTCCAGTGCCTCCTTATTGTAAAATACTTCTTCCTTATATCCAATCTAAATTTCCCCTCTTAAACCACTTCCCCATTGTCTATCACAACAGACCCTGCCCAAAAGTCTGACTCTTTCTTTCTTATCACCTCATTTTAGATGATCTATCTACTGAATTAGCCTTCTCTATGCAGATCTGGTGTCCTCTACATTTTTCCTATGAATCTCTTATGTCTGGACGTAGGACATCAGATCAGCTGCTCCAGTGTCATATAAGTTACTTTATAACACCTAGGGATGGCAACAGGGAACATCAATTGCCACTTTGCATGGGAGAAAACTCAGAACTGTGACAAAAGTTTAATTCTTAATATTTCATTTCTCACATATGCAGAATTTACGCAGTAGTCAAGGAAGTGATGGATGAGAAGGTTTTCTTATACCAATCAAGAGAAAGGCTGTTTGACACACCACTTTTTGAACAAGTTTGCAGGAGGCGATACTCACTGATTTCCTGTTGTTTGTCGGGGCAGAGGCGCCATTCTTAACATATAGTCTGCCTCATGTTCCTTTCTCCCTGGTGCATGGTCAGACAGCTGGGAAATTAAGATAAAAAGTTGAAAATGGTAATTATTATAGAAAGAACCTCTTAGAAAAATGGAAAACATCTATCCTTGTGACAGTTCATTATGAGACTTACTACCACTTAGAAGCTGTAAAAATTTTCACAGTTTCATACAAAACAGGAAGATAGATTGCAAGGACAACTAGAATCCAGAAAAAGAATGCACATTGCAATGCAGTATCTTTAACTGTGGATTTTATGCCAGAAAATACCACAGTTTCCATTTAACTATAATTTCAAATGCAAATATTGTTCTTAGAATGAAGCAGATGTTGGGCTTTTTTTTTTTTTTTTTTTTTTTTTTTTTTTTCTCCTTTTTTTTTCTTTTTTCCCCCAGGGAATGAGCAGTTGTTAATCTATGAATCTTTGTGTTCTGTGGAAACATTTGAATGCCTTAGTGAATAAGCGTCAGTGGTAGTCAGGATTTGCAACACATTTCCAGGCAGGCTATTATTAGTTCCATGTTTGGAATAATTATCGAGAAGTAGTAGACTGTTACTATGATAATTCCAGATTAGGATGAAGTTGGAGGAGTTTTATTTATTGTTATGCTAGAAGATTTTGCTACACTTGACTGTAAATTGTTACACTAGTGAATAGGGGACAGATGCTCCTACACATAAATTGTAAGTTACTTTGACAACTAGAGAGAAAATAAAATCCTCTGGGGTGAAGATCCTAGTTTATCAATCCAACAGTAAAGGTAGCTGCACCTGGCTTGGTTTCAGGTGTCACTGGAGAAAACAGTGCACAGACAAGAGAATATCTTACTCTCCTCTGGATCTAGGCTGTATCTCCCTTCCTTACTCACCCCACAGTACATATTCTTATATCATATATAAGTATACATTCTAAACTATCACAATTTTGTTTTCTCTCCTCCCTCTCTCCATAGCACATATGTGCAGAAACAGGCTGTGCCCCCACCAACCTGACCTTCCCATCAGTGGGGCTGGGGTGGTGATAACAACAAGCTTTATGAGAACACTGACTGAAAATACCCAAGAACATGACTAAAACAGAGGGCTTGACATCCTGTCCCAATTTGGTCTTTGGCATTTAGTCAGCTGTCTTTGTGTATATGCATCATAATGTTGCCTTATTTGATAAATGTATTTCAAAGCATGATGCATTCAGAAGGTGACTGCGCTGCTGCAGCCAGCCCTTATGGGGTGAACACTGCTGAGCTAGGTTCTGGAAGCTGACACCAGTACTGTCCTCTGATTGGCACAGCAGGAACAGGGATGTGCCCTCCAGGAGGCCTGGAGCTGCTGAAGCAGGTCTCATGGCCTGGAATGGAGAAGGCACCAAGAGGAAAGGAGTGCAGGGACTAGAGCACGAGCAAAGAGGAGAGCATTTCATTAATCACATACAAAGAGTTGCTTCTAAATGCTTAGGGACCAAACATGAAGAGAGACAGTGTCCTGTAGAAACATGGGTGTTTCAGAGATCTTTTGGGCTGGGCACAGGAGGAGCAGAACCTCTTGCCAAAGAAGCACAGCACACACCAGTGCAGTTGCACAGCTCCATTCAGCACCTTAATCTGCCCCTGAACAAAAACAATTTTGTTGTGTTAATTAGAACTGGGAATCAGCCTTTGATGTTAGACTAATAAAACTGCATTTTCCCACCCTTGATTTTCATCATTTAGAGAAGCAACATAGGAAAAAAAATTGGCTTGACTTCCTTCTGGCCAAATGCTCCCCTGAAATAAATTGGCACAGCTTCACATGAACCAATGATTCTTTGTCTGTTTGAACCATCACAGAAATTGGATCAGTAGCTTTTATGAGATTTCAAAGGGAAGTAAAGGTTATTTATGATAATGAAGACATATATAATAAAAAATCAAAACACCAATTTATGCATAAGGGAAAAGCTGTATTGTAAAATGGTGTTTAGAAACATAAAATGCCGTGCAAAATCCTGTTAAATGAAAAGGACACATTATTCATCTGTATTTATAGATACAGAATGCTGACCAAATGTACATTTTATGTCTTTTTTAATACAGTGCATAAATTATATTTGGATTATCTGTCATGATGGAATTTCATTCCATCAAATGAAATGAAATAAAAGAGTTTGTACTCTTTTGCTTTGCTATTCAGACTGAGTATTTGTTCCTGATTATTAAATAAGAGAATTTAGACCTTAAGCAGAGTCCTTTTCATTTCAGTAAAGTGGCAATAACATTGGCTTGGGTCAGGGGACTGGTTGAACTCCAGATTCGAACATTGTTCTAAACTATATATGCTGGGTGTGAAATCTGGATCACGTGTAGGTCTCAAACATTCAAATAAATGCATTTGCTTTGCAGAATTAGACGCTGAGCAATGTGCTATTTATGTCCCTTTGTAGCATGACTAGGAGTTGTATAGTGAAAATCAATCTTCACATATCATGTTTGCATCACTGGGTAATCCAAAGGAGAACCCATGGTCATTTCTTTGATCAAGGCATTTTCTCTTTGTTTTGGCTCTTGGTAATACCACTAGAAATTTCCAAAGAAGACAATTTTGCAGTGGGACATTAAGTCAGAAGCTGTCTGTTTTTCCTGATTGTATCAGAAAGTGGAACAGCATACTCTTGGCCATTAGTGTTCATTAGTGTAACAAAAATTACTAGTGTGGTTAATGCCTGTTTTGCATGGTGAGAATGTGCTGTGGTTTTGTTTTTTATTCTTCTCTATTTTGTCACAGCACTGACTGGTGTGATACATGGATAAAATTAGAAAGGAAAAACAAACAAAAAAAAGCAAAACAAAACAAAAACCCTCAAAATAACCCTCAAGGAACTAGAGTTGATGACTGTCATGCAAAACTATTTCCTCTGTTCACAAAGTTTAACCAAATCAGGATTATTTTTAACATTGTTCCTGTACACTGCTGGTCTCTATATATCTCATATTTTTAAACTAAGTAATTTAATTTTCTAGAAGACAAAACACAATTGTGACCTTGAAGGCACTATGGGGCAAAAAATTTCACTGTGTTTTGGTAACAGGCTATTAACCAATACTGTTGGAGATTTAGCTGCCTTTTCCTGCACAACTTATTGTCCAGCCCCATCTTGAGCTAACACTTGCCTGGTTTCATGACTCTAGAAAAGATGAACACCTTGCCTTTTCCCTGTAGTTGGTACAGTGCATCCTGCCACTGTCCTACCTGTGTTTGAGGCACAAATACCTGAAGTTCCACACTCAACCATTGCATTATGTTCTTTAAGGAATGGTGCTTTCCAAATCAAACATTGCTGACTTTTGTTACAATCCAAACGTTGATTTCATTGTTTGCACACCTACTAGCATGACAACTCTACTCTATATGTTTTCAATTTTATTGCAACTTGGAGCTGGCTCTGAAGATTTCCCATCTGGATTTCTACATGGAGGTCTTCTAAAACACTGAGACTACTTGACAGCTATTTTGCTTTTCACAAAATCCACTAATAATGAATAGCCCTTCATTATTTATCACAAAATGTTTTATTTTTGTGATCTTTACATCATGATATAGTATCAGTGCTTATTCTGTTAAACTTCATTTGAATAATATATTGTTTCTGAAGACTCATATGTACCTCATTTCTTTTCTTCCTCTCAGGGGTAATGCCCAGATTTTTTTATATCCGTCATCTTAATAACTGTTTTTGGATCGCAACATACTTTTAATTT